>NC_134894.1:4616862-4631862 GCF_041734735.1 Babylonia areolata | reverse complement strand
GACACAAGTGTGACCACAAATCTAGAACCAGCCACAGGCAGACGGGGCAAAGCAGGTATCAAGGGGGAAAGGATGGTTTGACGATGTCTTCATTCTGGACACAAATGTGACCACAAATCTTGAACTAAACACAGGTAGACAAGACAAAGCAGTTATCAAGGAGTAAAGGATGGTTTGACGAAGTAGCTCCGTCACGAACAGCAAGACGATCGTAGGTCATCTGTAAATGCATCTGGTGAAAGGAACTGGGGAGAATTATTTTATTTACAGGGCGGTGTGAATGAATGCATGCAGAATGTGGCTTTTCAGATCTGTCGCTAAATACGCCTTTCTCATATACCACTATTTTGCTTGTTGTTGTTGTTGTTGCTGTTGTTGTTGTTTTCCTTGGGGGGTATGGGGCGGGGTGGGAGGATACGTCACCACATACATGTACACACACGTGAGCGTGAGACGAAAACAAAGTGGGGGGATAAGGTGAGATTTTTATATATTGCGTGCTAGGTTATGTTGTTGTTGTTGTTTTTTCTTTGCATCAGTGTGTGCCATCGGCAGTGAATTCTAAATGGATGCATGTCAAATGTGGGCCGACATATTCATCCCCTTCCTCTCTCCTCGTCGACATCCGTCTTTCTCTACGAGACCAAGAAGTAAACAGAAGCTGTGATGGCTAATGCACTGATCAAGAGGGAGCAAAATAGGTTGACGGTGTCATTGTGGTAAGGTCTGACCGTCACGAACAGCAAGAAGCTTTTAGGTCACCCGTGATATATCTGATGGGGGAGGGGGCTTTGAAGATGAAATAGGGCGGCGTGAAGCACCGTATGGTAAGCACTTCATCCGTCGCAGAGCTCACTATGCTTATCTTGGTGTCAGTGAGAATGTGTGTGTGTGTGTGTAGTGTGTGTGTGTGTGTGTGTGTGTGTGTGTGTGTGTGTGTGTGTGTGTGTGTGTGTGTGTGTGTGTGTGTGTGTGTGTGTGTGTGTGCATGTGTGTATGTGTGGGCCCGCGCATGTGTGTGTGTGTGTGTGTGTGTGTGTGTGTGTGTGTGTGTGTGTGTGTGTGTGCCCAACACTCACCTTATATCACAAGTTGGGCCAACAGCAAAGTGCGAGCTGTATGATCAGTGGTGTCTCCATTACAATGGAAAGTCATTCACAGCTTTGTCTTGTGTGAAGAACTATGACTATCAAACTAGGAGGCAAGATTGCACTAGCTCTTAGTGCTGCAGCCCTGGGGGCTAGTTGGCCTTTGGGAACCATCCCAATGCCGACCCTCCTAAAACCCTCTTGGCCGAGAGAGTGGGGATGTAATTTGGGACAAGACACTCTCCACTAAAATCAATTTCTAGCCCAGATAGTTGGGACAGCAGTTGCCTCTGATGGTCATAGTCGGACACGACTGACAATCATACAGTGTGTGTGTGTGTGTGTGTGTGTGTGTGTGTGTGTGTGTGTGTGTGTGTGTGTGTGTGTGTGTGTGTGTGTGTGTGTGTGTGTGTTTGATTTGTACTTTTGGAACTGCGCGGGTGAAAAGATTTTGCTTCATGTAAATGGTTCCGCGGAGCGGTTTGTGCAGGCATGAGAAGTGTTTTTTTTATTATTATTTTTTATATAGAAGATGAGGAATTAGAAGTAGAAAATTAATTCTGTTATTTGAGGGTATACACTCACATCAAAGATTGGTCCCAAAATGGGAACTGAACATCTGTTGTGAAAGGCAAAAGGGCAACCATGAGCCTTGTGAAGGCTTTTCAAAAGTATAAAGAAATGTCATATGCAGTATTTTTCAAAATATTTGATGTAGAGGTACAGCCTGGCCTAGTGTATTCATTTGAAGTTTGGGGTATGAATAAACTAGAGAATACAGAAAAAAAAGCATTTATTAGTGTGTAAGCGATTCTTGGGAGTGCCAGTGAAAACGACAAACAAAATGGTTTATCGTGATCTGGGTAGATACCCGCTGTTTGTAAACTCATTCTTAAATGTTATCAGGTGCTGGTTTAGAAATAGAAAGCCATACTTGGCTTATCAGGTGTTGCTTGGATTAGATGTAGATGGAAAATATTGCTAGGCTTCCCTAGTTAGAGAAATCTTATGTACAACAGCTTTTAATTTTGTGTGGTTGCAACAAGCAAGGTGTTGGTGATGTAAAAGAATTTCTAGTTATTTTCGAGCAAAGACCTGTAGTCATGTTCATTCAAGAATAGTCGGGTACTGTTAATGTTAGAGACAGATATTCCTGCTACAGATAATTTAAAGTTATAATTGAAAAAATATATATACATAACTGGTGCTGATGAATATTGTTTCAGGGTGGCGTTGTCTCGATTTAATGTACTTCCTTTGAATCATAATGTTAATAGGTACACCGAAAATTATGTTCCAAAACATTGTCCTTTTTCCCCAAAGTAAACTTGAATAAGAATATCATTTATTGTTTGTTTGTTCTGTGCGCATTGATTAACAGACAAATTTTCATCAAGACTGTTTGAATTTGTCTCCTTGTACACTTTATTCGATCAAACAACGAACGGAGAAATTGACAATTATCCAAATGTATTTTCCATGCGATCAAAAGGAGAAACCATCTATTTAGAGACAATTAAGTAAAATGTCAGGTACATGAACAATATGATATTGTGTGATGCTATTCAAGTATTATGATACCCCTTCCAGTCCCCACCCACCCCCAGTTCCCTGGTTTTGAATTGTGGTCCATGGCCAAAGTTTATTAAAACATTTTCGTTCGTTCGTTGGTTCGTTCATTCATTCATTCTCTCTCTCTCTCTCTCTCTCTCTCTCTCTCTCTCTCTCTCTCTCTCTCTCTCTCTCTCTCTCTTTCTCCCTGTCTGTCTGTCTGTCTCCTATCACTGCTCTGTCACGCTAACCACCGATGGAGTTAAATTAAAAAAAAATGAAAGAAAAAAAACAAGAATGAAAAGAGTTAAAAGTAAAACAGCACACATACAAACAGATGGACAGGGCAATTCTGTAATTACGGGAGAAGAGGGAGCTGGAACCTAGGGGAGAGCGGGGTCAGTTGAGGGAGGGGTGGGGGTGGGGGGGGGAGTGTTTGACAGTGTCATCGTGGTAAAAAGCTGACTGTCACGAACATCAAGAAGCTTTTAGGTCACCCACGATGCGATGCATTTGATGGGAAGTGTGTGTGTGTGTGTGTGTGTGTGTGTGTGTGTGTGTGTGTGCGTGCGTGTGTGTGTGTGTGTGTGTGTGTGTGTGTGTGTGTGTGTGTGTGTGTGTGTGTGTGTGTGTGTGTGTGTGTGTGTGTGTGAAACAGAGGTGGGTGAAATCAGAGAGAGAGAGAGATATATGCGATGCGATTTTTTTTTAATTCCAGATGTCGGTGAGATTCCACTTTTTCGGGGAACAGAAATCAACCAACCTTCACCGCACGCACACACACACCCACACCCACACCCACACCCACACACACACACACACACACACACACACACACACACACACACACACAAATACACACACGCACGCACAACGAGAGAGAGAGAGAGAAAATAGAGAAAGAGAGAGAGAGGACGAAAACGAGAAACAGGAAAATAAAAAAGAAGGAAACGCATGGACAACCACCATCCAACAACAACAAGACAGACACCAAAGCGACTGGTGACTCACTGCTCCTGACAACAAGACAGACACCAAAGGGGCTGGTGACTCACTGCTCCTGACAACAAGACAGACACCAAAGGGGCTGGTGACTCACTGCTCCTGACAACAAGACAGACACCAAAGCGGCTGGTGACTCACTGCTCTGCTCCTGACAGATGTCAGTGTAGGTGTGTGTGTACTGTTGTGTCTGCTCCTGTGATCAGGGTCAATGTGTGTTTGTGTGAAACAGTGGTGGGTGACAACAAGAGAGACAGAAAGCGGATGCCATTTCTGTATCAGATGTCGGGAAGATTCCACTTTTCGGTGGAACAGAAATCCAAACCCTTCACCACAAACACAACAGACACCAAACACACCCCACAACAACAGACACACCACACACAGACACACCACACAACAAACACACACCAAACAATTAGACCACAGCGCACGCACAACGCAGAGAAAAGGGAGAGTGAATAGGAAAGAAGACAGAGGACGCAAACGAGAAACTGGCAATACAACAAGAAGGAAAACGCATGGACACCACCTCCCAACAACAAGGCAGACACCAAAGCGACTGGTGACTCACTGCTCCTGACAACAAGACAGACACCAAAGGGCTGGTGACTCACTGCTCCTGACAACAAGACAGACACCAAAGGGGCTGGTGACTCACTGCTCCTGACAACAAGACAGACACCAAAGCGGCTGGTGACTCACTGCTCCTGACAACAAGACAGACACCAAAGCGGCTGGTGACTCACTGCTGCTCCTGACAACAAGACAGACACCAAAGCGGCTGGTGACTCACTGCTCTGCTCCTGACAACAAGACAGACACCAAAGCGGCTGGTGACTCACTGCTCTGCTCCTGACAACAAGACAGACACCAAAGCGGCTGGTGACTCACTGCTCTGCTCCTGACAACAAGACAGACACCAAAGCGGCTGGTGACTCACTGCTCCTGACAACAAGACAGACACCAAAGCGGCTGGTGACTCACTGCTCTGCTCCTGACAACAAGACAGACACCAAAGGGGCTGGTGACTCACTGCTCCTGACAACAAGACAGACACCAAAGGGGCTGGTGACTCACTGCTCCTGACAACAAGACAGACACCAAAGCGGCTGGTGACTCACTGCTCCTGACAACAAGACAGACACCAAAGCGGCTGGTGACTCACTGCTCCTGACAACAAGACAGACACCAAAGGGGATGGTGACTCACTGCTCCTGACAACAAGACAGACACCAAAGGGGCTGGTGACTCACTGCTCCTGACAACAAGACAGACACCAAAGCGACTGGTGACTCACTGCTCTGCTCCTGACAACAAGACAGACACCAAAGGGGATGGTGACTCACTGCTCCTGACAACAAGACAGACACCAAAGGGGATGGTGACTCACTGCTCCTGACAACAAGACAGACACCAAAGGGGATGGTGACTCACTGCTCCTGACAACAAGACAGACACCAAAGGGGATGGTGACTCACTGCTCCTGACAACAAGACAGACACCAAAGCGGCTGGTGACTCACTGCTCCTGACAACAAGACAGACACCAAAGGGGCTGGTGACTCACTGCTCCTGACAACAAGACAGACACCAAAGGGGCTGGTGACTCACTGCTCCTGACAACAAGACAGACACCAAAGGGGATGGTGACTCACTGCTCCTGACAACAAGACAGACACCAAAGCGGCTGGTGACTCACTGCTCCTGACAACAAGACAGACACCAAAGGGGCTGGTGACTCACTGCTCCTGACAACAAGACAGACACCAAAGGGGCTGGTGACTCACTGCTCCTGACAACAAGACAGACACCAAAGGGGCTGGTGACTCACTGCTCCTGACAACAAGACAGACACCAAAGCGGCTGGTGACTCACTGCTCCTGACAACAAGACAGACACCAAAGCGGATGGTGACTCACTGCTCCTGACAACAAGACAGACACCAAAGTGGCTGGTGACTCACTGCTCCTGACAACAAGACAGACACCAAAGGGGCTGGTGACTCACTGCTCCTGACAACAAGACAGACACCAAAGGGGCTGGTGACTCACTGCTCCTGACAACAAGACAGACACCAAAGCGGCTGGTGACTCACTGCTCCTGACAACAAGACAGACACCAAAGCGGCTGGTGACTCACTGCTCCTGACAACAAGACAGACACCAAAGCGGCTGGTGACTCACTGCTCCTGAAAAAGGATTAGGTGGTCATTGGTCATGTTACGTAATTCTCACTGACAGTCTGCAAAATACTCTCTGGGCTCACTCTGTAACATCAGAGTGACTGTCGAAAATTGGACACATCCCTCTCGCAAGTTTAGGTACATTCACATTCATTCATGGTGCAAGAGAAGATATAACCTTCGATTGCATGGCAAGAAAGAACAGGGGATTAGCATAAAAAAAAAGGATAAATGGAACAGAGACATGCTGATAAGTTAAAAGCTGAGGCAGTGCTGACGAAAGATAGATATACTTTAGACTAGCAATTAAACATATTTCAGAAAAGGGGTGTTCATATTCAATGCTGCACACCCGTGTGATAATTGCCACCCCTTCCCCCCCTCTCTCCTCCCCCCCCCCCCTACCACACACACCCTCTCCTACGACTTCCCACAACTCCTTCTATTTTTTTTCTCCCAAGGATATTTCGTTTGCTGGAGAGTCGTTGCATGCATGCATACATTAAGGGTGGAGTCTTCACTCGTATGTAGCCTCTCTCTCTGTCTCAGTATCTGTCTGTCTATGTCTTTCTCATATCGCCTCTCTCTATCTCTGGCTTTGTCTCAGTCTCAATCTCTCTCTCTCTCCATCTCTCTCACTCTCTCTCTCTCTCTCTCTCTCTCTCTGTGTCTCTCTCTCTCTCTCTCTGTGCCTCTCTCTCTTCTCCCTATCTCTATTCTGTCACGCCACAGACACTGAAAGATGATCATAAACCAATTCTCAAAAGGCAAGAAATGGTTCTGCGTGTCGCTTTCATTTGCAGGAGAGTCACCTTTTCTTCGACCAAGCTCGTGTACGTTTATGTGTATTTGTTTGTGCTTTCATATCTGTGAAACTGTATGTTTATTACATATCTGTTATGCATGTGTGTGTGTGTGTGTGTGTGTGTGTGTGTGTGTGTGTGTGTGTGTGTGTGTGTGTGTGTGTGTGTGTGTGTGTTTTACATTTATTTGCTTACTTGTTTATTCATTATCATTATTGTTTTTTTATTTATTTATTTATTTATTTATTTATTTTTATTTTATTATTATTACCTTCTTTTCTCTTTTTTAACTTGAATATTTATTTACTTCTTTATGTGTTTTTTGTTTTGTTTTGTTTTTCTCAAGGCCTGATTAAGCGCGTTAGGTCACGCTGCTGGTCAAGCATCTGCTTGGCAGATGTGGTGTAGCGTGTGTGGATTTGTCCGAACGCACTGACGCCTCCTTGAGCTACTGACACTGATACTGATACTGTTCGACCAAGCGAGCGGGCTGGACGACTTTTGCCCATGGAACTATGAACCACAGCTCAGGATCCCATTTTTCGGCTCGTCACCAGTGTCAGCATTCACAGGTTTATCCCAGGTCCAGATTAGAGAGACAGACGGACAGACAGAGAATGAGAGAAAATGCGAGAGAGAGAACGAACGAACGAATCTTTTTAATGAGGGAAGTGGAATAAGCATGCATATGCTTTTTTTTTTTTACATCCAGCCCTCAGGGCAAAAAGAAATGAAATCAAAATGTTCACAAGATAACAAAAGGTTATAGAAAAACATACATGAAATTCAAATACACTCAATTGCACAGTAGCATTTACAAGTACATAATCATGATACCTGCATTCATGACAATAATGTATATGAATATGGTAATGAGAGAGATAGAGTGAGTGAGTAAGAGAGAGAGAGAGAGGATGAATGAATGAAGGAAGGAAGGAAGGAATAAATGAATGATAAATGAATGAATGAATGAATGAATGAATGGATCTTATTTCCGATAGCATTAGAGTAAGCAAACAATTGCTTTCTCCAGCCCTCGAAAGGGAAAAATGTCTAAAGAAAAGGTATGAAGAAGACCCCCCAAAAAATGAGTAAACGTTAACAAATTCACAGAAAAACGAGAAAAGAAACAACATTATAATAAGCATCATATTTATAAGAAACAACACGTAATTTATAAAATGCGGAGAGAGAGAGAGAGAGAGAGAGAGAGAGAGAGAGAGAGAGAGAGAGACTTGAAACTTGAAACTTGAAATGTTTTATTGTCATTGCCTGCAAAGGTCTTTTGACAAGGGGGTAACATTTTCACATCAACAGATTACAATAATCTTTATGATGTGAATTTTAAACATTGCAGTCAAAAAAGATTGGTAACACTGACACCATAATTATATATGTACATAGTATCACTTCAAGGAAAGTACTAAGGGGAAAAAAAATCGACCATCCTCTCACATACATAATTTCATGTACTCCTTACTTTCATTCCGGAACATATCAGCATTCAGTCAACTATGGTTAACTACCTTATTATATATTGAGAGAGAGAGAGAGAGAGAGAGAGAGAGAGAGAGAGAGAGAGAGAGAGAAAGAGAGAGAGAGAGATGGGAGAGAGAGAGAGAAAGAGAGAGAGAGAGCGATGGGAGAAGAGAGAGAGATGGGAGAAGAGAGAGAGAGAGAGATGGGAGAGAGAGAGAAAAGAGAGAGAGAGAGCGATGGGAGAAGAGAGAGAGAGATGGGAGAAGAGAGAGAGAGAGATGGGAGAAGAGAGAGAGAGATGGGAGAAGAGAGAGAGAGAGAGAGAGAGAGAGAGATGGGAGAAGAGAGGGAGAGAGAGAGAGAGATGGGAGAAGAGAGTGAGACAGAGAGAGAGAGAGAGAGATGGGAGAAGAGAGGGAGACAGAGAGAGAGAGAGAGATGGGAGAAGAGAGGGAGACAGAGAGAGAGAGAGAGATGGGAGAAGAGAGGGAGGGAGAAGAGAGAGAGAGATGGGAGAAGAGAGGGAGAGAGAGAGAGAGATGGGAGAAGAGAGGGAGAGAGAGAGAGAGAGATGGGAGAAGAGAGGGAGAGAGAGAGAGAGATGGGAGAAGAGAGGGAGACAGAGAGAGAGATGGGAGAAGAACGAACGAACGAACGAACGAAGTTTTTTATTGAGGGAAGTGGAATAAGCATACATGTGCTTTTTTTCATCCAGCCCTCAGGGCAAATGGAAAATGAAAATGAATCAAAACATCCACAAAGTAGCAAAGAGATGAAGAAATAAAGACATGACATTCACATACACATTTAAACATCTACATAATAAACATGTACATCTACATAATCATGATACAAACATCATCATATCATGAAGGGAAAAGATCAAACCATGCACCCCCCACCCCACCCCCCCCCAAAAAAAAAGAAAAAAAAAAAAAAAGAAAGAAAAAAGTATTCAGGACACTGATTGTGGTTGTATATCATTAAGTAGTGCGATAGCGGTTAGACATACAATTAAACTATATATGCGTATTCAATAAGATAAAGTCAAGTTAAGTAGGATTGTTGACATAATTGTCCATAAGGCGTGTATGGTAATGTTTTTTGAATTCTTGAATGCTTTTCTGAACATTAAGATTGGATGAAATATTGTTCCATAAACAGCCTCCTGAATAAATGAGACTGGATTTAAACAGATCTACTCTTGGAATGGGGATCTTAATCTTGTTGGTCTGGCGGACTAGCGTGGTGGGAAATCTATCTCTCAAAGATGGAGCATAATTAGACATGATTTTAAAAATAAAAACTGCTTTGTTGTATTCAAGTTTAAGCTTTAGGGGAAGAATATCTAAATGTCTGTAGTCGTCAGCAGTCAGTGATGAAGATTTCAGAAGGATTAATTTAAGAGCTCGTCTATGCAGACTTAGTAAAGGTTTTAGTATATTATCGCTAGCTGAATCCCAGAGTGTTGACGCATAGTTAATATGTGATTCAATATAAGCAAAAAAGAATAATTTTCTACAATGCAAATCAAGAAAATGTTTAATTCTGGAAAGCTGATAAATCTTTTTGGATAGGGTTTTGCATAATGACATTATATGACTGGACCAAGATAAGTTGTTATCAATGGTGACTCCAAGAATTTTATGATTATCAACTTCTTCTATTGGATGACCATTAATGGAAAAGGGTGGAAGGTTGTGTGAAAAATTTTGGCGTTTCTGTCTGGTGGTGAGTATGAGACATTTCGTTTTTTTTGGATGGAGACGCATGTGATTTAAATTGGACCATCTAACTATATCATTAATGCTTTGTTGTAGAGCATAGTGCACTTTGTCTATTGTAGTGTGATTTGTATGTATTGTTGTATCGTCTGCAAACATCTCACATAATGCATTAATAAATAGAGGCAAATCATTTATATAAACAGAAAACAATATTGGACCAAGAATTGAACCTTGAGGAACTCCGTAATAGATAGACTGTAAAGAGGATTGAGATTCATTCATAGATACAATTTGTCTTCTGTCTGATAGAAATGAAGATATGAGGGGAGAAGAGAGAGAGAGATGGGAGAAGAGAGAGAGAGATGGGAGGAGAGAGAGAGAGGGAGAAGAGAGAGAGAGAGAGATGGGAGAAGAGAGAGGGAGAAGAGAGAGAGGGAGAAGAGAGAGAGAGATGGGAGAAGAGAGAGAGAGATGGGAGAAGAGAGGCTTTGAGGTTGATGAGGTATCGGGGGAGCGAACTAACATTGCCTGTGACGAATTGATCCTGAGGGTAATCATTTCCGTGCCTTCTTCATTCTCTCTCTTTCTCTGTCTCTGTCTGTCTGTCTGTCTGTCTGTCCTCTCTCTCTCTCGCTCTCTCTCTCTCTCTCTCAGTTTTTCTACCCAGAGGTCCTGATACAGTAAAGAAAAAAGTCTATTGCACTGATTCTTTTACCCTCATGTCATTTGATTTCGTTTCATTTCTTTTCCTCAATCTCTATCATGCTTCTCCTTCTATCACGCTTCTCTTTCTCTTAACCACCCATTCACTGTATCAGTCTCTGTCTCTCGCTCTTTTTGTGATGCCGTTTCTCCCCCCCCTCTCTCTCTCTCTTCCTCCCACTCCGTCATTTGTTTCCTCTCTCTCTCTCTCTCTCTCGCTCTCTCTCTCTCTCTCTCTCTCTCTCTCTCCCTCTCTCTCTCTCTTCCTCCCACTCCGTCACTTGTTTCCTATCCCTCTCTCTCTCTCTCTCTCTTCCTCCCACTCCGTCACTTGTTTCCTATCCCTCTCTCTCTCTCTCTTCCTCCCACTCCGTCACTTGTTTCCTATCCCTCTCTCTCTCTCTCTTCCTCCCACTCCGTCACTTGTTTCCCCCCCCTCTCTCTCTCTCTTCCTCCCACTCCGTCACTTGTTTCCCCCCTCTCTCTCTCTCTCTTCCTCCCACTCCGTCATTTGTTTCCTATCCCTCTCTCTCTCTCTCTCTTCCTCCCACTCCGTCATTTGTTTCCCCCCTCTCTCTCTCTCTCTTCCTCCCACTCCGTCATTTGTTTCCTCTCCCTCTCTCTCTCTCTCTCTTCCTCCCACTCCGTCATTTGTTTCCTCTCTCTCTCTCTCTCTCTCTCTCTCTCTCTCTCTCTCTCTCTCTTCCTCCCACTCCGTCATTTGTTTCCTATCCCTCTCTCTCTCTCTCTCTCTCTCTCTCTCTCTCTCTCTCTCTCTCTCTCTCTCTCTCTCCCTCTCTCTCTTCCTCCCACTCCGTCATTTGTTTCCTATCCCTCTCTCTCTCTCTCTCTCTTCCTCCCACTCCGTCATTTGTTTCCTATCCCTCTCTCTCTCTCTCTCTCTCTCTCTCTCTCTCTCTCTCTCTCTCTCTCTCTCTCTCTCTTCCTCCCACTCCGTCATTTCTTTCCTATCCCCCTCTCTCTCTCTTCCTCCCACTCCGTCATTTCTTTCCTATCTCTCTCTCTCTCTCTCTCTCTCTCTCTTCCTCTTCCTCCCACTCCGTCATTTGTTTCCTATCTCTCTCCTTCTCTCTCTCTCTTCCTCCCACTCCCCGCCCCCTTCTCTCTGTGTCTCTGTCTCTCTCTCTCTCTCTCTCTCTCTCTGTCTGTCTGTCTCTCTCTCTGTGTCTCTGTCTCTCTGTGTCTCTGTCTCTGTCTGTCTGTCTGTCTGTCTGTCTGTCTCTCTCTCTCTCTCTCTCTCTCTCTCTCTCTCTCTCTTCTGTCGCATTTCTAACTCCCTCTTACTCTATCACTACCACGCTTCCCCCTTCTCCCTCCCTAACCTTCTTTCATCCCCCTCTTCCTCTCTCTCTCTCTCTTCTCCTTACTCCATCACGCTGCATACATTGGAGGACCATCAAAAACCAATTATCAGACGCAAGACAAATGGACAGGCCTGGAAGTTGCCTTCTTATGCAAGAGAGGCACTTTCGTTCGACCAAGCGATTGGAGTGGGGTCGATTTTTGCACATCGAACTGTAATTCCCATACCTAGCACTCCCCCCCCCCCCTAATCCTCCCTCCCGCCCCCTTATTGATAGATAATAAACGATATAGTGATAACCGTATGAATGTCCGTTCTGTATTCAAATAGGGTATGAACTTCATATTCTGCTACAATGCGATGTCTATAGTACAGACCTTTAACAGGGAAATGTGTTTTTAAGCATAGGCAGTTCAGCAGAGATCATCATATATAATTGGCATTGTTGTTAAAAAACAAAAGATATTAGCGTAACTAGAGATGTCGCTATGTACGTATTCTATGCATTCACTAGAAGGAAAGCTCCTGGAAGCAGCATCAAGTTTGGGCAAAAAATAACCCTTTCTTTCATATCGACAGCCCTTCGGATGAGACGATAAACCGAGGTCCCGTGTGCAGCATGCACTTAGTGCACGTAAAAGAACTCACGGCAACAAAAAGGTTGTTCCTGGCAAAATTCTGTAGAAAAATCCACTTCGATAGGAAAAACAAATAAAACTGCACGCAGGAAAAAATACCAAAAAAATGGGTGGCGCTGTAGTATAGCGACGCACTCTCCCTGGGGAGAGCAGCCCGAATTTCACACAGAGAAATCTGTTGTGATAAAAAGAAATTCAAATACAAATACTGTTTTAAGCATTTAGTGTCATTCACATAACCCATCGTCTCTTCTTTCTGCGATCGTGTGTGTGCATTTGCTTATGTTGCTGGTCAGACACCTGCTGAGCAGATGCGGTGCAGCGTATATGGGTTCGTCCGAACGCAGTGACGCCTCCTTGAGTTACTGGTACTGAAGCTGATACTGCACCTTAAATGTTTACAGGCCGGGGGTCTATGATTTAAAGTCTTTGAGTCCAGCATGCTGTTCTGTCCCACACAACTCTCTCTCTCTCTCTGTCTGTATCTGTGTCTGTGTCTGTGTCTCTGTCTCTGTCTCTCTCTTTCCCCCTCCATCCTTTTCCCTCTTTCAAGCTTACCTCTGCCATGCTTCTCTCTGTCTCTCTCCTTCTCTCCCCCCCCCCCACCCCCTCTCTATCTCACCCTCCCACTCCCATCTCTCTCTATCGCTCTCTTTCTTCTCTCTACTTCATCACGCTGCACACCCACCCACCGAAGGACCATCAAAAACCAATTATCACAAGGCAAGAAACATGAAAGGGCCTGCGTGTCGCCTTCTATTGCAAGAGGGCCACTTTTGTTCGACCAAGCGAGATGAGTGGGGCCGATTTTTGCCCATCGAACTATGGACCTCACCCAAGGACCCCATTTTCGGCTTGTCGCCTTGTGAGGGCGTTTCGTAGGCTTTTCTTTTTTTCTTCGTCAGGCCCAGATGAGAGAGAGACAGACAGACAAACAGAGACACAGAGAGAGAGACACAGAGAGAGAGAGACACAGAGAGAGAGAGACAGAGATGGGTGGTGAGAGAGGGGGCTGATGAGGCGTCATGGGAGCGAACCGACAGCACTAGTGACGAATTGATCCAGAGAGTAATCGTTCCCATGCGTTTTTTGCCTCAAAAAGCGTTCAATTGCTCCTTTATATCTCTCTTTCTCTCTGTATTTTCCGATCTCTCTCTCTCTCTCTCTCTCTGTATCTCTCTCTCTCTGTATCTCTCTCTCTCTCTCTCTCTCTCTCTCTCTCTCTCTCTCTCTCTCTCTCTCTCTCTCTCTCTCTCTCTCCCTCTCTCTCAAAAAGCGTTCAATTACTCCTTTATATCTTTTTCTTCCTGTATTTTCCGACTTTGTCTCTGTCTCTCTGTCTTTGTCTCTCTGTCTCTGCCTCTGTCTCTCTGTCTCTCTGTCTCTGTCTCTCTCTCTCTCTCTCTCTCTCTCTCTCTCTCTCTCTCTCTCTCTCTCAAAAAGCGTTCAGTTACTCCTTTTTATCTCTCTTTCCCCCTGTATTTTCCGACTTCTGTGTGTGTGTGTGTGTGTGTGTGTGTGTGTGTGTGTGTGTGTGTGTGTGTGTGTGTGTGTGTGTGTGTGACCTCTCTCTCTCTCTGTCTCTGTCTCTCTCTCTCTTCTCTCTCTCTCTGTCTGTCTTTCTCTCCTCTCTCTGTCTGTCTGTCTCTCCTCTCTTTCTCTCTGTCTCTCTCTCCTCTGTCTCTTTTTCTCTCTCCCTCAGCCTCTCTCTCTCTCTCTCTCTCTCTCTCCCTCCCTCAACCTCTCTCTCTCTCTCAACCTCTTTATCCCTCTCTATCACTCTCTCTCTCTGTCAATCTGTCTCTTTATCTGTCTGTGTTCCTCCCCCCCCACCCCGCTCTGCCTCTTTCTTTTTATTTCCCTCTCCCTCTCCTTCTAGCTCCCTGTCTCTCTCTCTCTCTCTCCCGCCTCACTCTCTCTCTCCTGCTCCACCCCTCTCGTCCATCCACCGCTCCCCCACCCCTCACCCCCACTCCCCATTTCCACTCTCTGTCCCTGTCCACCAAGCGTGTAGAATGTTTCAAAATCAATAGTTCGTTTCCGACAACAAACCTTTTCGCTACTGGTTGGCAATAATTTTGACTTCTTCTTTTTTTCCCCTGTCGTGACTGAAGCGGCGGAAGAGAATACGGACATGCTTCAAAGCTTTCGAGTAATGCAACCTTTTCTGTTAAGGTGTGTGTGTGTGTGTGTGTGTGTGTGTGTGTGTGTGTGTGTGTGTGTGTGTGTGTGTGTGTGTGTGTGTGTGTGTGTGTGTGTGTGTGTGTGTGTGTGTGTGTGTGTGTGTGTGTGTGTGTGTTTGTATGTGTGTGTGTGTGTTTGTATGTGTGTGTGTGTTTGTATGTGTGTGTGTGTGTTTGTATGTGTGTGTGTGTGTGTGTGTGTGTGTGTGTGTGTGTTTGTATATGTGTGTGTGTGTGTTTGTATGTGTGTGTGTGTGTGTGTGTGTGTGTGTGTGTGTTTGTTTATATGTGTGTGTGTGTGTGTGTGTGTGTGTGTGTG
>NC_134894.1:4599362-4611862 GCF_041734735.1 Babylonia areolata | reverse complement strand
TTTTTTTTCTAATCTTATCTTTTAAACACAACACACGATCATTAGACAGTTGGTTTTTTCTTCTTCTTCTTTTTTGTTTTTGTTTTTGTTTCATTTTCTTCTACTGTTAAAAAGATAACACTGGTGTCTCCATAAGTTGATAATTTTGGAGATAAACTAAAATATCTGCTCGGTGAATGCTGAATTAAACTGGTGTCGTGAAATTGTCAAAATTGAAGCGAAACATAACCTTGTGTACAATCAAAACAAAAATCCCCCCATACCGTGCACGAGTGGGGCAAATTTCGTGAATATTGGTAAAAAAAAAACAACAAAAAAAAACAATCCGTTGATGCTTTTCTGTATGTCTATCCTTTTTTCTAATTTTTTTTTTAATTTTTTTTTTTTTATAACCTTTCAGATTTTTTCATGGGATTCTGCTGTGGCAGAATCAGTGAGGCATTGGACCTGGTCTAGTGTTCACCGGTGATCAAATAATCCGTTGATTTTTTTCCCTTCTGTCTATCCTTTTTTTAAAATTTATATGTTGTTGGTTTTTTTGTATCAGTATCAGTATCAGTATCAGTAGCTCAAGGAGGCGTCACTGCGTTCGGTCAAATCCAAATACGCTACACCACATCTGCCAAGCATATGCCTGACCAGCAGCGTAACCCAAGGCGCTTACTCAGGCCTTGAGAAAAAATTAATTAAAATTTTAAAAAATAAAATAAAATAATAACAAAGTAAAATAATAAAGAAAAATAAATTAATAATAATAAATAAAATAAATAAATGAAAAATAATAGATAAATACATAAAATACTACTACTAATAATAATAATAATATTCAGAATATATTATTTTGTAATAACCATTATATGTTTTGTAATAACCATATAATTTTTTTTTTGGGGGGGGGTAATAACCATTCACATTTTTTCCACGGGATTCTACAGTGGCAGAGAATCTGTTAGGCTTTGGAGTTCTGGTCCAGTGTTCACGTGATCATGGTTCGAGGTCTCCTCACCCCCACCCCCATCCCCACACCCCCGTTCCGCTGTCGCGTTCTTCGGAAAGGAGCTTTACTTGGAATTCGTTTGTCCTCACTGCAGCCAGGTGTCAATACTATGGACCTGACATCAGCTTTGGGAAGGGGGGAACAGCGGAAGGGGAGAGGTGGGATCCATCCATGTGGAGTGATGGCCTGGAGGTAACACGTCCGCCTAGGAAGCGAGAGAATCTGAGGGCGCTGGTTCGAATCACGGCTCAGCCGCCGATATTTTCTCCCCCGTCCACTAGACCTTGAGTGGTGGTCTGGACGCTAGTCATTCGGATGAGGCGATAAACCGAGGTCCCGTGTGAAGCATGCACTTAGCGCACGTAAAAGAACCCACGGCAGCAAAATGGTTGTTCCTGGCAAAATTCTGCAGAAAAATCCACTTCGACAGGAAAAACAAATAAAACTGCACGCAGGAAAAAATACAAAAAGAGGGGGTGGCGCTGTAGTGTACCGACGCGCTCTCCCTGGGGAGAGCAGCCCAAATTTCACACAGAGAAATCTGTTGTGGTAAAAAGAAGTACAAATACAAATACAAAATCCGCCTTCCTGTGGATATGAATTCATGCCCATATGGCTGTTCAAGGTTATGGGGCAATTCAACGTTTGATATTTCATCTGTTTTTTCCCCCGCGAAGGAGGTGGTGTTTTCATTCAGGATTGCACTGACGTTAGTTTGTCAGCAGGATCGAGCAATAAGGAGTGGATGTGAATTTTCTTGAAAATATGTGGAAACGTCGGCTGATGGTCCCAGTAATGTTGGAAAAGATTCTGTTGTGGATCTGCATCGAGAGTCCGGATCCAGATTTTTTTTTTTCCAATGCTTATTCACGCAATTGGGAGGTAGAGAATCTACGGAGTGATTGATTGACTGACTGACTGACTGACTGACTGATTGATTGATTGATTGATTTGTTTAGTTTTTTCTTTGGTTGTTAGCTTGATAATATGGTTGGTACTGTTTATGTTAAGCGAGACAGACAGACAGACAGACCGACAGACAGACAGAGACAGACAGATAGGCACAGATAGAGAATTGATTTGAAAAAAAAAATTTCTGGGGGTAAAAGAGTTAGCAAGACAATGCTTTTTTTTCATCCAGCCCTCGAAGGGGAAGAGAGAGAGAGAGAGAGAGAGAGAGAGAGAGAGAGAGAGAGAGAGAGAGAGAAGGGGGAGGAGGGGTTAGTGGGACCAACATGGAGAAAGTTAACGGGCTTTTTAAAACATTTACTGCATTCTCTCACATCCTCTCTCCCCACTCTCTCTCTCATCTTCAGGAAAGAATTGACCAGACTGCATACCTGGCATGATCACTCCCTGAATAGCAACGGGTCTGCTGAAAATAAGGCGTTTTAGGTTGCTATCCTCTGGAATCATACACTGATATTACGAAGACTAAATACTATGCGAAATATGATTTATCAAAACTAAGATTCTATGTTTCTGACATTGTCTGTCACTGATTTAGATTTCTGTTACAGAAGAGTTGAAGAAATTCTGTGACGTTTATCCCATGATTGTGAGACTGATGAAATTCGTTTTATGCTTTGCTAGCTGTCCCGCTCTTCATGATGTGGGGGTGTAATGTATTCCGTCCAAATATTGTCATTATCCGTGTCTCTGTAGACGTGTTTTGCTTATGTTTTGTTTGCCTGCTCTTCAGGAGGACGTGGGGATGAAACATATTCAGTGAGACTGTTGTCATAGTCAGTGTCTCTGTAGATTTATTTTCATAGTCAGTGTCTCTGTAGATTTATTTTGCGTATGTCCCTTAGGAACTAGATTTTACTGTCGCTCTAGCACTTACAAAGCTCTAAAATGATTGAGCGTGGTTCCAAATGACATGACAACAGCGGTATGAACGTGTCGAAACTTTGGTAGGCTAGCCAAAATCTGAATAAAATATTTCATATTCGCATTGTGTATCTGTCTGTCCGTTTCTCTTTGTCTTTCTGTCTCTGTCTCTCTGTCTCTCTGTCTCTGTCTCTCTGTTTTTCATCTCTTTCTCTCACTGTCCCTCTCTCTGTGTTTGTCTCCCCCCCCCACACCCCCCTCTTTCTCTCTCTATCTAGTTCTTTCTGGGGGAGCGGAGGATTGGGGGAGGAGGGAGGGGGGTACAAAGCGAAGGGCAACAGGAACCACACCGAGAGAGAAGCGCCCCAGAGTGATTTCACTCCAATCCATTTTACCCATCCAGCTTTTCTTTTGACTGCAAATACAGCGGCAGTAAACGTGTTTGCTTTGCGGTGTCGCCTCCGGGCCAGTGATTTCAATCGGATTTGGCGAAGGTAAACACGACGGCAAAGCTCGTCTGAGGTCAGCAGTCCACGGTGACGGACGCTGGGAGGGGGGTGTTCTGTCGTGCCCAAACTGAAGGGTGTTCTATTGTGTTGTTAAATTATGACGGTGAACGGTGATCTTTCGCGCTGTTAAATGACGGACTTGGAAGGGTGTTCTAGCTATGGTGTTAAACAATGAACCAGAAAGGTGTGTTCTGTAGTGCCAAAGCTGAAGGGTGTTCTGCTGTGGTGTTAGAGTATGACGATCAACGCTAATCTTTTGTGCTGTTAAATGACGCAACTGGAAGGGTGTTCAGTTATGATTTTTAAACAGTTTCAGTTTCAGTAGCTGAAGGAGGCGTCACTGCGTTCGGACAAATCCATATACGCTACACCACATCTGCCAAGCAGATGCCTGACCAGCAGCGTAACCGAACGCGCTTAGTCAGGCCTTGAGAAAAAAAAATATATATATATGATAGATATATATAGATTTTAAACAATGGAGTTGAAAGGACGTACCATAGTGCCAAAGCTGAAAGTTGTATTGTGCTGTTGTTATGATGATGAAGGGTGTTCTACGGTACAATTAGATGACGAAAGCGTTGTGTGTTCACTTGTGCCGTTAAACGATGAAGATTAAGGGCATTCTATTGTGTCAAAAAACTGAAGGGTGTTCTGTAGTGGTGTTAAATGATGAAACTGAAATGATGTTCTCTAGTGCTATCATATAAATCTGGAAGGGTGTTCTGTAGTGCAAAAGCTGGAGGCTGTTTTATGTGTTGTAAAATGATGAAAGCGAAAGGTGTTCTGTAGCGCCGTTGATTGCTGAAACTAGAAGAGTGTTCTACAGTGCCAAAGCAGGTAGTGGGGTATTCTATTGTGATGTTAAATGGTGAAGATGGAAGATGTTCAATTGTGGCAAAGGTGAATGGTGTTCTATTGTGGTGTTAAATTATGGAGATGAAGGGTTTTCTAGTGCTATTAAAGGAGTATGTCTGCCTAAATGGCGGGGTAAATAAACAAAACGGTCATACACGTAAAATCGTACATGTCTGTTTGAGTGCGTATGTGTGCGTGTATGAAATCTGAATGACACAGAAAACGAATTATTACCGCCCAGTGGTAGCCGTCAGTCGGCTCTACCCAGGTAGACAGCCTGTTGTGCAAATGACCCCGTGTTTGTAAAGCGCTTAGAGTTTGGTCTTCGACCTCTGATACGCGCTACATAAGTATCAATATCATGTCATATCATATTAAGCTGGAAGGTTAGCTCAAGAAACTGTAGGGTGGTCTATAGAGTTTAATGATGACGTTGTGGAATGGTGTTCCATAGTGATGTTAAATGACCAAGCAGAGTGGTGTTCTACCGTACCGTTAAATGACCAAGCAGAGTGGTGTTCTACCGTACCGTTAAATGACCAAGCAGAGTGGTGTTCTACCGTACCGTTAAATGACCAAGCAGAGTGGTGTTCTATCGTACCGTTAAATGACCAAGCAGAGTGGTGTTCTATCGTACCGTTAAATGACGGAGCAGAGTTGTGTTCTATCGTACCGTTAAATGACGGAGCAGAGTTGTGTTCTATCGTACCGTTAAATGACCAAGCAGAGTGCTGTTCTATCGTACCGTTAAATGACGGAGCAGAGTTGTGTTCTATCGTACCGTTAAATGACGGAGCAGAGTTGTGTTCTATCGTACCGTTAAATGACCAAGCAGAGTTGTGTTCTATCGTACCGTTAAATGACGGAAGCAGAGTGGTGTTCTACCGTACCGTTAAATGACCAAGCAGAGTGGTGTTCTATCGTACCGTTAAATGACCAAGCAGAGTGGTGTTCTATCGTACCGTTAAATGACCAAGCAGAGTGGTGTTCTATCGTACCGTTAAATGACCAAGCAGAGTGGTGTTCTACCGTACCGTTAAATGACCAAGCAGAGTGGTGTTCTATCGTACCGTTAAATGACGGAGCAGAGAGGTGTTCTATCGTACCGTTAAATGACCAAGCAGAGTGCTGTTCTATCGTACCGTTAAATGACCAAGCAGAGTGGTGTTCTATCGTACCGTTAAATGACCAAGCAGAGTGCTGTTCTATCGTACCGTTAAATGACCAAGCAGAGTGGTGTTCTATCGTGCCGTTAAATGACCAAGCAGGAGGAGTGATTTGCTGTGCCGTCAAATGATGAAGATTGATGGCTTTCTGCAGTGCGTGGGCAAATGAAGAATCAATCGCGAGATCGCCCCTTGTGTATTGGTCATGTATGTACACCACAAGTGATCGGTCCCCTTTCCAGAAACAGCGAGAAAAATACAGGGGAAGATGAAGAACACAGACAGTGCACATGGGCACATGAACTCACAATGGCGCGCACTGATACACACACACACACACACACACACACACACACACACACACACACACACACACACGCACGCACGCACACACAGATATATATAGATATATACTCGTTCTCAAAGACATGCACCCACAGGGGAGGGAAAGATAATTGTCTGCGTGTGTGTGTGTGTGTGTGTGTGTGTGTGTGTGTGTGTGTGTGTGTGTGTGTGTGTGCGTTCCTTACCCTCTCTCTGTGTCTCACTGCCTCTGTTTCCCTATCTCCGTCTCTATATCGATTGATAATGTATACGGTTCATACCTTAAGTAAATAGTACTTGTCTCTGTCTCTCCTCTCTCTCTCTCTCTCTCTCTCTCTCTCTCTCTCTCTCTCCAGACAAAATGGTGTCTCTTTGCGTGATAGCGATATCTATCTGTCTATCTATCTTTATCTATGTCTGTCTATCTATTATGCACCATAGACAAAGCGGTGGTGGTTGAACGAAAATCTTTCATTATGCAGAGGTATTTTAGACATTTTTCTTGCAATGGAGAAATGTTATGGGTCGTGAAAAAGACAAGCACATTTCACACACACACACACACACACACACACACACACACACACACACACACACACACACACACACACAACACGCACGCACGCACACACGTGTATGTAATTACGCATGTATGCTTGTGTTTGTGTGAATGTGTGGGCGGGTGGGTGGGTATTTGTAGACCAGACACATTCATTAAGTGGATGTTGAAAGAATTATCAACGATTCATCCGGTATCAATTGGCTTTAGGTCAAAGCTTCCTCAGCGTTAAATACACGCCAGACGATAAATGTGCATCAAATTTATGCCATTCTGAAATGCAGATATTTTCGGATTGCCTTTAACCACAGTCAGATCTTGTCATTAGGGTCTTCACCCTAGCAAAAAAAAAAAAAAAAAAAAAAAAAAAAAAAAAAAAAAGGATAAAATCACCAAAAGAAAACGTACGGCATTACATTTGATGAGGTAATTAAAAACGGCTAAATAATGTAAATCATTTTACTATAACAGAATAATCAGTTTTACATTTGCGATTGAGAGTGTATATTTGGTTGATTTCCTTTAACGATCTGCTTGACAACTCGGACGAGAACGCCACTACATTCTGATCTTGCTTTTACATTGATCAGCTACAGCTGCAAGTTTGGGACAAAGAAAAATGCGGCATGGGATGAATGTTTTGATGATAGATGGCGTCTCCCGTCGGTCCGACGGATGAGTAGGCAGGCAGGCTTATCTGTCAGTGTGTGTCCTCATAATTATGGGAGACGAGGCCGATTCTCGATGCGCAGCACTTCCCACAGGTGTTGCAAGGGAAAACGTCTCCAGAAGTTGAGCCCTGCTTCCTTCGCTCACGCTTATCCTTAATGGCCAGCTTTGATGATAGCATTCACCTAAAGGAAAGAACTTATCTCTACCAGATACGCATGAGATCCGAGAATGAAGAAGCTCACACTTAGAACAGGAGGATGTCGTCAGCTGCTTTATCATACAGAGAAGATACTTCCAATAACACTGAACACGCAATAAATAGATTAAGTATGTCGTGAAATAAACAGAACAGAGAATACAGTTCAGCCATTAACATTTTAGCCTGTGTTAGATTTACTCGCTCTGCCAAACAGACACCACAGAGAACACAGGTCCTTGGGCTGTCCATACTGACAGACGTGACGGCATACTTCTGCAGTATGAAGTCAAGCACATGTGATATTTGTCAGTTTGTCTCGCGGAGATTGAAGGTTTACCTTGTTTCCTGTTGGTCATTATCGCGTTGTCTAATAGGTTGTTGTCCTTTGCCTCCTTCATGACCGCAAAGGTCGTACCAAGGTCATCCAGGTCATCACCAACGCAGACAGAAATAAAGCAAAACCGAGATCCTGTATGCAGCACACATTTTGCGTACTTAGAAAGAACCCATGGATACACTAAGTGTTATTCTCTGGCAAATTTGTGTAGAAGATATCCACTCTGATAAGTAAAAAAAAAAAAAAAAATGCATGAACTCAAGGCCTGACCAGTGCGTTGGGATATGCTGCTTTCAGGCATCAGCACAACAGATGTGGTGTAGCGTATATGGATTCATCCGAATGCAGTGATGACTCCTTGAGAAAGTGAAAGTGAAACTGTAAAGATCACTTTGACAGTCGAGAGTAATTTTGTCATTGTTTGGTCAGCATTGCATTGACTTTCCATGCTCTAAGATTTCTCTTCGCCTTGTTATTCTCTGCGCTGTTTTTTGAATGAGCAAGAAGAAATTGGTACTAGGATGACACAGCATCAGGCCCCAGTAACACGCGGTAAATGCATTCTGCTTTGCCACGATCAATGTCTAGCCCAAGGTTGTTGTTTTTTTCTCAGCCTTCTCTCTCCCACCCACTCCCCCGCCTCCCCCCCCCTCCCCATTCCCCAATTCACTTTCTTTTCTCAGTCGTTCTCGATCTTTTGCCACTGTACCCCTCCTCAAACTCACTGACCAACCTGCCTCCTCACCTCAACCATACCTCAACCTATCCATCCATCCCTTTCTCTAAAACAGCACGGGTCTCAAAACCAGACACGTTTCCTTCCTTTGTACCCCTTGTGTCGCGACAGACACGTTTCCTTCCTTTCCTTGTGTCGCGACAGACACGTTTCCTTCCTTTCCTTGTGTCGCGACAGACACGTTTCCTTCCTTTCCTTGTGTCGCGACAGACACGTTTCCTTTCTTTCTACCCCTTGTGTCGCGACAGACACGTTTCCTTTCTTTCCTTGTGTCGCGACAGACACGTTTCCTTTCTTTCTACCCCTTGTGTCGCGACAGACAGGTTTCCTTCCTTCCTTTCCTTGTGTCGCGACAGACACGTTCCCTTTCTTTCTACCCTTGTGTCGCGACAGACACGTTCCCTTTCTTTCTACCCCTTGTGTCGCGACAGACACGTTCCTTCCTTTCCTTGTGTCGCGACAGACACGTTTCCTTTCTTTCTACCCCTTGTGTCGCGACAGACACGTTTCCTTCCTTCCTTTCCTTGTGTCGCGACAGACACGTTTCCTTTCTTTCTACCCCTTGTGTCGCGACAGACACGTTTCCTTCCTTCCTTTCCTTGTGTCGCGACAGACACGTTTCCTTCCTTCCTTTCCTTGTGTCGCGACAGACACGTTTCCTTCCTTCCTTTCCTTGTGTCGCGACAGACACGTTTCCTTTCTTTCTACCCCTTGTGTCGCGACAGACACGTTTCCTTCCTTTCCTTGTGTCGCGACAGACACGTTTCCTTCCTTTCTACCCCTTGTGTCACGACAGACACGTTTCCTTTCTTTCCTTGTGTCGCGACAGACACGTTTCCTTCCTTTCCTTGTGTCGCGACAGACACGTTTCCTTTCTTTCCTTGTGTCGCGACAGACACGTTTCCTTTCTTTCTACCCCTTGTGTCGCGACAGACACGTTCCCTTTCTTTCTACCCCTTGTGTCGCGACAGACACGTTTCCTTTCTTTCCTTGTGTCGCGACAGACACGTTTCCTTTCTTTCTACCCCTTGTGTCGCGACAGACACGTTTCCTTTCTTTCTACCCCTTGTGTCGCGACAGACACGTTTCCTTTCTTTCCTTGTGTCGCGACAGACACGTTTCCTTCCTTTCTACCCCTTGTGTCGCGACAGACAAAAATGGAGCCCATTATTTTGTTCGTTCGTTTTCTTCTTCTTCGTCTTCTGCTGCTGCTGCTGTTGCTACTGCATTGGTGGGCTGCAACTCCCACTTCGACTTGTATATATATGATTGGATTTTTACGTGTATGATAGATTTTTCCCTGGCATTTAGGCAGCCATACTCTGTTTTCAGGGTTGGACACGATGGCTATGTTCGTGTTTCTATGACCCGCCCAATGCCGACAGGGATTGTGCAATCTTTAACTTGCATGTTTTATTTTCTGCATGTGTAGAAACACGAAGGGGGTTAAGGTGCTATCATGTCGACAGTTTTAGTTTCAGTTTCAAGGGGGTGTCAAAGCATGCGTACCAATCCCTGTACGCCAGCAAGTCTGAACATACGTTTTCCTAGGAGAACTTTAATCCAGCTGGGCACAGAGCCAGGATGAAGCCCTGGACTATCAGATTCAAACTCCAATGCTTTGACAGTATGGTTTTCATGCCCCTCTTAGTACATCAGAAGGCCCTGACACTTACTCTTAATAACATGTTTGTGGGGTGAGAGACAATGCCTCTTCTTCTTCTTCTGCGTTTAGTGGGCTCCAACTCCCACGTTCACTCGTTTGTACACGAGCGAGTGGACTTTTTACAAGTATGACAGTTTTTACCCCGCCAAATAGGCAACCATACTCCGTTTTCGGAGGTAGAATGCCTCTGATTCTCAGTCATGCTTCAGTGACAGTTTTGTTTTGTGACATGCATGTGGGCATTTAGACGGGTCATTTGAAAATCAGATACATTACAACGTGGCGTATACTTTACGGAAAGCGAGGCTATCATGCATAATTGATATTTGGAATTAATTACTTATTGTTTTGTTTGCCACATTCAGTTTTGTTGTGAATCTGTAGGCAGAATGTTGTTGTTTGAAATGACCATCATTTTCTTTATATGAGCTGTGAATACATTGGGCCGATAATTGCCTTGGAACAAACATACTTTATGGGAGATGATGTGGACATTCAGCAAACGCACACACACACACACACACACACACACACACACACACACACACACACACACACACACACACACACACACACACACACACACACACACACACACACACACACAGAGAGAGAGAGAGAGAGAGAGAGAAATTTGGACGGTACGGGAAGGGGTTAAAACAAAAGGAGAGAGATGAGGGGGGTGGTGGGGGGAAGGGGGGGCGGAGAAGGGGGCATTGACAGAGTTTGAAGGTGTAGGTGTGTGTCTGTGCATGTGAGTGTGCGTGCACCGTGTGAGTACATGCATACTTGTTGTTAAGCCCAAGAACTTTCCTTTCCCTCTGATATTCTTCTGACAAAATGTCCAGTCCACTCTCGCTCCCCAGTATCTCCCTTCGCATTCTGCAATATATCCCCCCCCCCCCCCAGTCTCTCTTACTACCCCGCCTGCTAATCTCAGTTTCAGTTTCAGTTTCAGTAGCTCAAGGAGGCGTCACTGCGTTCGGACAAATCCATATACACTACACCACATCTGCCAAGCAGATGCCTGACCAGCAGCGTAACCCAACGCGCTTAGTCGGGCCTTCAAAAAATAGAAGAAAAGGTGATTAAATAATAGATAAGCGTACATAGATAAATAAATAAATAATTACAATATAAAAAGGTAGTAGTAGCAATAATAAAATAAATAAATAAATAAATAAGACAACAATGATGATAAATAAGCAAATAAATGTAAAACATGAAGACACACATTCACACATACACCCACACATGCATAACAGATATGTACCAAACATGCAGTTTCACAGATATGAAAGCACAGTCAAATACACATAAACGTACATGAGCCCCAACACACACACACACACACACACATTACCCTACGCCTCCTCTGCCCCCTCCTCCACACACTCTCAACAAGGCGTTACATCCACCACCATACCTCCTCCATCCACCACAATCTCAAAACCAGATATTCATCATTTCTGAGTATTTCATAAGTATTCCTTTTTTCCCCTTCATCACCATTATCATTATAGTTAATATTATTACTATCATCATCATTCAGGCCCAACATTTAGCTTATATCACAGATTGATAGAAGTTTACAGTTGGGCCAACAGCAAAGTGAGAGCTGTTATTATTATCAATGGTTTCTCCTTTGCGATGGGAAATCATTTACAGCTTAGTCTTTTGTGAAGGACAATGAGGCAAAATTGCACTGGGTCTTAGTGCTGCAGCCTTGGGGGCTAGGTGGCCTTTGGGAACGATCCCGACGCCGACTATCGTAGAACCCTCTTGACCGAAAGAGTGGGGATGTAACTTGGGCAAGACACACTTCACAAACTTTTGCCCAGATCGTCTGGACAGTAGTTGCTTCTTCTACTGTTCCGATGGTCATTGTCAGACACGGCTATCATATATTAGTATTATCATTATCATCATCATCATTATTATTATTATTATCATCATAGATAAATAAATGGATAAATACAACAGATAAATACAAATTAAAATTAAGAAAATAAACAGATTAATTAATCAATTAATATTTAGTAAGAGGGAGAGAGATGGGGGAAGAGAAAAAAACGGGGAGATAAAGCGGGAAGAGAAAGACAGAAAGGAAGACAGGGAAAGAGAGAAGAACAGGGAAAGAGCGGGTAAGTCCTTCGCTCTCTTAGATTTATAGAAGTAAGTCCATACACTCTGCAGAAGAAAAAAAAAATCAAAACAAACTTTTCCTTTCATCTCTCTCCTCTCCCTCTCTCTCACCGGAGAGAAACAAAAATGGCGCATACTTTACGCAAGCAATCATGATATATGGAGTCTTTCCTCCTGTCTTGACACTCCCTGTCATTAACACGTCTGTAAAGAGCGTGACTGTCTCTGATTCCTTTTTCACGCTTCGGTGAATCGCTTCTGATGACGCTCGCCTCGTGAAAAAAAAAAAAAAAAAAAAAAGCCTCTGCGTGGCGTTTGAGCGTGGTGCTATTTGATACGCCTGCGTGATTCCGTTTTGGCCTTTGATGTTAAAACTGTGTGTCAGTTGGGGGACTGGTATGGGATACTTTTGCATAAAGACAGCTGTCGTGGTTTTGGTTATCTGCTTGATTGTTTATTGTTGTCTCATTCAAATTATATTATCATTTAGCAGTGTGGT
>NC_134894.1:4564362-4579362 GCF_041734735.1 Babylonia areolata | reverse complement strand
TGTAGAAGGGGAAGTGGGTTCTGGCGAGTGTGGGGATTCGACCCTGTACCCTCAGATTCCCTCGCTTCCCAGGCGGAAGTGTTACCACTTGGTCATCAGTCCACATGCTGATAGTTTGAACGTTTCAAGCCATGTGCACAATCAGATGTGCACATAGAGTAGGTAGGTAGGTAGGTATTTTGATTGGTAGGCAGACAGTAATTAGGCGGGAAAACAAAATATATACGAGTAGATAGAAATACAGATGATGAGTAAAGAGGTATAAAGACTGAATGAAACAAATATACAGACTGACATGCATACATACATACTCACATACATACATGGTTACCCACTCACTCACTTACTTACTTACTCTCTTACTGACTGACTTACTAACTGACTGACGTACTTATGGGGTCCCCATTAACGCACGGATTTGTGTCCATGAAGCACTAAAATCGAAACGAACACCACACACAAAAACCCAAATGTCGCAGAACAGCAGAAGTTCAAAACAGATCATTAGGCGGCCCGATCGTGACACGTTCAGCTGTAATGCTAGCCCCACCAGGCATCATTATACCGCCAAGTTAGAAACAGAAGCCAGTGCTGTTGAAAGGACAGCAGACCCAAAGTTTGCAAGACACTGACAGGTGGACAACACGCTGTGACCAGCTCGACTGAACCAGCACTGACAGGTGGACAACACGCTGTGACCAGCTCGACTGAACCAGCACTGACAGGTGGACAGCACGCTGTGACCAGCTCGACTGAACCAGCACTGACAGGTGGACAGCACGCTGTGACCAGCTCGACTGAACCAGCACTGACAGGTGGACAACACGCTGACAACACGCTGTGACCAGCTCGACTGAACCAGCACTGACAGGTGGACAACACGCTGTGACGAGCTCGACTGAACCAGCACTGACAGGTGGACAACACCGTGTGACCAGCTCGACTGAACCAGCACTGACAGGTGGACAACACGCTGTGACCAGCTCGACTGAACCAGCACTGACAGGTGGACAACACGCTGTGACCAGTTAGACTGAACCAGCACTGACAGGTAGACAACACCGTGTGACCAGCTCGACTGAACCAGCACTGACAGGTGGACAACACGCTGTGACCAGCTCGACTGAACCAGCACTGACAGGTGGACAACACGCTGTGACCAGCTCGACTGAACCAGCACTGACAGGTGGACAACACGCTGTGACCAGCTTGACTGAACCAGCACTGACAGGTGGACAACACCGTGTGACCAGCTCGACTGAACCAGCACTGACAGGTGGACAACACGCTGTGACCAGCTCGACTGAACCAGCACTGACAGGTGGACAACACGCTGTGACCAGCTCGACTGAACCAGCACTGACAAGCTGCAAGGGTAGTCAGAACGTCACAAGGGTCACCCACAACTAATGGGTGCGGTAATGGCTCATAATTTCTAAGAGTACTGAACAGGGGGCAACAGAAAGTAAGCCGTTACCAGGACCAATTAAAACGTAAACAATCAACTGAGTTTTACACACACACACACACACACACACACACACACACACACACACACACACACACACACACACACACACACACACACACACACACACACACACACACACACACACACACACACACAAAGTGAAAATAATTAAACGAGACATATTTCGATACACTTTTAACTGTCTGTGTCAACACCGTTGTGTGGCAAGCAGTAGATCTGACAGAGCATGCCTCATTGGAAATGCACACAATGCCTTAGTTTTTATATAATCATATGAAACGGTTATGATAAAAGGCATAAACATGGTAGTTCCTTTTGGATATTTGTAGATGCATTTCTGGAAGTTATTTGAATATTTTTCCAGTCTTGTAAAAAAAAAAGAAAAAAAGTACAAAATGGATAAAATAAATGGCAGTCCTTTTAAACCTTCACACCATTATGTCTTTCTTTGGTCAGCCAATTCCATGAAGGCATGCAGGCTCGAGTCCAGGACAAAGGCGAAACATCTGCTCCTTTTGCTGTCACAAATGGTGTCAAGCAAGGCTGCGTCCTGGCTCCAACGCTGTTCAGCCTCATGTTCTCTGCAATGCTTACTGATGCCTTCAGAGATGGCGATGTTGGAATCGGCCTAAAGTACCGAACAGATGGTAAGTTGTTTAACCTCAGAAGGCTTCAAGCAAAAACGAAGGTCATGACAGACATCATCAGAGACTTTTTGTTTGCTGATGATTGTGCCCTCAACGCTGGATCTGAAGCTGACATGCAACTCAGCGTTGACAAGTTTGCCACTGCCAGCAGGAACTTCGGCCTTACCATCAGCACGAGGAAAACTGAAGTTCTCCATCAGCCAGCCCCAGGGAAACCCCACGTTGAGCCCAACATCACAGTCAACGGTCAGAGACTCAGTGCGGTGGAGCGGTTCACATACCTTGGCAGCACACTGTCACGAAATGCGACCATCGACGATGAAGTGAACGTCAGGATTGCAAGAGCAAGCGCAACTTTTGGTAGACTCAGTGCAAATGTCTGGAACAGAAGAGGCATTAGTCTTGAGACCAAGCTAAAGGTCTACAGAGCAGTAGTTCTCCCCACACTACTGTACGCCTGCGAAACTTGGACAGTGTACCAACGACATGCCAAGAAGCTGAACCACTTCCACACAACATGCCTCAGGAAGCTACTGAACATCAAGTGGCAAGACAAGACCCCAGACACAGAGGTGCTCGCAAAAGCCACCCTTCCCAGCATCTTCACCATCCTGATGCAGTCCCAGCTTCGCTGGGCTGGACACGTGGCGCGCATGCCAGACCATCGGCTGCCCAAAAGGCTTTTCTATGGCGAGCTGCAACAAGGGAAGAGATCACACGGAGGTCAGAAGAAGCGCTTCAGAGATACTCTGAAAGTCTCTCTGAAAGCGTTTGATATCAACCCTGACTCCTGGGAGGAATCTGCAGTGGACCGTGACAAATGGCGTGCTGCTGTGCACAAAGGCGCCAAGTTGTGCGAGGCCAACAGGACTGCTGCAGCTGTTCAGAAGAGGCAGGCCAGAAAGTCACGGGCAAACAAGCTCCCTGACAATGGTATGCCTGTCTTTGTCTGCCCCAACTGTCAGCGAACATTTCGTGCGCAGATTGGACTGTTCAGCCATCTGCGCATTCACAGATAGATTCATGAGCATCCTCCCCCCCACCCCACCACCACCCTCCCCCCATCCCCCAGCTGGATGACAACGATGGTCATCATCGATCTCGATGGACACACACCACCACCACCACCATCCGTAGAACGAGGCAAGGGCATACCTACCCTTAGTAAACGAAAGGTCTTTCCATCATTCGAGCAGGTGTGCATGTGTGTCAGTTTCTTTCAGTATACAAAACTGTCAGAGCAAGAGGCATTGTGCGCATCGAACGAAACTTCGCTGTGGTAAACCCCAAAATTGCAAAAAAGTCGCATCCAAGTTTCAACCAATGATGGTAAGTTGTTTTTACATCGACACATTTAAAGCGCTTGTCTTCGGTCAGAGAACAAAGTCTAAGCGCTTTTCAGACAAGGAATCATCTGCGCAACGGGCTAGCCTTTAGGTTAGAGCCGACAGACAGCAGCTTTTAGGCGCTCATCATTTGTTTCCTGTGTCATTCAATCAAGGCCACCGTGAACCTGGAAGACCCTGCAAGCGCTTCAAGGACACCTCAAAGCCTGTGACATAGACATCGCTTCCTGGGAAACTGATGCCCTTGACCGCTGTCGCTGGAGGATGCTGTGCTCTAGTGGCATAAAGACGTTTGAAAACAAGAGAACGCTGGCCATTAAGGAGAAGCGTGAGCGAAGGAAGCAGGGCTCAACTTCTGGAGACGTTTTCTCTTGCAACACCTTTGGGAAGTGCTGCGCATCCAGAATCGGGCTCTTCTCCCATATGAGGACACACACCGACAGATAAGCTTGCCTGCCTACTCATCCGTCGGACCGACGGGAGACTCCATCATTCAATCAGAATTCAGTCACGCGCACGCACACACATGTATGTAAGAGTACATTTGTCTTCATAATTTTTCCAGGGAAAACCTCTTTGTTGCCGTGGGTTTCTTTTTTACTCGCGCTAACTTCATTCTGCACACGGGACTCCGAGTTTTTATCGTACCATCCGAATGACAAGCGCACAGACCACAACTTGAAAGGTCACGTGACGGAGGAGAATTTTTTTTGGCGAGTGTGGTATTCGATCCCACACCCTCAGAGTCTCTCGCTTCCTAGGCAGGACGAGTTGCCACTAGGCCACCACGCCACTCCACTCAACACACCTTCGATAAAAAAAAAAAAATAAATAAAAAATCCCAATGAAGTCAAACTTCAGCCGATAAAAACCTAACCAAAACGAAGGACTTTCCGTCGAAGCTCATCCCACTCTACTCTCCTTTGCTGCACTCGGCACATTTATCTATCTTCTTCTGCTTTCCAGCTCCAGACCCCACGCCAGGAAAGGAACAAAAAAGAGAGAGAGAGAAAGAAAAGAAAAACCACTAAGTGGCACTCAAGTCTGCAGAGGAGGAAAAGAAAAATCATGATGTATCGAATGTTCCTCCTGTCCTGACAGTCCCAACTCGTTAACACGTCTGTAAGAGAGTGAGTGAAGGCCTCTGATTCCCCAGTCCATGCTTCGATGCTTCGGTTTTTCTAAAAACTTTTGCGTCGTGAAATGCCTGTCGACGTTCAACGTTGTTTGTTTGTTTGTTTCTCTTTTTGCAGACTACTTGCTTTTTGTCGTTGTTTTGTAATGGGAGGAGATAAGGGTGATATATGGAGAGGAGTGATGGTGGTGGTGGGGGGGGGGGTGAGAGTGAGGGATGGGGAAGGGGGGGGGGGGGCTGAGGGGCACCTTGCTTGCTTGCTTATCTGCTCAGTTGGTATTGAATTTTTTCAAACCTGTGTAGAACTATCACGTCTCCACTTTGGTATCCAGGAGAGAGACAGGTGAACACACACACACACACACACACACACACACACACACACATATATATATATATATATATATTTTTTTTTTTTTTTTAATATGTGTATATATATATTGCATTATATAATTTGTGTCTTTATATGTATATATCGTGTTTATATATATATATATATAGATATATATATATATATATATATATATATATATATATATTCATGTATATGGATATATGGTGTAGTGAATTAGCATATAATGAGAGAGATGGAAGGGGGGGATGGTGGGGAAGGAAGGGGAGGCAGATGGTGAACGCAGTCAACGTTTACATTTTCATAATGGCACTTACATATTATGTTTCATCTGTGAGTGTTCTTTTGTTGTTTTGCATCTCTCTCTCTCTCTCTCCCTCTCTCTCTCTCTCTCTCTCTCTCTCTCTCTCTCTCTCGTAACTGAAATGGAGAAAGGCAAAGTAAATGTATATTCAGTCGGCCATTTTATTTATTTATTTATTGATCATTTCATTCAGTTATTTATTTATTATTCTCATCAAGGAAATGCAGTTGTCATTTCTTCGGCATGGGAGAGATGAATGGTGTGTGTGCAACGTGGTTAACCTTTGGTGCCACGAGGCCAGGAGACAGCAGGCCCGAATGGAATGCAAGCTGTCATCCACAGGCCCTGGCGATACTGATGGAAATGCGGGGAACAAGAGCGATCGAGTTAATCAGAGTGATCTCCCTTCCCCTCTCTCTTTCTGCCTCTGTCTGTCAGCCTCTCACTGTGTGTGTGTGTGTGTGTGTGTGTGTGTGTGTTCAACAAACATTTCAACAGTTTATTAGCATAGCATGAAGGAAAGCAATGCACAAAAATGTATGTCGCATTCTAACGGCCCAGTAAGTCTGTCTGTCTGTCTCTCGCTCTATCTATCTATCTCTATCTATCTACCTATCTATCTATCTATATATATATATATATATATATATATATATATATATCATACTGCTGCTTATTCACTTCAGTTGAAGGTCAACATGAATAAAAGTACTATAACTGTTTTCAGAAAGGAGGGTTATTTAAGTGTGCGAAACGGATGGGTCGATAATGGTGTAACAATGCATGTATTTGATGTTGTTCATATTTTTCTCGACACGTTTGAGTTTCTCTGCAGCTTGCAAAGATCACGCTATTAGAGCAAAAATACATTGTTGCGTGTTATACGGAAACTTCATATTCTTGATAACACTACTTTTCAGCTATTTTTCAAACTATGTGATTCACAGGGTCAGCCAGTTTTACAGTATGGTTCCGAATCATGGGGGTAAGAGAAAGGTTCAGTTCATTACGATTTAGTTAATTTATTTGCATTCTAAAAGTAGTTACGTGTAGATATGAGGACACCTAATGGTCCTGTTCATGGTGAGACATCCAGATCCTATATAGTTGAACTATGCAGTCGGCTGTATTCGGTACTGGCTCGAGTTAATTCAGATAGATGCTTTTAGATTATCCTACAAAGCATATAAAATGTTTTATGACTCCGATGTGAATGGAAAAAGAAAAAAATGGGTTTCAAATGTCCGCATCCTATTTTGTTCAGACTGAGTTTAATGATGTCATGCACAAAACCTGATGTTATACGTACGGAATCTTTGTTTTTATACAAAGCTTACTGGAGCCTCAGCTGGAGCGACATGTGGAACATGGCCCCTCTGAGGATCAACTAAGGATCCTAAGATCTGTGTACGACCTCCTTCCCTCGAATACAAACGTGGTGAAATGGGGGAAAGCAGATGACTCTGCCCACTCTACCAAAGCAAACAGTGGAACATGTACTCAGCTCATGCAAAGCGGCGTTGAGCCAAGGACGGTACACATGAAGGCACAACCAAGTGTTAAATGAAATTGCACACGTGGTGAGCACTGTCCAAGGAGCACCAACCCCCCCGCCCCCACCCCCACCCCCAAACCCCACCCCCCTCCCCGAAGTTCCAGTAGAGTTCCGCTCGGCAGAAGGCAATAAAGTCTGGCCAGGAACAGCATCCAAATTTTTCAAAGCATGGAAACGTGGGCTGCTTGATGGTGCCGAAGATTGTGAATGCACAGTTGACCTACCAAAGGGGAAGAAACACCCGGAAATCATCGGCAAGAGCGGCAAGAGACCTGACATAATACTCCACTCCAAAGCAACGAAACAAGCGATTCTGATTGAGCTCACTGTCCCTTACGAAAGCAGAATAGAGGAAGCCCACATCTACAAGACCGAGAGGTATGCTAGTCTAGCCAGCAGTCTGAGAGGATCTGGCTTCCAAGCCAAAGTCCTCGCCATAGAGATTGGTGCAAGAGGGTTTGTGGGCACATCTGCCTACAGCCTCATGAAACAGCTGTCGATTTCTGGCAGAGAGAGGACATGGGCTCTCAAGGCAATGGCAGAAGCAGCAGAAAAGAGTTCCAGCTGGATCTGGTCGAAGAGGAATGAAAGCAAACATCATAAGGATTAAATTTCCCTACTCAAACTAGGCGTATGATGGCTCAGTGGTTAAAACGTCTGCCAGAAAAGGTGTCTCAGTCCTGAAGTGGCGACCACCCTGGAGGCGCGGGTTCGAATCTGCTGAGGGCCAGGGGAAAAAAACGAAAGAAAAAAGAAAATGTGGCAATACAAGGGCATCTAGGAGTCATGACCTGGGTGAGGCCCGGCCCCCTGAGAGTGTAAGGAGTTAAGGGCCGAAACACTTGACTGAGGGGGGTCCTATTCTCTGAAGACCTTGTACTGTCCAGCTCTCCCTAGAGTTTCTTATCACTTACAGATTAGAGAAACAGTCATTTCAGAGTTTTGTTTCCATTGTTTATTTTTCAGCAAATGATGTTATCGTCTTTTGTTACTGTTCAAATGCCCGTTCATTTTTTTTTATTGGCCAATGAAGAAAGGCAGCGTGAAGCACCAACATCGAAAACAAATGGAAAGGATAAAAGAGAAAAGGAAAAGAATAAAGAACAGAACTAATAAAAGATAGGGGTGCTCCGTTGTCTGCATGCATCTGAGGCCTTAAAAATAAAAATAAAAATTTTAAATAAAAAACCTTCATGGGGGCTATGGCCTGTATATGAATAAACAATTCATTCATGTATTCATTCATTCATTTACTCATTCAGTCAGTCAGTCAGTCAGTCTGTCAGTCGTCCATTCATTCTCTCTCTCTCTCTCTCTCTCTCTCTCTCTCTCTCTCTCTCTCTCTCTCTCTCTCTCTCTCTCTCTTTCCTTTCATTCTTTTTTTTTCGTTTTAGTTTCAATCTAAGAAATGTTTAAACATATACTCGTGTTGTTGATTTTTTTTCCACATAATTTGAAATTTATCTATGTAATGTTATAATTTATTGTATCGTGCGTTTGATATAGTTTCCGTTTTCATGGGAACAGGATGACAACAAGCCAGCTGTGCTTATTCCTCTTTTCACTCAATAAAAAAAAGTTTGTTTGTTTGTACGTTTGTTGGTTTTCACTCCTGAGGAAGAGAGGAGCTCAGTGTAAGGGTAGTGGCAGTGGAGGGGTAGGGAGGAGGGGGGGGGGACTAAATCGATAGAGGGGCCAGACATGTTTCGTTTTATATGGCGACAGAAAATCACGGCTGATGAACATGATAGCCCGTTTCGCCAACAGAGAAGGTATGCGTTTCATTACACCACAGGCTTCTGTCCATACTTCAGAGCCGGTTTAAGAGTCCACTAAGTAACAGGAGTCATAAGTTTCGTGACTTTTCCGCAGAGATTTTAGTCCACGTGTCAGCTGGTGTTAGAATTCACCCAGTCCGCAGAGAGAGATCGCAAACGCCATTGGGGAAGAGAGTTAAAGTTTCGCCCAGTTCGTACAGCTCCCGAATGATTCGAGTTCTTTGATCGTCAGTGCCTTGTGTGGTTGCGAAATTCTGTGATGAATGATCTGAGGGAGGGGGTGGTGGTGAATGATTTCCCGACGGACTGTTTTGGTGTTCGGCGCTAAAGATACAGCTGCAGCTGATCATAGTATGTTGACGTCACTGCTCGATTAAGTGATGACATTCCTGAGTTTTTGTATGTGCGTGTTTGCATCTCTCTCTCTCTCTCTCTCTCTCTCTCTCTCTCTCTCTCTGTGTGTGTGTGTGTGTGTGTGTGTGTGTGTGTGTGTGTGTGTGTGTGTGTGTGTGTGTGTGTGTGCCTTTACGTCTGTGTGTGTGTAAATGCCTATTAATCTGTGCGTTTGCTTTAACAAATCATCTTTGTTTACACATTCTGGCTATCTAAAAACGAAGGAAAAAATGACAAGTTAAACCACTTTCACGAATACACAGTTCAGAACATGAACAAGGTGTTTCCAACAACACACAATGAATCAAACGTACATGTGAAAAGAAGGTTATAATCTTCCATTTCATAACAGCACTTTGAAACATTTCAGTAAAGAAAAACAACAACAACAACAACAACAAAACAACAACGTGGGCGGAAAGCAGTGTACACATGCCTGCAACGTTCTGAAAACTCTGCCGGTCAGTCTCTGAGGAAGGGAGGATCGAAAGGTGGAGGTATACATCAATGGGGAATAAATCAGTGGAGAGGCCAGATAAGTTTTCTTTGCATACGGTGACAGAAATTCGCGGCTGATCCGATTCGCTAACACAGAATGCATATGTTTTCATTATGCCGCCAGACTTTTCTCCACACATTTTCAGCTGGTTGAACTCTCTCTCTCTCTGTTTCTCTGTTTCTCTCTCTCTCTCTCTCTCTCTCTCTCTCTCTCTCTCTCTCTCTCTCTCTCTCTTTCTCTCTCCCTTTGTTTGTGTGAGTGGATTTTTTCCTTGTTTTGCCTTTTTCAACCTTACGCAAATCAATCATCTGAAATTAAAGACTACATCGAAATACAAATCGCTAAGAGAGCGAGTTCAGCATGTGTATGTCCTATTTCCAAACTTCCCGATATAAACCTGAAAATGTTCGCCATCATCCATCATTATGATAGAACGTGTATAGGCTACAGAAAGATAACAGGCTACGTTTTTGTTGTTCTTTGTATTCGTATTTGTATTTCTTTTGATCACATCAGATTTCTCTGTGTGAAATTCGAGCTGCTCTCCCCAGGGAGAGCGCGTCGCTACACTACAGCGCCACTTTTTTTTTTCTTTTTTCTTTTTTTCCTGCGTGCAGTGGATTTTTCTACAGAATTTTGCCAGGAACTTCTTCTTCTTCTTCTTCTTGCGTTCGACAGCTACGCAGTCAGGGTCGAAGTCCGAGGAATGCCACAAACTCGGACGTCAGGCTGCCGTCCCCCAGAGCTTGGTGTTGAGGTCAGCACCCCCAGGCCAGGACTGCTGCCGCATCTTCTCATACAGGGGGCAGTCTTGGAGAATATGGGATGGGGTCTGGTCAGCCTGGCCCCAATCACATAGAGATGTGGCTGCCACTCCAATCCTCTTCAGGTGTGCTCGAAGGCCGCAGTGTCCTGTGCGAAGGCGGTAGATGGTAGTCTGGTGTCTGCTCTCCAGTGTCTTGATGGGATCTTGGTGTGCCTGGTAGCCTCCCTTCAGGGTGACCCAGCCTCTTCGGATTCTGCTGCGGAGGAGAGTTTTTGCTTCCTCATACGTGGCAGGAATGGTTGGCTGTGTGAGCTGGCTTCCTTCCTTAGCAAGTTTCAGTTTCAGTAGCTCAAGGAGGCGTCACTGCGTTCGGACAAATCCATATACGCTACACCACATCTGCCAAGCAGATGCCTGACCAGCAGCGTAACCCAACGCTTAGCAAGGTGGTCTGCACGCTCGTTGCCTGGGAGGCCTACATATGCAGGCACCCACTGGAGGGTCGTTGGGGCTGTTAGGGTAAGGGTTGCGAGGGAGGCCTTAAGGGACTGGATCAGTGGACCAGGATCAGGGGAGTCAAGGGCCTGGAGTGTGGACATGGAGTCGGTGAAGATGGAGATGCTGCCAAGGGGCTTTCCACAGGAGGAGAGGAATTCTGCTGCTGTTTTGATGGCCAGGACTTCAGCTCTGAAATTGGAACAGAGCTTTCCTCCAGGGAGTGCGATGCTGCTGTGCTCTCCATCGGGAAATCTAACGTAGACACCACTGCCTCTGTTGTGTGTGGCTTCCTCCGCTGATCCGTCCGTGTATACATGGGTCCAGGAGCTGGCTGGGTAGGACTCCTCTATCATGGCCAGAGTCAGGATCTTGAGAGTAGCTGGTTGCTGGTCTTTGGTGGTGATGCCAGGAACTCTGAGGCTCATGGTGGCCTCTATCTCTTGGTCAAGCCTCCATTCAGGCAAGGCAAGTTCAGTGCAAGACTCCCGTTTTGCCGCCAGAACATCACTGTGCTGTGCTCTGAGTGCTTTATACTGGTGGTTGAGGCTCTGACGTTTGAGACGGTTCTTGGTGGGCTGCTCCAGTCTGTGGTGTAGGTGATGTGAGGGCAGTCTTCTGAGCTTCTCTCCCTGCATCAGGACTTTCAGGTCGTGTCTTCTCTCCAGGGGCTCAACGTTAGCAGTTTTTGCCAGGAACAACCCTTTTGTTGCCGTGGGTTCTTTTACGTGCGCTAAATGCATGCTGCACACGGGACCTCGGTTTATCGTCTCATCCGAATGACTAGCGTCCAGACCACCACTCAAGGTCTAGTGGAGGGGGAGAAAATATCGGCGACTGAGCCGTGATTCGATCCAGTGCGCTCAGATTCTTTCGTTTCCTAGGCGGACGCGTTACTTCTAGGCCATCACTTGATGTTGTTGTTTTGTAAAAGAAGACTTCACAGCCAAATAAGGGCAGGAATGTGGGCAGAGGGAAGATGAAGGGACGTGTATGTGTGTGCAGCATTAACAGTTCAGCCATTTTGATTCTGGTGGAGAGAAGAGGCCGTGACATTGAAAAAGGGGAAAGGAGGGGGTAGGGAGCAACTCGAGAAAAATGCTGGGCGTGTTTTGTTTCAAAAGGTGAAGCAATCCGCTCACTAACAGAGAAGGTCTCTCTCTCTCTCTCTCTCTCTCTCTCTCTCTCTCTCTCTCTCTCTCTGTGTGTGTGTGTGTGTGTGTGTGTGTGTGTGTGTGTGTCTCTCTCTCTCTCCTTTTATTAATTATTGTGTAGTGTAGACCCTATTGAGGGCGGGGACTGGATGTAAAAAAGCACACAAATGCTTATCTATTATCCTCGAAATAAAGAATTTGTCTTGTCTTGTCTTGTCTCTCTCTCTCTCTCTCTCTCTCTCTCTCTCTCTCTCTCTCTCTCTGTACACACACACACACACACACACACACACATATATATATATATATATATATATATATATATATATACATCATTATGCCCCAGACCTAAGTACAAGCTCCAGCTGGTTTCAGTTTTCAGTGTCCCAACGTAACAGAAGTGATAAAAGTTTCGTAACTTTCCAGGCTCTGTACCCCACCCGGTGTGGGAGGAGTTTACTCAGTCAACAGACAGACTGCAGCTTTCAATTAGAGGAGAATGGGGTAAAGTCCGTACGGTTTAACCAGCACTCGTATGATCACCACTCTGTGATATTAGTGCTTTGTGCGAATTCTGTGATGCATGATCCCAGGGACTGACGAACTGATGGTTCATGATTCCCCCCAGGCGGTGGTGGGGGTGTATGAGATCGTGACGGGTGCTGGAGATGTGACTGTGCTGAGATCACACAGTGACTGTGTTGGTCGGTGACTGGAACTGATAATCATCATCATCATCATCACCCTGTGCCTGTAGTTGTGATGTGTTGTGATTTGTTGTGTCGCGATGCGTTCCGTGGCTTCGCGTTGCGCCGCGTCGCGTCACGTAGTATCGTGTCGTGCTGGTACAATTGTATGTGTCTGGAAATCAACTGAGGTACTGGTTTTCACCATACGGAAAAACCAGCAAAATGATTATAGTTATTGAGAATTTTGTAACATATGATTACGGGAGAGCTTGAAATGATTTGTTACACACCCCACACGCACGCACACACACACACACACACACACACCACACGCACGCACACACACACACACACACACACACACACACATACACATGATTGCACACACATACACACACACACACACACACACACACACACACACACACATATGTATATATAGAAATATATATATATATATATATTATATTATTTGGCATAAAGTTGATAGATTAATACAAGACACACAACGTCGGTCATATTCTTTTAACATTTTAGGCCATTTTATCCAAAGAAGAGGAAAATCAACTGTTATATGGTAGGAAGCAGATCAGTAGAAAGATCAGACGTGTCTTGACCTGTGGTGACAGACAGTAAGTTTCGTCACGTTCTGCTACCTGCTCCACCCACTCAGCTAGTTATCACAGTGTACTTTATCAAAGGAAAAGGTACAGGTTCCGTTTCGAGCTAGATTCAGATTAGTGAATATTACGCAATACGCTTCATAATTCTGGAATTCGGTGATTGCAAAAAGAAAAAGAAAAAAAAGAAGGAAGCACGAAAAGTCGCAGACATGCTTTCATATTTGTGAGAGAACCGCTGTGGACTGTGTAGAAACCAAACAGTGAATTCAAGGTTTTAGAGGAGAAAGTCAAAAAAACGAAACTAATTCCATTTTGACATGATCTCTCTTAATACATGCAAATGAAACATTCTCTCTCTGCGTGTCTCTGTCTCTGTCTCTGTCTCTCTCTCTCTCTGTCTGCCTCTGTCTGTCTCTCTCTCTCTGTCTCTCTCTCTGTCTCTCTCTCTCTCTGTCTGCCTCTGTCTGTCTCTCTCTCTCTGTCTCTCTCTCTGTCTCTCTCTCTCTCTGTCTGCCTCTGTCTGTCTCTCTCTCTCTGTCTCTCTCTCTGTCTGTCTGTCTCTGTCTCTCTCTCACTCTCGTTCTCTCTCTCACTCTCTCTGTCTGTCTGTCTGCCTGTCTCTGTTCTTTTTTTTTTTCTCAAGGCCTGACTAAGCACGTTGGGTTACGCTGCTGGTCAGGCATCTGCTTGGCAGATATAGTGTAGCGTATATGGATTTGTCCGAATGCAGTGACGCCTCCTTGAGCTACTGAAACTGAAACTGATCTTCACATCTTGACTTTGTTCATAGTAGTGTTATGCTGTGATTCAATTGTTGTGGTTTTTTGTTGTTGATGATGTTGTTGCGTTACTTCACGTTGCAACGTGTTGCGCCGTGTATAAATTGGCCAAGATGTCATCATAAAGTAGTAACATGAGGACAAGACACATAACGTTGGCCATTGTTTTTTTGTTGTTGTTGTTGTTGTTTTGTTTTGTTGTTGCTGTTGTTGTTTTGTTTTGTTTTCTGTGTGTTTGTTTGCTTGTTGTTGTTTAACACTTTCGGGTCATTTTCACAAAACAAGTGGAAAATCAAGTGAAAAAGAACTGAAGTGGAAAGCACATCGTTGGAAAGACCAGTGGTCTTTGGTGACCTTTGGTGACAGTGTGATGACCTTTGGTGACAGTGTCATGACTTTTGGTGACAGTGTCATGATCTTTGGTGACAGTGTCATGACCTTTGGTGACAATGTCATGACTTTTGGTGACAGTAAGTGTCATGACCTTTGGTGACAGTAAGTGTCATTGTGTTTCTTCCTTTGGTCCATATTGTCAGCTGGAATCATTTTACTTCCCCCATAAGAAAGCTACAGGTTTCTCTGCGATCCAGATACAAGTCTACGAATATTACGCAATCAGTTCTAAAAATATCTATTCTCGATTGATGCGGGGGGAAAAAGAAAAATAGAAGAAGAAAAAAACCCACCACGGACAGTTGCACTCAAACTTTCATTTCCGTGAATGCACTGCTGTGAAAGCAAACAGTAACGGCAAGGTTTTAGTGGGGGTAAGTTAACGAAGTTGACTGCAGTTTTGACACGATCTGTCTTGAAATATAAAGATCATCTCTCTCTCTCTCTCTCTCTCTCTCTCTCTCTCTCTCTCTCTCTCTCTCTCTCTCTCTCTCTCTCTCTCTCTCCTGCTCCTTCTTCTTCTTGTTCTGTAAGCGTTTGCAAATCATACACAATGTATGTATCTATGTATGTATGTATGTATGTATGTATGTATATATA
>NC_134894.1:4556862-4561862 GCF_041734735.1 Babylonia areolata | reverse complement strand
GATCTTGATGCGCGTGGCAAAAGAAACTGGGCTACAAGTATACGCTGTAAACTGTTTATGTTTGGATTTGGGTATGTATGGCTTAATCAAGGTGTAGAGGGGATTGATGAGTTTCTTCGGACTTTTAAAGAAAGACTTATTGTTTGTAGATGGCAAGAATGGGATTTCCATGTTTACAACAGTGAAAGATTTAATGCCTATAAAACCTTTTGTACTATACCCGATGTGAAAACCTATTTATTGATGAATATAGATAAACATTTAAAGTATATAATGACTAGATTTAGACTTGGTATTTCGGAAATTGCAGAACATAGTCACCGTTATAAAGTACATGATGAGTCTGATTTATTATGTCCACTGTGTAAGAAGGGGAAGGAAAATGAAGTGCACTTTGTTCTATCCTGTCCTGTTATGTATGACTTAAGAATGCAATACATACCGTTGAAATTTTTTAAGTTCCCTAGTCAGTTTAGATTATCGCTACTTATGGCATCTACACACGAACAAACTATCAGAAATTTCTCAATTTATCTGTACAAAGCGTTTAAGCTTCGATCCGCTCTTACGTCGTAAAATTTATTTATTAAGCTTGTGCCACTTCTGATGACACGATTACTTTATTGAGTTCAGTTAAATAGGCGTGTTGTTATTTATCTGCTGTGTACTACTTAGTTAAGTGTATACTGCATGACAACGTATGATATTTGTCTTGCTTATTTATTTTATTTTTTCTTCTCACATATGTTTTTGTTTGACACCCTTTCATGAGGGGCAATGGCCTATATGAATAAACCATTCATTCATTCATTCATTCATTCTCTCTCTCTCTCTCTCTCTCTCTCTCTCTCTCTCTCTCTCTGTGTGTGTGTGTGTGTGTGTGCACTCTCATTCTCTCCCCAAAGTTTTTTCTCTCTCTCCATATCTCGGTTCCTCTCCCTGTTCCTCTATATGAGCATTTACAAATCAAACTCTCTTTTTTCCCCAACCTAACTATACAACATGAAGAACAATATTGAATTTTTTTTTTTTTTTAAATCAGCGTGACAACTAATTCCTTAACTCCATACATGTACATCATGTTTTCAACTTAGCACAAAGAAATCAAAAGTACTCGGCAATCACTGGAGAAAAGAAGGTTATCGCCTTCCGTTTTAGCGCCAAAACTTTCTCCAAACTTTTCAGTTAAATCTTTTTTCTTTTTTCTTTTTTTTTCTTTCTTTTTTTTTCTTTTTTTTAAGGTGGGGGAGGGTGATACGAGGAGCTTTGAAAAGCTAAAAGCAGTGCACGTGTGTCTGCAACTTTCCAACAGCTCAGCCACTCTATCTTTGAAGAACGGAAGACCTCAAGCTGAAGGGGTGAGGGGGTGAAGGGGTGGGGGCTGGGGGGTTGGGTGCAGCAGTAAGGAGACAAATCAATAGAGAGGCTAGACATGTTTCACTTTATAGTATGGTAGTGACAGAAACTCACGGCTCGTTGATTTGACAAGCGCATTCCCTTCAACGTAGAATGCATGTGTTTCGTTATACCCCCAAGGCTTTAGTTTAATACTTCAGCTGGTCTGGAGAGAATGAATGAACGAAGTCACAAGATTCGTACGAAGAAGATAATGTGTTTCATTCTAACCCCAAGACTCAAGTACTTCAGCTGGTTTTGAGACGGTCACTACTGAATAACTGAAGTCATAAGATTACCTCCCGTTGCTGTCCCACATGCCACAGGGCACTACAGACAGTGAGCGAATAAGATTCAGAATAAGATTTGTTACTTCCAAGACAAGACTTCAGTCCATTGGGCAACTGAAAGGCCTCGGAGTGATGGCCTGGAGGTAACGCGTCCGCCTAGGAAGCGAGAGAATCTGAGCGCGCTGGTTCCAATCACGGCTCAGTCGCCAATATTTTCTCCCTCTCCACTGGACCGTAAGTGGAGGTCTGGACGCTAGTCATTCGGATGAGACGATAAACCGTGGTCCCATGTGCAGCATGCACTTAGCGCACGTAAAAGAACCCACGGTAACAAAAGGGTTGTCCCTGGCAAAATTCAGTAGACAAATCCACTTGGATAGGGAAAACAAATAAGACTGCACGCAGGAAAAAAAATGGGTGGCGCTTTCTCCCTGGGGAGAGTAGCCCGAATTTCACACTGAGAAATCTTTTGCGACAAAAAAGAGAAATACAGAATTCAGAATGTACAGTCAACGCGACAGAGATGGTGGCGCCACGTATAAAAAAAAAAATGTATAAAGAGAGGGCGAAAGAGAGAGAGAGAGAGAGAGATGGGGGGGGGGGGGAGAGTCGTTCCAGTTTGCAGAGCTCTCGTGATGTTCGTGTTCTGCATTGCCTCTGTGATGAATGATTAAAGAGAGTGACTACCGGTACTTCATTTGGCCAACAGGTCGAGTTGTTGGAAGCTGGAGTAATAACTTTGCAATGAGTCACATTTTGACTTCATTGATCGGTTGATGGAACTGACGTCATTTCTGCTGTTTTTAACTGCTTCTTAGATATGTGTAAAAGTGTGGTTCTGATACTGTTAACGTTAATGTGTGTCGTTTCACATATATGTCTTGTACATATGAGATACTTACGTAAATTGTTGTCGACTCCATACTGATTGATAAAATATACTGCACGTCACTTATATTAGACATGTATTTGTTTGTCTATCTATCTATCTATCTATCTATCTATCTATCTCTCTCTCTCTCTCTCTCTCTCTCTCTCTAACGAAGAACTGCCCCCATCCCCATTCACATCTAGCCCTGTTCACCCCACTGAAAAAACAACAACAACAAGAAAAACAAAAAACACACACACACACACACACACACACACACACACACACACACACACACACACACACGAAAATAATACAACTCTGCAAAATAGTATATCAATGCAGTAATCATTGTGTATAAACACACCACACAATTCGGAAACGATAATTTCACAAGAATATGATTTTGCACATGAAAAAAAAAACAAAAAAAACAAAAAAAACTGAACGATCCGAACGAATAAAGATAAAAGAAACGACACCTTTTTTCCCCCGATTCATTGTGAAAGAAGTGGCCAATTCTACAACACAAGTTCTGCGTGACTTGTCCCTGAAGTTTGCTGGCTGTTGAGTCAATATTTAACAGTTAACAGTTGTTGCTGGTGTTGTTCGTTTCTTTTGGGTTTGTTTGTTTTTTTTTTTAATTTAAATTATCGATGAAACTGCGTGCAGGACGCGAGAAACGTTTTCCCTTGAAGTACCCTCCACGAGAATTCGCGATGATGCATGTGTATATGTGTTTGTTTGTTTGTTTGACTTCTATTTAAGAAGCGAAGCTGAAAAATTGGCAAGGAACGATTCAAAGCAGAGACCTTTTCGGTCATCAGGGAAAAAAAACAAAAACATTAAGAACAACGGGAAAACAGCTACAAACTGGCTTGGAAACGAGCGCTAGCCTTAACGCCAACATTCATATGCACACTCTGCGCGCACACGCGCACACACACACACGTGCGCGCGCAGAGCGGGAGAGACAGACAGACAGAAAGAAAGAGACTGAGACACAGGAAAACACAGGAGACGCAGAGAGGGGAAGACAGGCACACAAAGAGAGACAGACAGATAGACAGAAACAGACAGAAAGAAAGTGAAAAATTAAGAGAGACAAGAGAGGCAAGGCCTTCAAGACTCACTTGTGATAAATTAAGTCCCCTAGCATTAATTACAGAGTAATTTTTACTATCTGCACCAAAACGTTTGCAAAATAAATAAAAATTCCATGCTTAGCAAAAGAAGTTCCTGTTTGAACAAAAAATGATAATAATGACTCCTCTTGTTGTGTCAGAATAAGAGGTCAAAGTGCCAAGTTTAGAGAATACAAAAAATATAAATATAACAGTAAATGCAGTTTGCATATAATTAGGCTTCTTTTTTTTAAAATTTTTATGCCCATCCCAGAGGTGCAATATTGTTTTAAACAAGATGACTGGAAAGAACTGAATTGTTCCGATTTTTATGCCAAATTTGGTGTCAACTGACAAAGTATTAGCAGGGAAAATGTCAATGTTAAAGTTTACCACGGACACACACACACACACACACACACACACACACACACACACACACACACACACACAGACACACACACACACACACACACACACACACACACACACACACACACACACACACACACACACACACAGACAACCGAACACCGGGTTAAAACATAGACTCACTTTGTTTACACAAGTGAGTCAAAAAAGAAGCGCAAAGTAACCATGTAGCAATTTAAATCAGCGCTCGAAAGATCTTTCTGATCAGTCTGGCGATTGAATTGAAAAGCAACAATTCGGAAAGTTCGAATCGATGTATCAGTTACGATGAATTTATGAATGGCTGTTAACAGGAAGTGACGCAAATGGCAACACGATCTTTCACTTCCGGACATATCCATGTTTAGAACACATCAACAGTGTTTGGGAGGACTTGGTCGCATTTATGTTGGACATAACTGGAGAAATATTGAAGGCAAAAACCGTCATGCACAGAGGATTTTCGGGGTTTCTTTTGTTTTTGTTTTGTTGTTGTTTTTTACGCCTTTTTCCGCTTTTATGAGGCAGTTGGCTGAATGACTAAGACGTTCATTTATCAATGCAATGTCTGTGTTCCATTTCTGGTCTCGCTATGTCTCCCAAGTTTGACTGGAAAATTAGACCGAGCGTCTAGCTATTCGGATGAGACGATAAACCGAGATTCCGTGTACAACACGCACTTGGCGCACTGGGAAAAGAACCCACGACAACAAAAGTGTTGTCCACGGGCAACGTTTTGTAGAAACACTACACTGTGCTAGGTACACACATATGATTATAGGCATCCACTCAGGGCCTAACGATGCGCTCTAGTTTATGCTGCTGATCAGGCATCTGCCTTGCGGATGTGGTTTAGTGTCCGAGGGCAGTGAGGCCTCCGTGAGAAACAGAAGCTGAAACCTTGTGCAT
>NC_134894.1:4541862-4554362 GCF_041734735.1 Babylonia areolata | reverse complement strand
TTTATTTGTTTATTTATCGATTAATTATTCAATCGTCTATTTTATTTATTCTGTTTGTTTATTTACATTTCTTTCTTGCCAACGACCCCATCACAAACGAAGAATCAAAGACGGAAAGCGAACCCAAATGATTATTTAAATGTGCTCGAAACGAATTTAGGCTGTTCATTGATGTGACCAGTTTGCGTGCCTGATGCCTGTATGCTGCGTGAGACAGAGAGAGAGAGAGAGAGAGAGACAGACAGACAGACAGACAGACAGACAGACAGGGACAGAGACACAGAGAGAGAGACAGAGAGAGAGACAGAGAGAGAGACACAGGCACAGAGAGAGAGACACAGACAGAGAGAGACACAGAGAGAGAGAGGGAGAGAGAGAGAGAGTTTGTGTGTGTCTGTGAGAGAGAGAAAGAAATAGAGAGAGAGAGAGATGGGGGAGGGTAGAAAGAGACACAGAGAAATAGTGTGTGTGAGAGACAGAGCGAGACACAGAGAGAGACAGGCAGGAAGGGGAACAGAGAGATATGGAGAGAAAGGGGGGGGGAGGAGTGATGTGACAAAGAAAAAGACAGGGATGGAAAGATATTACAAAAAAGACAGAAGGGATGAACAGGAGAGACAGAGAAAAGACAACAGATTAAAAATTTACGCCCGCATGAAACGAGGACATCACCGAGAGAGAGAGACAGGGTCAGCGAGCGAAAGATGGGGTGATAGAAAACAAGAGACAGGAAGAGAAACAGACAGAAAGAGGGAGACAGACAGACAGACAAAAACATCACAGAGAGAGAAGGAGAGAGAGAGAGAGAGACAGTGGGATAGATGCAGACAGAGACATGGTAAGATATAGGGACAAAGAGGGAGAAAGACAGGGAAATGTAGAGAGACAGAAAGATGGAGACTAACAGATATAGAGAGACGAGACAGAGAGAGAGAGAGAGAGAGAGAGAGAGAGAGAGAGAGAGAGAGAGAAAGACAAACAGAAAGACAAAACAAGAGAAAGACGACACACAGAGCTCGTTAATCGCAAGAAATCAAATCTGAACGCAGCAGGCAACAACACAGAGAATCGTTCGTAACATGCACTCCACCCCCTCGCCCCGGACCCATTAACACTGGGTCCATCAGGCCCTTCAGCGCCTTTCAAGAGGGCGTAACTCACGTCCACACGGAAGGACAGAAGACATGGCCGCCGTCAAGAGAGACAGGACGATTTATCCCTCGCAGCAGCAAGAGTCGCTTGCGCCACTTTGTTTATTCATTCAGTTATTTTTCTGTTTATTTATTTCACGGTTCCCATCTTCAAGTCTTCTACCATCACAAATCAAGGAGAGAGAGAGAGGGGAAATGGAATGAAGATCGTTATGCGGGGGACCATTGAAAGGTGTTCTGTTCTAATCGAAATCAGGAATCAGGATTGATGTCTTCATCTCATGTGCTTCATCCTTTGGAGTGAAGATGGACCAAGGTTTTTTGGTGGGTAGTTTTTGTGTGCGTGTGCTGCTGTTGGCAACATCAGCTGCACCGTTTCAGTGTTGGAGCTCATGTACGTTTATATGTTATTTGACTGTGCTTTCGTATCTGTGAAACTGCATGTTTGGTGCATATCTGTTATGCATGTGTGGGTGTATGTGTGAATGTGTGTCTTCATGTTTTACATTTATTTGCTTATTTATCATCATTGTTGTCTTATTTTATTTATTTTTTATCATTACTATCACCTTTTTTATATCATAATTATTATTTATTTATCTATTTATTTATTTATCTATTTATTTATGTAAGCTTATCTATTATTTATTCACCTTTTTTTTTCTCAAGGCCTGACTAAGCGCGTTGGGTTACGCTGCTGGTCAGGCATCTGCTTGGCAGATGTGGTGTAGCGCATATGGATTTGTCCGAACGCAGTGACGCCTCCTTGAGCTACTGAAACTGAAACTGAAACTGCTCCAACGCCTGCTCGTAATACCGAGTCCCACATACATACCCAGCCAACACACTTCCGGGGTTGATGTCGGAGTCTTCGTAGCATGCTGCCCTCAGGGAAACTTAATGTTAGGTCGCCGAGGGGCCACATACCCTGAAGACGGTCCACGTTAAAGACTGTGGCGAGGATTGTTGTTACTGACGGCCAGTTTTGAGATGGTTGACTGACGACGATGAAGATGAGGATGCTGATGTTGATGATGACGATGACGTGCCTTAGTATGTCCGTGAGAGAGCGAAAGGAGAGAGAGAGAGAGAGAGAGAGAGAGAGAGAGAGAGAGAGAGAACCAACGAGCAAACGAATGAGAGATGCTGAACAATTTTATCAAAGCGACAGAATTTCATTTTCATTTTTCAAGTGTGATAAAAAAAAAAACTAAAAAAAAATTTTAATCTGAAAGTACAGAGAGAAAAGTTGGAAGGGAGAGCGAATTCAAGAGGGCGGAGAGAGGGGGTAAGAAGAAGGAGAAGGAGAAGAAGAAGAAGGAGAGAGAGAGAGAGAGAGAGAGAGAGAGAGAACTCTGTAATGGTTGGAATCCAGAGAGACAAAACTCATGAGAAAGAGGGAGGGAGGGAGGGAGGGAGAGAGAGCTCAGTAATGGTTGGACTCCAGATCCTGAGGAAAATCTTTCGCAGCCTTTACCTCCCCACGACCCGGACGTAATGAATATTGTCCCGTAGGACTCAGACTCTTATTAACTGAACATTAACCCCTTGTCTGCTCCTGACAAGTATGCCTGCCAGCGAAACGCTGTCACCTCACTGACTGAACTAAGACTGTGAGTTCACAGGTCAGGATGTCGGTCGCCATTCTTTGTCCGGACGTCTTGCTTCTTGGATCTATAATTACACTCGGTGAGCAGGATCAATAATATCGTTGAAAAGATCATGAAAAGGTAAAAATTGCAGTTTAAGGTGATGGGACATTGGCCTTACCTTACCAAGATTCAGCAGTTAAGAGGTTAACTAACTCAGGACGTTATGGAAGGCGAAAGGGAGAGGGGGGTTGTTTGTTTTTTATGTTCGTCGTTTAATTCATTCATTGATTCATTCTATTATTCATCTATTTATCGGCTTTTATCAGCTAAACAAATCCATCAGGAAGCAGTTCAGCCACCACAGATCAAAGCAATGGAACTGAATAGGAACGGAGGCATAATTCAAACGGTGTTTTTCTTTGTCCGAAGTTGGACGTTAACAATCCAGTTTTAGGCGATTCCGATTGACAGTCCAGAAGTTCGCGTGACTCGTGAATGTGAAGATAACTGGACCTCAAGTCTCCACAAAAGCTGCATTAAGAACAGAGGGGAAATTAACCAAAAATAACAAGGGAAAAAAAAACATTTCGTCGATCTTTTTTCCCCGAATTATTCCGAATTGAATGGCGTGCAGATTTGTCGTTTTTTATTCATCAGACATCAGTCTTGATTTGGCCTGCCACACAAATGATACGATAGCAACAAGTTTAACCCAACAGACAAGAACCGCGCTGGCACGCACGCGCGCGCGCGCACGCACGCACAAACACACTCACATGTATGCACAATACACACACTCACACACATATACACACAGACACGCGCGCGCGCGCGCGCACGCACGCACGCACACGCACACACACACACACACACACACATTTTTTTTTAGATAAAGCTCTGACTGGGGTTTTCATTGTTAGACCAAGCTTCATCCATAAGCAGATATGATCGGTATAGCCTGGGCCTACTGAACTCAATCTGCGTCTTTATACAATCCTTTTCTTCAGATGTGCGATTAGTATACTGAATAAAACAAGACAGTTTGCTGAAGCTTGAGGCAGACGCATTTGTACAGGTATAGCCTCCGACCATGTACTTGCTATCTTTTTCAGTGTTGATCGATTTGAGAGGAAGTTATTATGAAATGAAACATTACCTTTAGATAAAGTAAATATACCTATACTTGTCAGTGTGTATATACGTCAGTTGCGCCACATTTAATCGTGAGTTTGCCTGACATCAGAGAACAGTGCAAGTACGGTTGTTGTTGTTTTTTGTTTGTTTGTTTGTTTGTTTTTTGTTATTGTTTTTTGATGGGTTTTTTTGGGGGGTTATTGTTTTTTGGGTTGTTTTTTTTTTGTTTTTGGTTTTTTTTTGTTGTTTTTTGGGGGGATGGGAAGTGTGTGTGTGTCTTGCAAACTGTTTGCCCTATTTGTGTTTACGTTTTAGTAAATGGTCGACAGCCGTTTGACCTTTTCTAAAGCCACCTAGATTTACATAGATTATTTATATTTTTCGCAGAAATGTGATATCTTTTCTCCGTATGTTTACACGTGTAGGATGTTAGTACCATTGTAGTCATTTTTTTGTCAGTTCTGGGCAAAAAAATGTTTTAATATGTAAAGAAGACATGTCAACGTGAACGTGATGAAATTTGCAGATTTATGACTCTGAATGGCCTCGCTTTTACTCTTGAAGAAACAAACGGGGTGTTTTTTTAATTCAGAGTGCGAATCCGAAAATCTTCCTGTATTTTGCACAAATGGCACGTCCAAAATTTATGTACACCTTACCAGGCTTCGCGTTCTTATCATCCCAAAACTTTCTTGGAATCACCAAACAGATGACATCTTATATAAAGAGAAAAAGAGTTCAAATACACCAGCATCTTAGCATCTCTCTCTCTCTCTCTCTCTCTCTCTCTCTCTCTCTCTGTATTTGTGTGTGTGTGTGTTTGTATATGTGCCCTGTGTGTGTGTGTGTGTGTGTGTTTGTATATGTGCCCTGTGTGTGTGTGTGTGTGTGTGTGTGTGTGTGTGTGTGTGTGTGTGTGTGTGTGTGTGTGTGCGTGTGTGCGTGCGTGCGTGCGTGTATGTATGTGTGTGTACGTGAGTTGCTTGTGAACTTGCGTGTGTGTGTGTGATGCTGGCAATAACGAGAACAATACATTCTCAATGAATGATTACCCAATGGTGTATATTTCACTCCATTATAAACTCACTGCACATGTACCTCCGCAGCTATGTGCGTCATGTGCCGCATGCCACCTATCGCCTTACATAATTAAAGGCTGTGATGACCAGATATACACGACCGACCCACCGTGCACGCACACACACACACACACACACACACACACACACACACACACACACACACACACCGGGCACGTGTGCTATGACAATCACCTTCATACATCACGCACGAAAAACAGAAAGGCTGTGATGACCAGAAAAACACGACCGACCCACCGTGCACGCACACACACACACACACACACACACACACACACACACCGGGCACGTGTGCTATGACAATCACCTTCATACATCACGCACGAAAACAGATGTCATTGATTTTGATGTCAACAATTCTTTCAAACCGCGTGTACCGGTGATAGGTATATGACGCAGCCTGGATTTTATTAATGTATTGGTAGATTCCCATCCAGCCATATTTAGCACGGTAATGGAAATTAACCTTTAGATCTGTCTCATCAATCTCCTATATTATCAATCCATAAGACTGAGGTGCACGCATGCTAATATCGTACTGTTGTTGCTTGGGTTAGATGTTCGATGTTCACCGGCATTTGAGAATCGCGCGAAACGTATGACAATCGGATAGCATGGAAGACCGCCGCATACTGTCTTGCTGTTGAGAGCGACAATTTCTCACTCCCATCTAGATTTTTTTTTCTCTTTTTTTCTTTTTTTTGTTTGTTTGTTTGTTTGTTTTTTTGGGGGGGTTTCATGACAAGACAAGGCAAGAAGTTTATGTCATGTGTCCATTAGGGCCAGGGAGACACTTCTCCACACATGCATCTTTTTCACACAGCATACAGAGTGACAACAATTTTTTTTTTTCAAAACGATCACTCGGAGCATACAGGCAAATACACATTGTTGTTGTTTTTCTGGCAAAAGACAAAATTCTTTTTTCCCCAGCAATATCGAAAAGATACACGCATAGAAGAGAAGTGATTTAAGTCTCAAACAATATTCTTTTGTTCTCCTCCCACCCCACCCCACCCCAGAAAACAGCATGTTGAATAGAGTTTGGTAAGGTACTACACACACACACACACACACACACACACACGCATACACACACACACACACGCACACACACGCACACTCACACACGCACGCACGCACGCACAGATATATATATATAGAGAGAGAGAGGGAGAGACAGACAGACAGACAGATTGGGGTGGGGGGAGGTTGGGGTGGTTGGAGGGGGGGGGGCAGATGTTGTGCTCTCGAGAATATGTTCTCGGATTTTGATATTTCGTGACGTAATGTAATGTTGCTGCACGTGGTGCTTGTTGAAACAAGAGAGGCAAGGCCTTCAAGACTCACTTGTGATACACCTTTAAAAAAATCCAAGCTTTTTATGTATTGAGTATAATTTCAAAATGCAATGTTTAAGATGAGAAAGATCAGTTTAAAGCAAATTAAGTCCCATAGCATTAATTACAGAGTAATTTCCCTTTTTTTACCATCTGCACCAAAACGTTTGCAAAATAAATAAAACTTCCATGCTTAGCAAAAGAAGTTCCTGTTTGAACAAAAAATGATAATAATGACTGCTCTTGTTGTTGGTTCAGAATATCAGATCGAAGTGCCAAGTTTAGAGAATACAAAAAAATATAAATATAACAGTAAATGCAGTTTGCATATAATTAGGCTTCTTTTTTTTTCCTTTTTTGTTGTTGTGCCCATCCAAAGGTGCAATATTGTTTTAAACAAGATGACTGGAAAGAACTGAATTGTTCCTATTTTTATGCCTAATTTGGTGTCAACTGACAAAGTAGTTGCAGAGAAAATGTCAATGTTAAAGTTTACCACGGACACACACACACACACACACACACACACAACCGAACACCGGGTTAAAACATAGACTCACTTTGTTTACACAAGTGAGTCAAAAAATCGTCTTTGACACTTTTGAGATCAAGCAAACCCTGCCCCTCCACAGAGAGAGAGAGAGAGAGAGAGAGAGAGAGAGAGAATCGTAACTGAATTGTGACATAACACACTGAACAGACGCTTGACCGGCCTCGCTCTCTGTGTCTTGAGAGCGAGCGACCCACTGGGGTCTTTTGCCTCGAGTTCAAAAAGCCAAAGTAGAGAGGAACGTAAGGCACTGAGCATCAATCAGTTCGTTTCAAGAGAGGATCACGTTGGTGACAAAAGGAACAAAACAACAACAAGCAACAGCAACAACAACAGCAACAACAAATGAAATAATAAATAAAACACTACCAGATCAACCTTGCCCTTTCTTCACGTCGTGCAGAGACGAAGGGAGCAGGGCTCAACTTCTGGAGACGTTTTCCCTTGCAACACCTGTGGGAAGTGCTGCGCATCCAGAATCGACCTCTTCTCCCATATGAGGACACACACCGACAGATAAGCCTGCCTGCCTACTCATCCGTCGGTCCGACGGGAGACTCCATTGCAATTGTTATTATTGTTTCAGAGAGGAAGGGGGGGAGTATTCAGTATGCGGAGACAAGCATAGACAGCGAGAAAATGTTGCTGGTTTTACAAGGCAATCTTGTTTTTGTCCTCTTTTCAAACATTTTTTAAAGAGACAGACAGACAGACAGAGACAGAGACACAGATAGAGACAGAGAGACAGACAGAGAGAGAGAGGGAGAAAGAGAGAGAGAGAGAGAGCAACTATTCCTCGATCTCATCATGTCCTTTTTTCCCCAACAGGGAGGCAGGCAGCTTGCTTCCTGTGTGCTTCAGAGAAGGGAATTTGTCCAGCTTTTCCTGAATTTATTCCGTTGGGGGATCTGGGGGTTGGAGGGGTTGGGTGGGGTGTCTACCAGTCAAGAGACGTGAAGGGTTGGGCTAGGGTGGGGTGAGAGGGGAATAAGACAGGATATTGAAAAAGGGGGGTGGGGGTAGGTGGGAGTTACTGGTGGATGGGGTTGGGGGGGGGGAGGATGTGGGGCAGGATGTGGATTGATGAATCACTTTGCATGTCAATCTCTTTCCTTCCGCTCCTTCCCGTCCCTCTCTTTTTCTCCGTCTCTGTCTGTCTGTCTGTCTGTCTCTGTCTGTCTGTCTCTGTCTCTGTCTCTCTCTCTCTCTCTCGTTCTCGTTCTCGTTCTCTCTCAAATGTAAATGTGCCACTCATTCAAGGATGTCTTTAAACCTGAGAGGTATACAAGTGAGATGATATGTAAATGGCACCAGAACAACTCTGCGATATTTAGGGGGAAAAAAAAAGAACGCCAGGACTTAATTCAAAATAGAAGATGATGCAGACATTTTCTTCAAGCTCAACATGCCACACATGCTTAGACAGGCTGGAAGATGAAAACCATTTTCTGTTTGACTGTAAAGAATATGATGTTTTTTGCTCCACGTGTAAGCTAGTTGTTACATATGGCATGAAGAGAATACGTGTCTTCTGGGGTTTTTTAGTGCCGTTTGATTTATTGATTGATTTATTTAGTTAATTATTTTCAACCTGCCAACGATCCCAACTCGGAATCTTCAACCATCACCAATCAGTTTTGTGAACCCGATTGATGTTTTCAGTGTGTGTGTGTGTGTGTGTGTGTGTGTGTGTGTGTGTGTGATATCCCTTGATAGTTACTGTTTGGTCTTGGAATTTCTCTGGTGAAAATTAGGTGAGATCGTGTGACACAGTTCATCATCATCATCATCAGTAGAGTGTCCACAATCATCAAGTTGATTATTCTGACACTTCTGACAGTTCTGCTAATTCGTCGATTTGTGCATCAGGTGTTGTTTTTTGTTTTTTGTTGTTGTTTTTTTAACGACGCAAACGTCTTATATTTTCATCTTTGGTGCTTCTTTGCGAAATCTCAAGTTGTGATTTGTTTTGTTTTTTCCCCTCCCGATTCGTCTGTGGCAATTTTTAGTGTCCGCCATTATATCAGCTGACTCTTCACACCACCATTATATCAGTTGACTCTTCACACCACCATTATATCAGCTGACTCTTCACACCACCATTATATCAGTTGACTCTTCACACCACCATTATATCAGCTGACTCTTCACACCACCATTATATCAGCTGACTCTTCACACCACCATGTCCAGTTCCCAGCCATCATCACGCCCTGCCACGTTTTCATTCCCAGGACTTTCTGTTGACAGACTTGTTGATGGTCTTGATTTGTGGGGGAATAGAAAAGTATGTGCTGAGTAAGCTTGACAGTGGTAAAGGAGGGAAAGCGGCAAGAAGAGCCAGAAAAATTATGACGTCAGTGACTATGACGAAATTGCTTCACGTGTCACAGAACTTTTGATTCCAGTTTTGTCCTCTACCATTCAGAAGATTTTGCTGACTACCTTGAAGGACAGTTTATCTTCTGTTGTTACCCAGTTGATGAAAGAACATGAATTGTCAGTTAAGCGTCTGCAACAGCAAAATCTGTTTTTGCAATACAAACTTGACCAGCAAGACCAGCTCAGCAGACGTGAACCTGTCAAGAACGTAGACCTCAGTGAAACACCAGACAGAAACTTTGAAGAGAAAGTGATCAATGTCTTTCAAGCAACAGGGGGCAACATCAGACCTGAGGACATGGAGGCTGTGCACAGAGTGGGACCCGAAAACAAAAATGAGAGAAACAGCAACACCAGTGACAGAAGCTTCTCTTCAAGTCGGCCTGTCATTGTGAAACTCAAGTCCAGAAAAACGAAAGCACTCATCATGTCAAAACGAAAACAACTAAAGACGACGTCAAACTACAAGACCGTACATGTGAACGATGACCTGACCCCTCTAAGGAGCAGAATGCTTCACATCATGAAACAGAACGCAAACGTGGACAGAGTCTCTTCAACACCAGGGGGCAAGATCCGCTGCGTGCTGTAGAACGCACTGGTCCAGACATCGGGACCAAAGGTGGCTTTCCTTGATACGCCCGAAGACCTGCTTCTGTTGGGGGTTGACAAGCGGGACTTCAGTGCCCTGGGTTTGCAGCACCTGGTCAACTGGTAGCCTGCATGATGGAGACCTGCCCTGTTTACCTGTCCCCTGCCCATTGCACCAGACTGTGTACGCAACATTGAATCTATGATTCTCTTTATGAATACATGTGAACTGGAAAACAGAACTCAACATGAAGATTACAGTTATTATATTTCGCGATTTGATTGCCCGTGGTTGTTCTTTGTTGACACTAAGACTGGCAGACAGGATATCGTGCTTATTAATTGAAGTTTTCAATGATTTGGGATATAAAAAAATCACATTATTTTATCGTAAATATTTGTCATATCAGCTGTTCAAGAGGGAATAATTTGTTAAAAACGTTCTGACAATATGCGAGTCTTTCCTGATGATGACTAATTAAGCATGATTGTTTGATAGAGATGTGTTTCAAGATACTATAAATAACTGCTAGTTGGAACAGTTGACACAGTCTCTGAAGGATCTCATGGCAGTGTTTATTTGTTTGATGATATAAAATATGTTTATATCCAAAAAAGTATAATATACTGTAATGCCCTTTTAGCTGGACATTTAATGCGTGCACTAAAATACTTGATGATTTCATGTGGTGATGTGTGCCAACTTTGTGATCTGCTGGACAGTGAAGAACGTGACTGTGCGCATGTGTTGAAAGTAAAATATCAGCGACTCGCATACTGAAAATTGTATGTGTAAATGATATGATATAAGTAATTTAATTAGAAGGCATGGAAAATACGCAGATATTATGTATATATGAACTTATATAACTGTACCATTGTTAACAATAAGATAGGCCTACATTCGCCAAGTCGTGAACAAAAAAGTTAACGATTATGCTGTTAATCACTTTGTTGCTGTGCGCTAGGGTGTGCATAGTCCTTTTGTGTAGTCTCAGGTGTTGCTGGAGGTTGTTGTGGGCTGCTGCACAAAGGAGTTATCTACTTCAGATCATTGATGCTGAAAGGACAACAAATGTTTACATGATGACTCATGTGACCTCATTTAAGTAAATGACGTATTACATGGTTATAATGTAGGACTTGTAATTAAAAAAAAGACGATAAAAAAAACTTAAACTTATTCTGCGGAAGAAAGATTCGGAAGAGATCGTTGCAATACAACGTCAGCGAAAAAAAGGCCAACGACAGTTTAATTTTCTTGCTGCAAGAGGCTTTCTGTGTTATATATTTCATGCAGCCAAGACAATTTGGTTAAACTTAAGTAATGTTGCAAGATGAGCAACGTAATCTGATCTATCCTGAAGTTTAATACCAGAAAAATACTATCATCATTTATGTTGTTTCATATAGTTTGTATTCTGTTTCTTATAGTCATGTTATTTTGATTGTGTCTAATTTTGGTGTAAAATACTATTGCTATTATACAATATCCTCCATGCCCCAAAAGGGGTGAAAGGATTCAAATATTCTTGATTTTTTATTCTTGATTCTTGTGTGCGTGCGTGCGTGCGTGCGTGCATGTGTGTGTGTGTGTGTGTGTGTGTGTGTGTGTGTGCGTGCGTGCGTGCGTGTGTGTGTTTTCCTATTTTCAGTTTCGAACTTCTGGTCCTACCTGTGACATTATATTCTTTCCAAAACCCCGGAAGAATGTACGAAAAAGACGAGTAAAAGTTTCAGAGATCGAAGACAGACTGTCTGCTTGTTAGAACCAAATTTGAGCAAACTTTTCCCAGCAATATGCCTCAATCACATGTCTGCTATTGACCGCGCCGGAGCTTTTTTTTTTTTTTTTTTTTTTTTTTTTTTCGTGCTTTTAAAGTTTGTGAGAGAATTGTATATAAATTGTCACATGATAATCACATAACAACAGACTGCCCCTTTTTGTGTCGTACCCTTTACATCTCTCTCTCTCTCTCTCTCTCTCTCTCTCTCTCTCTCTCTCTCTCTCTCTCTCTCTCTCTCTCTCTGTCTCTCTGTCTGTCTGTCTGTCTCTCTCTCTCTCTCTCTCTCTCTCTCTCTCTCTCTCTCTCAATAAGACAGATAATAAGGGAAGGAAAACCTGGGTAAATAAGGTTCGTCTTTGTTCGTTTGAATATGGATCTGGCTTTGTCTGGATGGAACAGGGCGTTGGTAGTGTTCATGGTTTTGTATCTGATTTCCGCCAAAGGCTGATCGTTTGTAGATGGTAAACTTGGTATAATCACATTTACACTAGCAATAGATTTGATATGTATAGAACGTTCTGCAGTGTACATGATCTAAAACATTATCTGCTGCTATATATAGATAGGCACTTGAAACATAACATATTTATAACAACGAAGTTTAGATTAGGAACATCTGAACTGACAACGCATCGCTCAATGTACAAAACGTTTAGTGCAAATGATTTAGTCTGTCCTTTGTGTTATGAAGCCCAAGAAAATGAGGTACATTTTGTCCTTTGTTGCCCGGCACTAAGAACTATTCGTGAAATGTTTGTAAAACTAAAATATTACAAACACCCCTATCTGTTTAAGTCTATTAATGTCGTCAAGCAATAGTATGGACGTTCGTTATTTTTCTTTGTTTTTGTGTAAGGCTTTTAAACATAGAGA
>NC_134894.1:4506862-4529362 GCF_041734735.1 Babylonia areolata | reverse complement strand
CTCGGGGTCATTCTAGGCCGGCCTCAAATGACTATCCAGCGGTCGTCTTCTTCTTCTTCAGCGTTCCCGGCCATGTTCAGACGGTCAGTCGTCCCGGGGGTCAATTGTGGGTAATCAGGATCGACCCTCTCCGGTTGGAAATTACCCCCCTTTCTACGGGTCTAATCAAGCTGTTGACAAAGGAAGTGGGGGATTTGGAGGGGTATGGGGCGGGAGGGGCAGTGGGGGGGGGAGAGGGGAGGAGGGTAGTTCTGAACCATCCTGTACTGACCCCTCCACCGGTCCCTCTGCTATCTCCATTATATCTGAACTGCAGCAAAATAAATGTGAAGGTGGAAAGGGGTGGGGGGTAAATGTGGAGTGATGGCCTAGAGGTAACGCGTCCACCTAGGAAGCGAGAGAATCTGAGCTCGCGGGTTCGAATCACGGCTCAGCCGCCGATATTTTCTCCCCCTCCACTAGACCTTGAGTGGTGGTCTGGACGCTAGTCATTCGGATGAGACGATAAACCGAGGTCCCGTGTGCAGCATGCACTTAGTGCACGTAAAAGAACCCACGGCAACAAAAGGATTGTTCCTGGCAAAATTCTGTAGAAAAATCCACTTCGATAGTAAAAACAAGTAAAAAAAGAAGAAAAAAAACACAAAAAAACTGCACGCAGGGGGAAAAAAAGGGGGGGGGGGGGGCTGTAGTATAGCGACGCGCTCTCCCTGGGGAGAGCAGCCCGAATTTCACGCAAAGAAAACTGTTGTGACAAAAAAGAAATACAAATGCAAATACAATGTAAAAGCCTATATTGAATCTAACTGGACCAAATTTACCCCCCGATGTCATTTGAAGCAAGCCTAGAATGACTCCCATAATTACACATTACGAGGGTGGGGGTTAAAATCCATTTAGGGGCAATGTTTTTAAAAGCGAATATGTGAAATGCTTTTATTTGAGAACATATGTTTATTACTCTTGTTTGATCAAGTTATCTGCGTGTGTGGGGTGGGGTGGGGGTGGGGGGTGCGGTGCGGGTGTGTGCTGATTATCTGGTTGTGGTTTTCCGCAATTCATCTTTATTCTTATCTTATCTGTCTATTATAATCAATGTGCAGTATAGTAGGCTATGTTTATAATTATATTCAAATAATGTTTCTTAATTCTTTCTGTTTTTACATTAAGAATACTAGTTATTACCTGCAGTGTGTGGATGTATGTATGAAACGATGTATGTGATATTTTTTACATTTGTATCTTCGTAATATTTGTTGGGGCTGTTGTTGGCTTTTACAGTTATGGTCCCCATGTTCTTTACTTGTCTATGTTGTGATAATGCACCTGACCAAATTTCTCCAGGTGGAGATAATAAAGTTATTCTTATCTTATCTTATCTTTCTGACCGGTTGAAGTTTGCCCCCGGGGTTTGTCCCAGGCTAACCCCGGGAAACGGAGTACGGCTACCTATAAGGCGGGATAAAAAAAACAACAAACGGTCATACACGTAAAAGCCCACTCGCGTACATACGAGTGAATGTGGGAGTTGCAGCCAACGAACGAAGAAGAACAGGAGGAATCACAGGCTAGTGTATGTGTATCCCGGGGTTGATCCAGGCTGGCCAGGTTTAATCCCGGGGTAAAGGCCACCAGGGGAACGAATAGGCTGCAGCACCGGAGAGGAAAGATCACGGCCGTTTTCACTTTTACATGGTTCGCTATAAATCATACCGCTGTTTAAAAACTCGGCTCCTATCGATATCGATTCTTCGCCCTTGTGGCGTTGAGTTTTCATGTTGTTGTTTTTGTTGTTGTTGTTGTTTTTCAAGATTTTCTCGCTGGGGTGACAGACACACTGAAAAAAAAACCCATCAAGAACGCCTTGATTCTCCGGGTTTAGGTCGAAATAAAGCATGAAGGAAGAAAGAAAGAAAGAAAAGAAAAGAAAGTGGAAGAATAAAAGGAAGATAGGAAAGAAGAACGTTAAATAAAAAATATATATATAAATAAAGAAAATAACAGAAGAAAAATTGGAAGGCAGGAAGGGAGGGTGAATGGGAAGAGAGTCAAAATGAAAAAAAAAAAGAAATAAAAGGAAATAAAGAAACAAAAGAAACGAATACAAAAATAAAAGATAGATAAATAAATGCAAAAATAACTAAATACAAAGGAAAACAAAGGAAGAGATGAAAGGAGACAAAGAATGGTAATCGTAATGTGCCTGCTCGTGGTGTCTCGCAACTTTCACTCTCACACTCCTTTCAGATACCTGTCATCTGTATACACTGGCCAATCAGATTCTCTGTCTCACACACCATGGCGAAAACCAAAGGACAAAGAACGAGTACTACGAACGAACAATGGGCTGGTGGACAAGTGGTAACGTGTCCGCACAGGAAGCGAGACAATCTGAGGGTGCTGGATGGAATCCCAGACTCGGCATTACTTTCTCCCCCTCCACTAGACCTTTGGTGGCGGCGGTCTGGACGCTAGCCATTCGAGTCAGACGATCACCGAGGTCCCGTACGTAGCATGCATTTAGTGCACGTAAAAGAGCCCACGGCAACAAAAAGATTTTTCCTGGCAAACATGCAGAAAAACTCTATTTGGATTGTAAAGAAAAACACACTTGCTGGCAAAAAAAGGGAAAGATAACAATTAAAAAAAAAAAAGGTGGTGTTGCGCTGTGGCTTCCATAGAAGAGAGCAGCTCGAATTTCACACCTAGAAATCTTTTGTGACAAAAAGTAACACGATACGATACGATACGATGCGATACAATGCAATGGAATGCCGTATGATACGATTCACACTCCCTTCAACCTCCTGTGATCGTTGTGTACACCTTGAGATGTTTTTTCTTCTTGTTGTTCCTCTTTTTTCTTTTTTTCTTTTTTCACAAGCCAAAAGCCAATGGACATTGAGCGATTCCTACGAACGTAAGTCCCTTTGATTCCAATTCCCCGCACCCGCAGCATGACGCAAATCCAGGCCGTCTGTCTTGCCGTAAATCGCCAACCGCGTCTCTTCCGCGACACCAAGCGGTCAGATAAAGGAAATAAGATTCCGTCCGACACTGCCGGTAACTCGCTTGATCCTTCTGTGTCTGTGTTTAAGATCATGTCGGTTCATGTTCATTTTGGTGAAAGAATTCTGTTTAATGTCACATCACTTGAAATTACAGCGGTTATTGTTGACATCTGAGTGAAGTGTTGATTTTCAAATTTCAACATTGTTTAAAAAAATAAATAAATAAATAAATAAACAAAAAGGAGAGGAGGGTGGATGTTGTGTGATGAGTTGGGAGAAACAGGACAGTTGGAGGGTAGAATCTTCTTCTCCTCTTCTTCTTCTGCGTTCACTCGTATGCACACGAGTGGGCTTTTACGTGTATGACCGTTTTTACCCCCGCCATGTAGGCAGCCATACTCCGTTTTCGGGGGTGTGCATGCTGGGTATGTTTTTGTTTCCATAACCCACCGAACGGTGACATGGATTACAGGATCTTTAACGTGCGTATTTGATCTTCTGCTTGCATATACACACGAAGGGGGTTCAGGCACTAGCAGGTCTGCACATACGTTGACCTGGGAGATCGTAAAAATCTCCACCCTTTACCCACCAGAATCAAAGATAAATGTTTGAAATACATTAGAAATAAAAATAATGAACAGTACTCCATGGGTTTCGTAAAAAGGAAGACGTTAATTCAATGAGAGAAACAACTGATAAAGAACGTAAAAAAGTCAAAAAACATCAACGTTCCCAGTCACTGTAGATGTCACACATGTTCATGTATGTAAAGCTTCATAAATTCCCTGTCCAGAATGATACGCTTAATTTTAACATCACTGGGACAATTGCCCCTTGTTTCGTTGTCGGCAGAATTGTGAAAGCTTTTGTGAATGTAAGGTCAGCTCCACCAGGGATACTCATAACATTTGAATTCATGATCGCAAAGTATTAAGTCTTATCCGTTTATGAGGAGATTGGACGGGAGGCTTGAGAGGAAATTAATGTAGTTTCGTCCATGTGCTGAATTCAGCAGAAGCTGTAGAACACACCACAATTATACAGACTTCACGGAAAGTTACAGACCATTTCATAAAATCAGGTACGTTTTCATGCAAAAAAAAATAATAATAAAAAAAAATCGAGAAATGATCTAAATTGTACAGGATGCATATGCCCTTCCAATCGACGTTTCAGATGTGCAGATCTGCTAGTGCCTGAACCCCCTTCGTGTGTAAATGCATGCAGAAGATCAAATACGCACGTTAAAGATCCTGTAATCCATGTCAACGTTCGGTGGGTTATGGAAACAAGAACATACCCAACATGCACACCCCCGAAAGCGGAGTATGGCTGCCTACATGGCGGGGTAAAAACGGTCATGCACGTAAAAGCCCATTCGTGTACATGCGAGTGAAAGTGGGAGTTGCAGCCCATGAACGCAGAAAAAAAAGATGTTTCACTGTCAAGATAATATGGAAGCGCAAATGCAAAAAAAGCGCCTGTGGTTATGAGCGATGTTCATCACAGTGGCTGCATACACAGCTGTCTGCCCCAAATTCACCATCAGCTCACCATGCCCTGAGGATGGAAACTGCCAGTCTGCCAGTGTTCCTTATCTTTTTGTGAACCCTGTTGTTTCGTGGGCTGATTACATATGAGGCAGCAGAACACCACCATTATATCAATTCAGTGGATTCTGTGTGTGTGTGTGTGTGTGTGTGTGTGTGTGTGTCAGCGCAGATTTTCCTTTCTTTATTTATCAACTGAGCATACTTTACAGACATTTTATGTTACGCTGCTTTATTTACTTTTTATGTTGTTTTAGTTTGTTTCTTTATTTTTCTATCTTTCATTTATTCGTAGTTATAAACAATCCGATGTTTGTGAAGGAGAACGGATTTCGTATAGTTTCGCGTAGCACAAATACGAACAGAATTACGAAACTGTCTTGGTAGTTTTATTGTCAGTACTTTTCTTTTTTTTTAATTTTTTTTTATATTCAGGTTCATGGTCATGTGTGTGTGTGTGTGTGTGTGAGAGAGAGAGAGAGAGAGAGAGAGAGAGAGAGAGAGAGAGAGAGAGAGAGAGTCTGTTTCGTTTTGAAATTAAACTCAATATCATCAACGGAGATAGCCTTTTTTTTTCTTTTTCTTTCTTTTTTAAGAAACCAACCAACTCAACACCGACAGCTGTGTGAGAGTAAGATGTGAATACCAATCGTCGCTCTATGGTTTCCCAGTCGCCCTAAAAACAAATCGATATTCGTGGTGGAAAAGGTGAGGAGGGAGGAGGAGGCAATTTAGGAGAAGATGCTAATTGGTTTCTCAAGTGTTGAGTGGGGAGAAACAGACTGGGGGGAGGGGGTGGGGGGGAGGGGGGCTGAGGGGTGAGGAAGGGTAGGACAGATGTCACACACGCACGCACACGCACGCACGCACACACACACACACACACACACACACACACACACACACACACACACACACACCGAAAAGTTTCATAATTTCTTCTGTTCTTTCAAGTGTTTGTTTGTAAACGATTTCCGCGGCAATTGGTAAACCCACATATTTGTTGGTTTTGAACGTGTAATTACAATGATATCTTTTTCTTTTCTTTCTTTTTTTAATTTTTTTTTATTAAATCAATGTTTCCTTGAGAAGCCCTGGCTTGTGTCATTTTAATCTATTTCAATTAAATGATAACGTTTGGTATTGGGGGAAATAGATAATAGACAAACAAACAAATGAATAAATAAACACTATTCGTTGCACTAGTTTGGGAACACTTTTCCCAATTCTTTTTACAGCTGTGTTCTAATTATTGCACATACTTCTCATAATTAAAAAAAAAAAGTTTTCATCGCCTAAAACATCATCTGCAGTGATACATCATCATCGTCATCATCATCTCCAGCAACAACGACAACGGTAGGCTAAATCGTAGTACAATAAATTGAGCGACAAAAGAGTAGATCTTTTGTACTGGATGCAACTATAAACGCTCCACGGTTTTCTTTCTTTTGTTTTCTTTTTTCTCGTCAGACAGCACCACCTCATGTATCTATTCAACTGAAGTGCACAAATAGAATTGTACATTGATGTCCACTTTTAGGTATGCGTTTGCGTTCATATATGAAGCGTATGAAGATATACACTATCATAAAACTGTTGAAAAGAATATATATTCAACTGATGAAAGCACCCTGAAAAGCAAAGTAACCAGTATACGATTTGCGTAATTTTATATTCATGTGTGTGTGTGTGTGTGTGTGTGTGTGTGTGTGTGTGTGTTAATATTCACATAGATAAACAGATGCATGGGCAAAACTATTAAAAGGGGGCATAAAACAACAACAAAAAACAAAAACAAACAAAAAACAACAACAACAACAACAAAACAACCCACAAACAAATCATTACACACATAACTAAAAAAACACAAAACAAAAACCCAAACCAACACGACCTTTCCTTTGAGAGATACACGTACTCGCATGTTGATGTAACAACATTAGAAACGAAACTTCAACAAACCAATCAACAAAAGCATTCAAAACAAAGTTCTCACACCAAAAAATAAACAAACAAACAAACATACTCACCAACCCGCATCCCAGCAAAAAATCAAACATCTCGGAAGTCCAAAGAATCTGGAAACTCCAAACTTTTCCCCGCCCTGTTTTCCTTGGAAGAGGAGAGAGTGTGTGAGACGCAAAAACTCTTGCTCCTCTCCTCACGTGGACACGCCGCAAGCAACAAGTCAAGTCTCGGCCCCGACTGAAACAGGGCGAAAAGTGAAGAGGAGGAGGAGGAGGGTTGAGTAGGAGAAGCGACGTGCGCATGAGGAGGAGGAGGGGGAGGAGTAGTCGGGTGGACGGGCGGGCGAAGGAGAAATGGGGAGGAAGGGGGACAGAGTGGGATGGAGGTGGGTAAAAGTCTACCACGCGTCAATAATCTGGGTAAACGTGCAGCTGTTAGTCAGTCAGTGCTAAAGGGGGTTTAGGTGGGGGGTGGGGGTCGGGGGGTGGAGGGGGATGGTACAGATGTGGTATATCGGAAACGTGTTGGCTCCGAGCCGTGGTCGTGTCGTACGTCAGATTGGCAACTGCCGTGTTAACGACGTAACCCTCCCTGTCTGTCTGTCACTCAGCGCCGCTGCTGTTGCCTCTGCTGCCCGCAAGCCCTCGCCGGACCATTGATCCGGACTTGCCTTGCCTTGCCCAGTGGCCCAGCCCAGCCCCAACCAACTGGCCGCCCTTGATGGCAGGGCCCTGTCGTCTGATGTGATGGGGATCTCTCTCTCTCTCTCTCTCTCTCTCTCTCTCTCTCTCTCTCTCTCTCTCTCCTGCCATGCGGCGAAGTGGAGAGGGAAAATGTGCGCATTTTCACGAGAAATTAATTGGAATCGCTCCTCGCTACATGCGGTGTAATCCTTCTTTTTTATGTTTCACTCACTGACTGCGGCTGGCTGAAATCGCTCGAATGAAAAGAAAGGAAGACAGAAAGAAAGAAAAGAAGAAAAGAAATAGAATGAAAGAACTTTTGAAAGTTCTTTTAGGAGCATTTTACTTCCTTTTTTTATCCATGTTTTAGTATGTTTTTTTTTATCTTTTAACTCAAACGTGCAGTAATAACAAAACAATGTGAATTATTTCGCACAGATCATCATGTATACATTTTGCATACACTTTAATCAGTTACTTAACTGCTTTTCTTTTAGGAAAAAGATACTTTATTATTTCAACTCCCAAAGAAAACTGGAGTGCTGATAACTTGTTATGGGTGAGCAAATCTTTAACGCATCGATCGTTACAATCGGTTCTGGTTTTGCTTTTTTGGCATGATCAGGAAATTCAAAATTTCACACTCGAAGTGAAATTGCTTATTTGATTCTCACGGCTGCTTCAGAACTCACATGCTATTTATTGATCTGCTTTTCCTCCCCAACGAACGAACTGTGAGTGAGTTAACTGACTGCGCCACTTTGATGAGGTCTTGATGTGATGAGATGAGGTTCTTCGTCCACCCAACGAAGGAGTAGGGTAGGAGTCACTAGTGTTGGGGAGCTTGTACATGCATTTTTCAAGTCAACTCCAAAATCTCCAAAGAGAAATTTACAGTAAGGAGAAATTAATTGGAAGCATTGTATATGCATGGTTGATTTTTCTAGCATGCGTGGCACAAGTTTAGCATGGTTTCACTGGTTAACAAAAATCGATGTTGTGGGGGAGGGATGGAGGGTGGCGAGGGGGTGAGGGGTGGGGGCAAAATGAGAAAAAATGATGAATTAAAACCACTCAATTGTTCTCCTTGTGCGACTGTCTTACCTGTGCTGTTGTTACTGCTTGCTACTGCTGTTGTTTTTGTTTCAAGCATGAGTAAATAACGAAACGAAAGGTATATCTTTTACTTCTGCATGTACTTAAAAAAAAATATTTGTCCAATACACAAAGCTACAAGTTGTTCTTGTGAGTGAAGGACGTTGTAGTATTCTTAGCAACAGAACAAAATAACAAGTGGAATGCAAGTTAACTTTCACCAACGAGAAAAATTGAATGCGTCATTGCAATCGCTTTTCGTGGAATTTCAAATCGCTTACTTGCTTGTTGCTCGCCAATAACACGATTGCGCGTGCCATTGATCTGTGAACGAACTAGCTGTGAGTGAACCAGTTGTGTGTGTGTGTGTGTGTGTGTGTGTGTGTGTGTGTGTGTGTGTGTGTGTGTGTTGTTTTATTTTGTTTTGTTTTGTTTAGAATTTATTTTGCTGCCCTATCATCATCTGCGCCGTTTCAGTGGCATTACGCCCACACAGCTCATTCCGAGCCCCACATACACGGCCACACCAGGGTTCCACTGTATGAGCCCCAGCGTCGGCAGTCCACAGAGAAATATGGATGTCAGGCTGCCAGGAGGCCACGTACCAGAGAAAACCATGTACTGCTCCTGAGTCACTTCGGTGTGTTTATTAATGCCTGTTCTTACTTGACATAAACAGAACAAGACCAACTAAGCTCCCTACTGACGATAATAATCTCTTTGTCGCGGAGCCAGACTGTGTGAGCTCCGCCCCCCAGAATGGAGACCGCCACCACATCCCACCAACGACAGTCCACCATGACTCTGCCTGAGCCTTGATGAGGTTCTCCCAGTGATGTGGGGACAATGTGCGGTCTTTCACGGTAAATCAATTACAGTCCGTCGCTGTTTGTGGCGATTTGTTCTTGCCAGCCAAGGTTAGAAGGAAAGAAAGAAAGGAGAAAGAAAAAAAGAAAGAAGAGAAAAAAAAAGGTGAGAAATGGCGGGGACATTCTCCAAGTTGAAATGGTTTACCTTAGCTGTTGTCTCCCTTTTCTTGTGAAGAACAACTGATAGGGTAATTTCCGGTGTACATGCATGTTGTTTGCTTTAATGAATGGAGGTTTAGGGGTGGTGGAGGTGGCCACGGGATAATACGTTTGTTTGTGAACACACATAAACTTAATGGTTCGTTTATTCAATAATATTGTTGTTGTTTTGATTCATGTACGTGGTGATGACAAATACAAAACAAAACAAAGCAAAACAAACAACAATAACAACAACAAAAAGAGAATTGATATGCACAGATCATCATTTGTTTTTTGTAACTTAAGGAGAGAGGCGAAGTGTGAGGCTGTTCTTCCTTGCAGAAGAGAGATTACTCCACCCCACCCCCTCACCCCACGAAATTGGGAGTGCCACTGGCTTGTTCAGAGAAAGTCCTCACAGTTTTGTTACAATCATTTTGCCTTTGTTATAAGGAATGCTTTTGTTATAAGGAAATTCTAAATTCGCACAAGAACTGAATTTGATTTATGATTCTTCTTCAAAGAAAACTTTGAATCCTCCTCCCCCACCCTCCCACACCCAAGGGAAAATAGAATGCTGCGTTCTTCTCGTCGGAGGAGGAAATTGTGAATTTTGCTTTGAAAATTAGAACTGGTTTTGTGTTGTTTTAGGATAACAGTTTCCATGGGACTAGGCACATTGCTGTGTTTGATGTTCCTGAAGCTAGCAAATTTTACATTCCGCTCCAAGAGAGGAATGGCTGATGTAGTCTTCTTGCTGGGATTTTGTAATCATAAAATCTGAACTGCAATGCTGTGTTCCGTTTTGGCAAAATCTTAAAAGTTGAAAACTGTGTCTCTGGGCCTGTCTCTGTCACTGTCTGTATCTCTTTCTCCTATCTCTCTCTCTCTCTCAATCAGAATCCCCTCTGTGTGTGTGTGTGTGTGTGTGTGTGTGTGTGTGTGTGTGTGTGTTTCTCTGTCTCTGTCTCTCTCTTTCTCTCTCGGTGCTGATGAAGCAGGAGTAATGTATCATTAACAGTTTGCCCATCTTCGAAGAGACTCACTGTGCGTTCTGTGTTTACTTTTTGAAAATTCTCCATACTCCCTATCTCGTTGGAAGGGCAAAATCCCCTTGTGTCAGTATGTATGTGAGGACAGAAAGTTGACATCAGCTTGCATTGTAGTTTATTGTGTGTGTTGCGTTGCGTTGCGTTGCGTTGTATTGTATTGTTTTGCTTCTTGACAAACAGCTTTCTCTGAGTGAAATTCGGACTGCTCTCCCCGGGAAGATTGCGTTGCTACAGTACAGCTCCGACCTCTTTTTTTTCTGTGAGCAGGTGTATTTGTTTTACCATCAAAGTGAATTTTTCTCGGTTTATCATCTCATCCGAATAACTAGCGCCCACGCCACCACCAATCAAGATCTAGTGGAGGGGAAGAAAGTTCTGCCTTGCGTGTGGTTCGGTCCTTCCTAGGCGACCACGTCCTTTGCTCCCACACTCGACACTGAAAGCCTTTTCGTGTTCGTAGTAGCCTAGGGGATCATCATATCTTCACTGCTCTTCCCGTAACTGGAGCAAAACACAAACACAAACAGAAGATGGGATCACCTTGGTTACATATTGGAAGATTAGAATCTTTCCTTTTTTTTTCTTTGTTTTAATTTTTCTTCTTTCTCTCCCCCCATCCCTCATGTTTCTTTCCATTGATGGCTGTGTATTTCTCTATGTCTGCAGGCTGTCTGTGTCTCTCTGATCCAGTCTCAGTCTCAATCTCATTCTCAGTCCGTTTCTCGCTCACTCTCATTGCTCTCTCTTTCTCTCTCTCCTCCACCCCCCCTCTCTCTCTCTCTCTCTCTCTATCTATCTATCCATCTATATCACTCTCTCTCTCTCTCTGGCTCACTGTGTAATCTTTTCTGTCAGATTTTCATTTAAACCTTTTTATTTGTCTGCCTGTCTGCTGTAATATGCGTAAAGCACGGAATTTAACCTGGTTTTTCGTCCCTTTGGTCCACTGAAATCAGAAAGGATATTCACATTTTGGGCGGATAGAAATGGAGGAAAAAGAATTGTTTATTCTCTTTGTATCTCAGAAAATCTTGTATTGTTTTAAAAATCGCAGAGGAAATTAAAGTGGTTTTCTTGGATTTTTGTGGGGGTTTTTTTCTTAAGTATTTTGTGGATACATCGTTTGTTCTTTCTGACTCTGTCCCTCTGTTTCCTAATTTGCAATGATCCCAAAGAGTCACATCTAAATATCCCCTATGTTCTCTTTTTATTTGATTTACCCTCCCCCCCCAACCAGTCCGCCCCCTCCTCCCCCATGCCATCTGTGTGACTAAAGACGTGTCAGTACAGTCAGGGAGCAGAGACTCCAAACACACTGAAGTGGACACTGGTGAACACCGAAATCCTTTTCGTGTTGGAGGGGAGTGCAGATTGATGCACCTTGAACGTTCCGCTTTTTATTGAAACGAACTGGCGGAGAGAAAACTGAAGCGTGTTTTGGGTGCAAATGGAAGGGTAAGAGTTGTTGATAGTCTCTCTTCGCGAATGTGGATGTATTTTTTTCAGTGTTTATGTATATGTGTTTATGTCTGTCCATCTGTCAGTCTGTCTGCCTCTTTCTCTGACTGTCTGTCTTTTTTTTTTGTCTTTTTTTTTTTTTTTTTTTTTTAAAGATGGCTTTCCAATCTATTTTTCCACTTGATATGGGAAAGGAAATTGTTCCAGATGCAAATGGGAGAATTAAGAGCTATGTAGTCCCTGTGTCTCATGAAAAAAGGAATTTAACTGCATTCTTCCATTGATAATTAAGATTTATCCGACGAAATTAAATTTTGTTTTTGGATGTAGTTAGTGGATAAGTTGTTTGTTCTTTATCTTTCCAGTCTCTTTGCTTTCTAATTTGAAATGATGCCAGTGCCACACATCAACATATCCCCATCACTTTTTATTTACCGTCCACGGTCCTCCCCCGCCACACCCCTGTGTGTGACTGACAATTGTCTATCGCTAAAGACGTGTCAGTATAGTCAGGGAGCAGAGACTCCAACCAGAGAGGAAGCGGACACTGGTGGACACCGAAATCCTGTTCGTGCTGGAGGGGAGCGCTGATTGATGCTCACTGCCCATTCTGCCTTTCATTGAAACGAACTGGTGGGAAGGAAACTTGACGTGTGATGTGGGCGCAAATGGAAGGATAAGAGTTGTTGATAATCTCTCTTCGTGAATTTGTGTGTATGTTGCTGGGTTTGTTTTTTTTTCTTCTTCTGTTTTTATATATGTCTTTATATTTGTCCATCTGTCTGTCTCTGTCTGTGTGTGCGTGTGTGTGTCTCTCTCTCTTAGAATGACTTTTCCGTCTTTTTCCCCCATCGTTATCGGAAAGGTAATTAAATTGCTCCAGATACAAATGGGAGAATTAGAGTTATATGTTCCCTGTGTCTCAGAAAAAAAGGAATTTAACTGCATCCTTCCATTGATATTTAAGATTTATCCGACGGAATTAAAGTTTGTTTTTGGATGTAATTAGTGGATAAGTTGTTAGTTCTCTCTCTTTCTCTTTTTTTCCTCTCTCTCTCTCTCGCTCTGCATTTCGATAAAATACGTGTTGTTTCTTATAAATATGATGCTTATTATAATGTTGTTTCTTTTCTCGTGTTTCTACGAATTTGTTAACATTAAAAGATTTTACTAATTTCTTTTGGTCTTCTTCATACCTTTTCTTTGGACATTTTTCTCTTTCGAGGGCTGGAAAAAGCAATTGTCTGCCCTCAGACATAAAATTCATTCATTCATTCATTCATTCATTCATTCTCTCTCTCTCTCTCTCTCTCTCTCTCTCTCTCTCTCTTTCTCTCACTCAATCTCTCTCTCATTACTATATTCATATACATTATTGTCATGAATGCAGGTATCATGATTATGTACCTGTAAATGTTTACTGTGCAATTTTGAGTGTATTTAAATGTCACGTATGTATTTCTACAACCTTTTTTGAACATTTTGATTTCATTTCTCTTTGCCCTGAGGGCTGGATGTAAAAAAAACCATATGCATGCTTATTCTACTTCCCTCATTAAAAAAAAAAGATTCGTTCGTTCGTTCGTTCGTTCGTTCGTTTGTTCTCTCTCTCTCTCTCTCTCTCTCTCTCTCTCTCTCTCTCTCTCTCTCTCTCTGTATATATCTATCTATCTCAGTCTCTCTGCTTGCTAATTTTAAGTGATCCCAGTGCCACACATCACAATGTCCCAGTCATCTTTTACTTACCATCTCCAATCCTCCTCCCCACCCCTGTGTGTGACTGTCAGATGGCTGTCACTAAAGACGTGTCAGTATAGTCAGGTAGCAGAGATTCCAACCAGACAGAAAGTGGACACTGGTGAACACCAAAATCCTTTTCGTGCTGGAGGGGAGCGCTGATTGATGCTCACTGCCCGTTCCGCCTGGTATTGAAACGAACTGGTGGAAAGGAAACTGTTGTGTGATATGGGTGCAAATGGAAGGATAAGAGTTGTTTGTAATATCTCAAGGTGATTTTGTGCGTCTGTTTGTGCGTGTGTGTGTGTGTGCTTGTGTGTGTGTGTGTGTGTGTGTGTGTGTGTGTGTGTTTTCTGTTGGTCTGAGGCTCAAAGGATGGAATTCAATCCATATTTTTGTCCTCTAAAAGGAATAATACAATACAATAGAATAAAATCTTATCAAAATTTGTAATGATCTTTGTGTGTCTCATCAGAGTATTCCCATCTCTCTGTTCCCTTTTTGTCTAATTTACCGTGCAACTAGGGAAAAAGAAGTGCTATTTATTCTCTCTTTTTCAGAAAATGGAATTTAATTTCTGTTACTTTATTGATATCTTAAAAAAAAAAAAATCACCGGTTGAATTATAGTTTGTTTTCGGATGTAATTGGCGGATAATAGTTGTTTGTTGTCTCTGTCTCCCTGCCTTACTCTCTTTGTCCTGATTTAAAATCATTCCCATGCGGCACATCACAATATCCCTTTTCATCTCTGTTCTCTCTTTTTGTTTTTTTACCACTCTCAACCCTGCCCCACCCCTCTGTGTGTGTGACTGTCAGATGTATGTCGCTAAAGACGTGTCAGTGCAGTCAGGGAGCAGAGACTCCAGCCAGACAGAAAGTGGACACTGGTGAACACCAAAATCCTTTTCGTGCTGGAGGGGAGCGCAGATTGATGCTCACTGCCCGTTCCGCCTTTTTTTTTAAACGGGTTGGTGGAAAGGAAACTGAAGTGTGAAGCTGGCGCAGATGGAAAGTTAAGAGTTGTTTCTCTCTCTCTCTCTCTCGGTGACTTTTCCTGTGCTACTCTGAGTTTTCAATGACAAACACGACTGGACCAGCACACAGTGACTACACAACATCTTCCTCATTTCCAACTGAGTGATGCAGGGCTGTGTACTCGCCCCTATACTGTTAAACCTGTTCTTCACGCAGGTCTTACACCACGCCATAAAGAACTTAGACTTGGGAGTGTACACGTATTACTCTATTGGATTTGTCTTTCTCAGCCGTCTCTCCGCCCGAAATTAGACTGTGGAAAAACTCATCATTGAAGCGCCATTCGCGGATGGTGACTGCACCCTAATGATGCACAGGGAAAACCATCTGCAGGTAATTGTTGGCTGCTTTACAGAAGCATAAAGGCTTTTCAGACTGAGTCAGCCTGGGAAAAACAAGAGTTCCTGGTCCAAGCAGCCCCCAGTCACAAGCCTGCCCCCAGCCAAACATCACCATTGATGGAGTCCACCTGAAGTGCATGCAGAACTTAAGTTACCTTTTGCAGCACAATATGTACAGTTGGTTCACTGGATAGAAAGATCACCTCCACAATCCAAAAGGCCAGCCAAAGCTCTCAGAAGACACAAAGTGGAGACCCACCAGCAAAGAGGAATCAGACTGCCAAGGTCCACAAAGCTGTTGCCATTTCTTCACTGCTGTATGGATGTGTTTATGTATTTCAAACCGCGTGGAAATTAAGTTCGAACTCAATCTGTTTTATTTAGCTTTTAAGTTGCAAAGAAAATTAAAGCTTTAAAGAGAATAAGAATACAATCTCTCTGTCTCTCTCTGCTTCTCTGTCTTTGTCTCTATGTATCTGTATGTCTGTATGTCTGTGTGTGTGTGTGTGTGTGTGCCTTACAATATATCTCCCTATTTCTTTGCAACTTTTCTTATCACAAATTAATTTCCCCCTTTTCGCTCACATTTCTCCCCTCCCTTCTTCCATCTTTCTCTTATCTCTCTCCCTCCCTCCCTCCCTCTGGCTCCCTTCCACTCTCCCTCCTCCCTCTCTTTTTTCTCTTCGTGCCTCCCTCTGCCACAGCTCTTATCATTCTTCACATTCTCTCTCTCTCTCTCTCTCTCTCTCTCTCTCTCTCTCTCTCTCTCTCTCCTTTCTTCCCTCTTCCTTCTCACTCACTCTTGTTTTCTTCTCTGTCAGTCTCCCCCACTACATTTCCTTAGTGCATGCCCCCTATCTTTCTCTGTCACTCTCCATTTCTATCTTTCTATCTGTTACCACTTGCACAACACCTCTGTCTCTGTCTCTCTGTCTGTCTCTCTCACTGTCTCTCACTCTTCTCACTCTCTCTCACTCTCTCTCCTCTCTTCCTACCCAATTTTCCCTCCCACTCCCTTCCCTGCACCACCCACACTCTATCTTTTTCACACCTTCCCCGACCCCACCTGTTTGATGTTTGGTGAGAGGGCAGAGGCTGTAGTGTGGGTGACCAACATCACCATCATACCCCACGACTCTCCTTGTCTTTATCACGACCCTTATCACTCCTCACTGGCATTTCCACTTGTATCCCTCCACCTCCACTCTCTCACTAGCTCCTCTTCCCTCCTCCGTCTCTTACCCACCACCCCAACCCACCCCACCCCACCCTCGTGTTGTGTGGTGGTGTGAATGACCAAACACCTCCACCCATGACATCTTTTTGTCACATCGAGTTGTCTGTAGGAATTCTGCCCCAGTGGTCCACACGACAAGAGTGGCGAGAGGACTCCTTTCACTGAACACAGGCCAGGGACACTGTGTCGGCAGACGGTCACGCCATACCGACAGCGGACACATTGCCACTCCAAAAGCATTTTCCTGTTCCAGGTGAGGGGGGGGGGAGTCCGGTGGGAGGGGGGTGGGGGGCACCACACAACTTGGCCTTTGGGTCTTTTTTGTTGTTGTTGTTGTTGTTGTTGTTGTCTTTTTGTTGTTGTTGTTGTTGAAGTCTTAATGGCTGGCTTGGGTGTCTGCGCCTCTGCCTGTATCTTTCTTTGTGTGTTTATTTCTGTTTCCGTCTGTTTCTGTCTCTGTCTCTCTCTCTCTTTGTTTTGTTTTGCTTTGTTTTGTTTGTTGTTGTTTGTTTTGGTTGTTGTTGTTTTTGGGGGGTTGTTTGTTTTGTTGTTTGGGGGTTTTCTTTTGTTTGTTTAGTTTTTTTGTTTGTTTTTTGTTTTGTTTTTTCATTTTGTTCTGCCTGTCTCTCTGCCAAAGGTACCCTTTTATTTGTTTTTTAATTTTTTGTTTTTGTTTTATGAATCGCAAATCATTAAATTCAATTTTCCTTTGCGTCCATCCTGTTTAGACGATATGGCGATTTTTTTTTAAAGTTTGCTTTTGTTACTAATGGGAGGATAACAGTTCTTTATTGCTTCTCGTTAAGATCTTGTCTTGTCCTCTCTCTCTCTCTCTCTCTCTCTCTCTCTCTCTCTCTCTCTCTCTCTCTTAGACCACATTTTCATATCATACTCCCTTGTTAAAAATATCTTCTCAGGAACACTAAATTATATGTAGCTTTTATAGATTTTCGCAAGACTTTTGATTCTGTTGTGGAGTATATTACATAAAGAGGGTGTGCATGGTAAATTTTCATGGCACTTCGAAGTGTGTTTGACTCGGTGCTTGCTTGTGTGTGAGGTACATATTCTGAAGTGTTTGAATGTCTGCGTGGAGTGAAGCAAGGATGTTTGCTTCGCCCTTTACTGTTTTCATTTTTTTTCATAAATGAACTTGCTACGGAGGTTGCCCAGAAGGGAAGACGTGGCATTCAACTGGTCCCTGGTGCTGTTGAGATATTCTTGCTTTTGTTTGCTGATGACATAATTATTTTGTCGGACTCTGTAGTTGGCTTACAGAACCAAATAAACGCTTTAAAGGAGGAAGTTAACGGATTTGATCTTTCTGTAAATCTGGACAAAACAAATGTCAGGATTTTTCGTAAAGGAGGACATCTCTCAGTGCATGAAAGATGGTTTTATGGCAATAATGAGATTAGCGTTACAAACTCTTATAAACATTTAGGCCTTTTATTCACCACAAAGCTGAGTCTTCAGAGCACATGGGTAGAATCCTGTAGAAAGGGGGAAAAAAGGAACAATAGAACCTATAAAATCCTTAAAGAAACTAAATTGCATTGATTTTTCCTCTTTTTTTTTAAACTATTTGATTCACAGTGTGTACCAATGTTGTCATATGCAGACAAGCGTACATGATGTTAAATCAACTTGAATCTGGAAAGCATAACTGGGATTACTGTGTGCAGAATGTTTTAAATGTTCATGGTTTCGGGATCGTTTGGATGTTCGTTTATTTATTTATAGTCTGTTCATCTAAGATGATGATATTCGTTTGGATGTGTCAAGGAGTTAGTGATGTGAAAATATTCTTGTCTGAATTCAAAAATAGACTTATTTCTTCATACAAACAGGATTGGCATTCTCATTTGGAAGATTCGGGAAAATATAGCTGGTTCTTTCTTTCATTCAAGAGCATATTTGAAACGGAAAAATATATTTCAGTTCTAAACAATAAACACAGAATTAGTCTTGCTCGGTTCAGGCGAAGGGTATTGGGACTGAATGCCAGTAAAAGATGGTACTCCGTTGACACATCCATTCGACCCCCATGCCCTATGTGTGGGGCGCAGACAGAGGATGAAATTCATTTTCTTTTTGTGTGCAATGCCTACAGTAATATCCGTAAAAAAATGTGAAGTTTTAAAGAAAGTGTTTCAGTTGAAAGGGACATCATCCATCTCCTTTTGTCAGATAATGTAAAGATAATTCGGTCACTTCCTAAATTTATCGCCCTTGCTTGGCACTTTCGTAGCAAGAATTGCTCTAACTTGTAACTGCATACACAATTAAAGAATTGCAGTCTTGAAAGTTAAGAAATAACCACACTCAAGTTTTAACTGTCATAGCGTTTAGGTTGGATGGTCGACTCAAAGAAGCCGACACTTAATTTTTTTTGTAATATACACAGAGAAAGTGCAAATTGACGGAATATACATTGGTTTACTTTTCTTTTTTCATACTTTTCTTTTCGGTTGAGGATGCCTGTGAATTTGTCGAGCGTGGGTAAAACCGTTTTCGATACATATGTGGGTGGGTTTTGGGGGGTTTTTTTTATTGTCTTTCAACAGACCTTGTGATTTTCTTTACTCGGTTATTGCTGCGACTTTGATTCATGTATTCATGCTGTTTATGTTTTGTTTGTTTTTATGTTGCTAGATGATTATTCTGAGGTGCCCCATGCCAATAGGACTGTAATGTCAATGGCATTAAAACATTTTTCAGTTTCAGTCTCTCTCTCTCCCTCTCTCTCTCTCTCTCTTTCCTCCGCTCTCTATTTTTCTCACCCATTATCTAACCCCCGCCATCTCTCTCTCTCTCTCTCTCTCTCTCTCTCTCTCTCTCTCTCTCTCTCTCTCACTCTTTCCTGTTCAAATTTCCTCTTTGTATGCTCCACTTTTTTCTTCGCTCTCCATCTATTTTTCTCTTTCACACGACTCTCAGAGAAATCTGTTTTGAAAAAAAAGGAATACAGTACAATGCATGCAATACAATACAGTACAAGAATAGTACAATACAATACTATGCGACACAGTACAGTACAATGCAATGCTAGACAATGCACACAACATCAAACAATCAAACAAAAACCAGTACAATATAATTACCCACTCTCTCCCTCTTCAAACCCACCAGCCTCCAATCTTCTTCGCCCTGTGTCCCCTTACTCACCAGTCCCTCCGCCTCTTGATTCTGGTGTAGATTACCAGCACACCACCCATCTTCTGTCTCGCACTGAGAACCATCGATATTAAGTCACCAGGAGGCCATAGACCAGAGGAGACCCTGCTGAGTCTCTTCGTTGGTGTTCAGTCGTGCCTGTTCCGATTCAACATATGCGAGACAACACCTTCAAAGCCCTCTTCTGGAACATACTCGCTTGGAAGTGGAGCCAGACTAATTGAACGTCTCTCCAGGAGTGGTGACCTCTATCACACACCCCCAACGACAGTCCCCCACGAATCTTCCGACCCGCAGACTTTGGCGGAAAGTCGCCACAAACGTGGAAATGGAGAAAACGAAAATTGAGGGGGAAATTAAGCTGAGATTACCATGAGAGCAGGGTATATCACGACGTCAGCCAGGCTTGTATACAGTAAAAGTTAAACATTTTTAGTAACAGTCCTAAAGATATATCCATGGAGAGGGTGACCCTCGACTGTGTCGTCACAGTCTTTCCATTTGAGCCAGCATAACACTTATCTCTGGGTAGGAGATGGCAACGGGCCGAAAAAAAAAAGAAATCCCTACCTGTGATGGAGGCTCTAACCCACCATTCTCCCCATTCTCCCATTCTCCCAATCGTGAGACCACGACGCTTACCCACTTCGCACCACGGTGGCTGGCCATCATCCATCGTCTGAAGAAAAAAAGGGGGACTTGGAGACAGAGACAGCCTGCATGAGGCATTCGTTTGAAATTGTCCATGCCTCCACTCTCGCCGGAACTGCAAATCCCTTTCTGTGAAGAAAGACCAGGTCAATGCAGGGTCAACCCTTCAATTCAGTTTTAGTTTCAATTTCAAGGAAGTGCTAGAGCGTGCGGACAGATCCATGATATTATACACAACACTACATCTGTTGTTAATTAAAAAAAATAAAAGGCAGATATATCACCTTCGCATAAACCCAAAGAGCTGTTCAGCGCTTATCCTAGGTTTGTGTGAAACATCAACATAAAAAATGAAATAAGATAATATGGCAAAATAAACAAATAAATTTGGGGGAAAATACGTAGAAGGCAAATGATTGAAAACAAAAAAAACGAAAATGGGCCGCGCTCAGCCAAAACCCACGCGCACCCACGCATGCGCACACACCGACACAAGCATGCAAATGCACACACAAACACCTTCAGATCACTCAGAAATGATGCTTGTCGACAGGAACAGCTATGGGAATGTTCCAGGGAGCCGCGAATTCATGTTGTCCGTTCGTTTTGTTGTTTTTATGGAAGAACTAATGGCAACAGAAAAGAAGAAGAAGAAAAAAACATGGTCATGAATAAACATGATCTGGATACAAATTGGGGAAGATGAGGGATGTTTATGGCCTTTCCCTGTCTCTTGTTTCTCTCGCTGTCTCTGTCTGTCTACATCTCTGTTCATTTGTCCCTGTTTATACGTCTCTCTGTGTGTCTGTCTTTGTCTGTGTCTCTCCTTGTTTCTGTTCTCTGTCTCTTTGTGCCTGTGTCTGTCTTTCCGTTTCTGTCTGTCTGCTGTACGTCTGATGTCACAGCGGATTCTCTTTCATTTTGTTTTAGTTTTCCTCTCTCCTTTTCTTTTTTTCACTTTTATATCGTAGTAGTAGCAGTACACAGGGTCATAGCAGTAGTTGTTGTTGTTGTTGTTACTGTTGGTGGTGTTGTTCTTGTTGTTGTGATATTTATATAACATCTATCTTCTATGTCTAAATACAAATTAGAAACAAGAAATGCCTTCCAGACATTCGGCAGTGATCTTATCTCGGGGTTTCAAAATCGAAGATCACAACGCAACTTTAACTCTTTCACCACCAAGCTCGCATTAATTTTATGCACAGGCGTGGTAGAGGACCCATGTCACTAAAAGGTGACTATTCATTGGTCTGTTATCCACGAACCTACTGCTCTTGATGTTCGGTGGTAGGATAGGCCATATTTTCTATACACCGCAGGGGGAATCCCCAGCTATTCTTAGCCACTGTCTTTTCTGTGTTTGTAGAACAAGGGAATTTTGTACTTTAAATCGACTGGCGATGAAAGGGTTAAAACAAAAAAGGTTTGTATTGTATTACTTTTTGTCACGACAGATTTCTCTGTGTGGTGAAATTTGCATTACTCTCCTCGGATGAGAGAACGTCGCCACAGCGCCAGCAGAGCCTTTTTTTTTTCTTTTTTTTTATACTGCAGATGTATTTCATTTTCTATCAATGTAGATTTTCTCCACATAATTTTGTCATAGACAACTCATTTCTTGCCGCGGGTTCTTTTACGTGGGCTAAGTGCATGCTGTACACGGGATCTCGGTTTATCGTCTAGCGTCCAGACCACCACACAAGGTCTAGTGCAGGAGGGGAAGAAAATTATGGTCAGTGTGGGATTCGATCCCCTGCTCTTGACTGGAACAACCTGCCTGAAACAACTATAGCAGCAGACACCTTGGACACCTTTAAGTCTAGGGTGCCCCCCCCAGTCAGTAGTTAATTAGATAATAGGTCCCCTACCCCCCCCCTCCTCCTCCCCACCCCCTCTCTTACCCCAATACTTTTGGGTTTTTTAATTTATTTTTGGGGCCCTGCTGTCTTAGATCAGCAAGGGACCGGCTAGCTCGGAAGGGCGAAAAGTGAAGTGATAGTAGCCTGCCGGAGAACCCACTTAGAGTAGGACTAGGTTTTCATCCTCACTAACAGGTCTGTCGCTTTCTGTAGTTTGTTTTTCTTTCATCGCAACCCAACAAAAACGGCGTAAAAATCAAATTGATGATTGTGGCCGTCAACGCAGTGAAAGTGAAATATTCCCTCGCTTCCTAGGCTGACGTATTACCACCGGTCCACCGCTCCATATACCATATTCCACGTTACCATGCTTACCTTCAATGAGAAATTACAGGGTATAACAAAATGGATCTAATAGTAAATACCACTCTTGCTGTAAAGTTAATAATCTTTATTACGAATGTTTGGCGTTTGAATGTCTGGAGTAATACTCTTCACTTCAATATTGATACATTTACGATATACTGGACGATTCAAATATCATAATTATGTGAATGAAGATTTGTTGAAATTTTGTGTGCATCATAAAAACGTGTGTATTCTTTTATATATCATTATGGCATGT
>NC_134894.1:4491862-4496862 GCF_041734735.1 Babylonia areolata | reverse complement strand
GATGTATCACAGGAATTTCAGCAGAACTGTTGGCAGACCATGCAACATAAACATTCTAACAACAGTTGCTTTTTTGTAGGTTTGTTATACAATAAACTTATTTGATATATTAATTGTTATTTAAAAATTGTTTTTCATATATTTTTCAACAGGATATGTAAGTGCAGTGCTTAATTTTACCTAGAAAAAGCTAAACATGCAGCTGTTGTTAAAGACTTGAATCCTCTACATCAAATCTTGACGTGTTTATGTTATGTCTGTGTATTTTCTTAGGAAGCAATTTGTTTTTGTTGGTTTTCTGTTTGTTTTGTTTTTGTTTTTTTTGTGGGTTTTTTTTTGTTTGTTTTTTGTTGTTTTGTTTTTGTTGTTGTTGTTGTTGTTTGGTTTTGTTTTTTGTTGGATTTTTTCTCATTGTAAAATTTGTTACTAAATCGGAACCTGCAATATATAAACTGAAAAATAAGATTTAGATTATACCAGTAACTAAAATATTAATGGCAATACAGTGTATAACAAACAGTTCTTTTATATGTTTTGCAGAGAGGTGATTTGGGGAGGGGGGTTGGGGGGGGGGGGGGGGAGAATGTATGATAAAATGAATTGAAATGTTTGAGCACTAGTTCATTTGGTTTTTATGTCAGTGTCAGAGAGGAAAGGTGACAAGACTAGTAATAAGATACATTTAATTTACATACTTTTACTTTTTTCTTTGTTTGTTTATTCCTTTGTTTATTTAACTTTGATGCCTTTTTTTTAAAATTCAGAATATATAACATTTTAGTTTTTCTTATTTTTTGAACATTGATTAGTCTTTTTTTTTCGTTCTTATGTTTATCATTTTGATTTCTTACATTCAGAATATTGCTTAATGATTATCTTCTTTGCTGTTGTTGTTGTTGTTAATTCATATTGTCATCATTCATGTTTCATTAAATTCCAGTTTTGGGGAATTTTATAAATTCAGTTTTAGCACAAACTCTAAAAAAATATCAGCACACCATTCTGTTTGACACAGCTGAAACCTCAAGCCCTGAACAGCTTGACCTTTAAGGGCACAAGCAAATAGGTTGTGAAATTCAACTCTAATTTATCTTCTGTGCAGATGAAGATGGCGAGGCTGACAATTTTGTGGGCCAGGATCCCCCTGCAGGAGGTAAGACAGCCTCCACTGTAGACAGTCCACCCACCCAGGGCCATGCAGGAGGAGGAGGAGGTCCAACCACCGTGGGCAGCATGGGAAACTACTTCCAGAGCGGGTCAACAGGGGCCAGTGACCCCTTCGCCCATGTTGCCTACCTCCCCCCACCGCAGCCCCTGCCTGCCTCTTTCACGCTGACACAAACCACCACCGCTCCGTCCTCCCTGCCTTCTGGCACATCATCATCACCTTACCCGTCGACTAGCCATCTGTCCATGTCAGGTCAGACCACGCAAGATCAAGGGCAAGGTCATATTCCTTCAACCTCTACATCGTCATTATCAGCTGTAGATGGCAGCCAGCCAGCGGCTTGGGTGCCGCCTTCAGCAGGTGAGTTTTGCATTGTGCTTTTTCTCCTCCTCCTCCTCCTTTTTCTTCTTTATCTTCATCTCCTTCTGTTTTGTGGCTTGCATGTATGCAACTTCCATGTTCATTGATTTACATGTCCAGTTGGGCTTTTGTTTACTTGTGTGACTATTTTTACTGCGCCACGTAGGCAGCCATGGTCTGTTTTGAGATGATCCACTGTTTCCAGTGTCAGGGAAAGTCAGCAAGAATGCAACAGGAGTGGGTGCAAAGCTGAGTTTGCGGTTGTAATCATTGACCAGCATTAGAAAAAAATAGGAAAATCTTACTCATTACGTTCGAGTAGTGAGTGCAAGCTCATTGACGCATGCTTCTTCCCTGTGCATGTGTACATGCACTCACACACAAGCTAATTGCACATTCTTACATACAGTGACACACACACACAGAGGGACACACCGTGACACATGCACACGCACACACACACACACACACACACACACACACACTTATGCACGTGTGCATGCACACACACACGCACACGCACACACGCGCGCGCGCACACACACCACATGTGTATACACATGCACATGAATTTAAAGCTTTTAAAGCCTTTAATTGTTTCTGTTTGTTTCTTTTCACTGTGTATGATGATTAAAAAAAAAAGAACCTCATGACTGGCAGTTATGTTATGCAATGTTCACATTGATTTGCCTGTCTCGGTTTGTATAGGGATGTTTCTGTTTTTGTTGTTTGTTGTTGTTTTTTTGTCAGAAAAGAGATTCAGCTTCAGGGGCTGCAACCCCTCACCATTTCCACTTCAGGTGGGCCAGGCCATACACTCTCCCTTAACCCTACTCACAACAAGATTACTAATTCTCCTCCTCCTTCTTCCCTATAATGGTCTGTAACTGTGCACACACATGCACATAAGAATGCCTGTTTATTTCAAAGGACAGAAAAAATATGCCTTAAATATTGCCATTAACTTTTTCTTTGCAGAAAAGGCCCCTCCCAACATTTATCGACAGAAGGGTCCAATGAGGTACGCGCAGCCACCACCAGATGCTTACGGCCTGAACACAGCATTTTCCAGTGTCTCCCACCCGAACATGGCAGCTCCATCCAGCATGGGTCTTCCACCCCCTCCTCCTCCTTCTGGCTTCTCACCTGCCCCATTCATGACACACGCACCTGGCAGCAGTGGGCCTCCGTTTCAGGGAATGTCGTATTTCCCTGGAAGCAGCTCGCAGCCCTCACTTTCCAGTGCCCAGCCAAGGGGAGTGTCAGTGGATTATCAAGTGGTGCAGCACCACTGGTGCTACCGGAAGGTGGTGGAAGGGCACGAGATCTGGTACACGTTTTCCAGGCTGGACTCAGGGAGGCTAGAAGAACAGTATCTGAAAGGTGGGTTTGACATGTGTTTGTGTGTGTGTGTGTGTGTGTGTGTTATTGTATGTGTGTGTGTGTGTGTCTGTGTGTGTGGAGTTGTGGGTATTCGTACATGTGTTAAATGTTTATCCACAACTGTGATCATAGCATGTGAGTATGTCTGTGGGTGCAGGCATACATGCATGTGTATGTGTGTGTGTGTGAGAGAGAGAGGGGGTGTGTATGGTTTGAATGAAACTTTAGTCAAAAAGCAACATTTAAAATCAAGCTTATTAGTTTGAATAGATGTGAGTTTATACAGTACATATGTCTTATCCAGAAAGTTATGAAATTTATTTGTGCATGGATACATAAGTTTCTGAGTTAATACTGATTCAGCTTTAATCAATTTGTCCAGAAAATAGGTTTCTTGATATCTAAGAGAGTTTTTTTGTTGTTTTTTTTTGTCCTGGACTTTCATTTGTTTTGAATGCATTACTGTAGACATTGATAATGTAATGTGACAAACTCTAAATAAAGATATTTCATAATTTGATGTGACTAGCAATAATTATCATTTATGCTTCATACATCTTTTGATATTTAAAAAAAAATGTTGTGGTAGTTACACTTTTTTTATTTAAGCATTTTTATTTTGAGGTGTGTGTGTATATGTGTGTGTGTGTGTGTGTGTGTGTGTGTGTGTGTTTACTCTGCAGGTATGTGTTTTTTGTTGTGTGTGTCACTGTGTCATGTGTATGGGTGGCACTGTGAACACATTTACCTCAGTTTTGAAATTTTTATGCTCCCTATAGTGATCAAGTTCATTCATTCATTCATGAATTCAGTCAGTCAGTCAGTCTTGCAACTCTCCCATTTATTCAAAGAAAAAAGAATAAGAATTTGGCTGTGACCTACAGAGATAAATGGAAATGTGTCCTGCTGCTTTTATTCATAGAAAAATGACTGAATTTGGCTGTGAACTGCAGAGAGGTAAGTGTGGAACATTTTACATGCCCTTTAAAGTCCAAACTTGTTCATTCATTCTGTATCTGATGCATCTATTCATGGAAAAATAATTGTGAATGTGGCTTTGAACTACAGAGGTGAATGGCGGGGCATCAGAGGTGGTCAGCACGGACGGGGGGCGCTATGACGTAGAGATTAAACCTCGCCTTCGCCGTGCTGTCTATTGGGATGAAGAGCCTTTCACCATTCAGCGCTGCTCCTGGTTCTACAAAAGGGAGAGAGACAGCCGATACGTCCCCTTTGATGAAATGACGGCAAACATTTTGGAGGTGTGTTTATAACTATTATATGTATTATATGTGTGTGTGTGGGCCTCCTTGTCCCTTTTGATGAAATGGCAGCAAACATTTTGGAGGTGTGTTTATATATATATATCTGTATTATGTGTGTGTGTGTGTGTGTGTGTGCCTCTTTGTCCCTTTTGATGAAATGATGGCAAACATTTTGGAGGTGTGTTTAAATATAGCTGTATTATGTATAGATGTGTGTGTGTTTTTTTCACATGCTTGCGGTCACACTTGCATGTGTGTGTGTTTGTGTGTGTATGTGTGCGTGTGTGTGCGTTTGAACTGGACGGCAATGCACAATGAAAGGATTCATCACAACAGCACAATCGGTCAGTGTTAATGTTGTTGCTCTTGTCAGGATGAGTACAAAAAGGCCATCATGAACAACGACTGGCACAAGCGAATTGAGCTGCCCGACAGAGACTCAGTGGTGATGCACAACCCTAGCGTCATAGTCCATTTCCTGCCAGCATCGCAGCCGGATGAATGGGGCAACGTGCAGGTCAGCATCCTTATTTTCATGTTGTTTTTTCCCCATTGTCAGTTATCAAATCTGTTGTATATATATATATATATATATATATATTTTTTTTTTTAAGTCACAGTGGATTTTCTCTATGAAGTTTGGGCTGCTCTTTCAGGGGAGAGCGTGTTGGCACAGTGTAGTGACACCCTTTGTTTTTTTGTAACTTTTGGGTTTTTTTTTTTTTGTCTGCTTGCTAGTGTATTTGTTTCACTGTAAGAGTGGATTTTTTTTAACATAATTTTTCCCAAGGACAGCTCCTTTGTTGCTATGGGTTCATTTATGT
>NC_134894.1:4451862-4486862 GCF_041734735.1 Babylonia areolata | reverse complement strand
TTGAAATTATACTCAATACATAAAAAGCTTGGATTTTTTTTTTTTTTTTTAAGTGCATCACAAGTGAGTCTTGAAGGCCTTGCCTCTCTTGTTCTTTTTGTTTCAGTGGACGATTTCAGATCCATCAGCAACAGTCTGATCAAGAGTCACTTTGGGCCCTACACACAGAGCGGCCATGTCCACCGTGTGGAGTTCCTGCCTGTTTACTGGAACATGGCGCTTCATTCTGACACTTCAAGTGTGGACAGGTAAGGTCTTTTTTTTTTTTTTATCTTTTGGACTCTTCATCGTGACACCTTAAGTGTGGACAGGTAAGGGCATTGTATTGTCTGGACTGAGTTGATCTTTTTATGCTGTTTTCAATATTTTTCACTTGATTTGAATTTTACATCGTCTAAGGCATAGTTTGATTAGATGATCTTTTCACACTGTCTTCAATATTCTAAAATTGATTTGAATCTTGTATCGATTGATCTAGGTGTGAGTAAACTGGTTCATTTGACATTGTTTTTGATCTTCATTTTAACATTATTTTGTGTTATTTTTTGACTGTTTTTTAGAAAATGATGGGTGTTCAGCCCTGCAATGACCCCTTTGTGGGGGTATAACACATATTATTTGGTACTGTATCTTTTTTTCACTTTGGTTGTTGCAGTCGTATGAAGGCCATTACCTTGCCGAGCACGCGAAAGCTGCGTGATTTTTTCAACAACACCATGATAGACATCCTCTTTTACACCAGCCCTGCCTATTGTCAGGTTAGTTGTGATGGGATTTTTGTGTGTGCTGTATGTGTTGCTGCTGTTTTCAATCAGCTTTTTCTTTTGATAATGAAATTGATGTATTATGAGAGGTGTGTTTACTTACAGGGACTTGAAAATTGTGTGTGTGCACACAGTCGCATGTGCACAGACACACACAGATGCACACACAGAGACAGACAAACACACACACACACACACACACACACACACACACACACACATGCTCACATTCTTACTCACACTCACACATTCACTCACACTCACACACTCACTCACTCAATCTGGCTACCTTTTCCAGTAAAGAATGTCTGTTCAGTATACTATACACTTGCACAGGTCTGCTTTTGATGACAGATCTACAATTATGTATGATTCAGACAATAAAGTTTGCAGTATTATCAAGCATACCCAAAGCAAACAGTTGCCAATATTTTTCTTTTCTAAATTGTAAAAAAAAATGTGTGTTCAGACATTTGCATTGATCTGTAACTATTACTTTATTTGCTTGTTTGTTATTTTTAACTAAAAGGACTTTATTTGCTTGCTTGTTATTTTTAACTAAAAGGATTGTGCTGAATGACAGATACAAGTATGTATGGCTCAGTCACAGAACTTTGCATCAATATCAAACATACTAAAACAAAACATTTATCAAGATTTTTTCCCTTTTGGTTGTTGAAAAAAAAGGGTGTGCATATAGATCTGCAATTACTGATATATATATATTTGTTTTTGTTTTGTTTTTTTTAATGAAAAGGATACCTTGGTAAACAGAGTATGGCTGTCTACAAAGCAGGTAAAAATAGTCAATGTGTAAAAGCTTACTTACACATATGCGTGAACATGGGAGTTGCAGCCAATGAACACAGAAGAAAAAAAAGGAAGAAGAAGAAGAAGAAGAAGCTAAAAGAATTGTGTTCATACTTGTTCATGTATATGTGTTTCAGATCATCTGTGACACAGTGTGTCAAGAGATGAACCGACTGTTCCAGATGTTTCTGACTCGTAACCCCTCTTTCAGTGGAGAGGTGTCCCTAGCTGGCCATAGCCTGGGTAAGAATAGAAAAGAATAGAGTATGTCTTTAGTACCAAGTGTACCAGGTCAAAAGTAATCTTTGTGCTGGGTCAGGATCTGAAAAGTTACAGATTTTTGTTTTTTTACCGTATGTGTGTTCGCATGAAGGGGATTCAGGCACCAGTAGATAATGATGGGTGCAGTGACCATATGGTTAAAGTGCTGAATTTTCACCTGAGTTTGCTGAGTTCGATCGTTGATTTCGGAGCACCTGGTGGGTTAAAAAGGGTGGATATTTCTCTGTTACCCTGATCAATGTACATGCAGACCTGCTAGTGCCTGGACCCTCTTCATGCATACAAATGCAGAAGATTAGATGTGCATGTTGAAAAGGTCCTCACAGCTGTTCAGCGCTTGACGTTTAGTTCATCTGAGGAGCGAACTTGACCCTGCATTCAACTCAGGAGGGAAAAGCGCCGCCTAAAAATAACACGTTACCGCCGGAAGGGTTGGAGCTTTAACTTGGAAGAACTGAGAGCACAAAACGCTACGACTTCTCTTTCACGTTGCGCCTCCAGCCGTTATCAGCTGTTGGGAGGGAGAAAGACCAGTGTGCTGTTCCGCGCGATGGCAGCGGCCACAGGGAGAAAACAACACCTCTTCGTTAACTTTTGATAACACACTGCTTGTCAACGCAATCGCTTAATAAATAGTATGGTTTGAAAGAGCACAGTCTTAGCTTTAAAACGATAGGAAACTCAAATGTGAACATCCGATTATTTTTCTCAGGATAACTGTTTGAAAAAAGCAGGTATGCTTACCACCAGTTTGGTAACATGCATTTTGACACATTTTTAACACACTGAATCTAATCTCACATATTTCGCTCAACACAGACAATACATTCCATGCACAGCATTACACATCAGCATGCCTCTCACTAACCTGTGTTGATGGCTGGAAATTCTGAAGGAAGCTGTGGCGTGTTAAAGATCACAACTGTTTTGCAGCTTGTACAAGTACTCCACAGGCACACTGATTCAGTCATTCACGCACATTGAAGAAAACCACAGCCACGTGTATGGGGTGTGGATGGCAGTTTGTTCTGGCGGTTTGTAAGAAAAATTCCTGCTGGTTTGTGTGTGTGTGTGTGTGTGTGTGTGTGTGTGTGTGTGTGTGTGTGTGTGTTAAATCTAGAACTGTTAAAATGGTAGTCTTCATCACACAGTCATTGGCAGTAACCACTTTGTTATTCTGCCAGAAGTAAGGACTGACACAGCATTAAAAAGTACTTGCCATAAATTGCCTATCACGTGGTCAAGTGTGGAGCTGCAAGCAGGTTACTACTTTTCACTCTTCACCCCCAGCAAGCTGGAAGGGCTAGCTTGCCCTGACTCTACGTAAGGCAGAGCCTGGCCACACATGCACGAAAAAAAAAATAGTGAGTTGGGAAAGGGATACAGAACTGGGGTGGTGAGAGGGGAGGGGAGAGGGATGGGGGTTCCAGATGTGAGAGAGGGGGCAGGGGTGGTGACGTAAAGAGAGAGAGAGATGAATGAGGTTGAAACAAACAAAAAAAGCAGAGAGAGAAATATATATATATATATAGAGAGAGAGAGAGAGAGAGAGAGAATAAACAGAAACAAAGAACAACAGGAGATGGGAGGTGAAAAAGAAACAGTGAAATAAAATAAAATAAAAAAAAGAAGAAAGAACGAGAGAATGAGATGGAAGAAAACAGGATGAAAGAAAGAAAGAAAGGGATGAAGGAGAGAAAGAGAAGGAAGGAAACAGCATGAAAGAAAGAGAGGGAAGAAAACAGAAAGAAAGAGAGGGGAGAAAGCAGCACTGACGAAAGAAAGAGAGAGAAGGAAACAGAACGAAAGAAAGGAAGGGATGAAGGAGAAGGAGAGAAAGAGAGGGAAGGAAACAGCGCGAAAGAAAGGAAGGGATGAAGGAGAGAAAGAGAGGGAAAGAAACAGCACGAAAGAAAGACAGGGAAGAAAACAGAATGAAAGAAAGGAATGGAAGAAAGAAATGTGAGAGAACAGAATGTGAAGGAAAACCAAACTCACGGTACTTCTGCTATGAAAAAAACCACACCACCGCCAGTCACAATTGTCACCACAGTTCTCTCAAGTAAATGCTGCTATCTTAAAAAATATTTACCAGCCAAGGAAAGTACTACCACCATCAAAAAGATAAGTGTCCGCTCTTTCCAATGGTGCAAAACATTAATGCCGCAGAAATACGAGTATGCTCACCAGCCCGCTCAAAAGAGGCGCGCAAATTGCCACGCTTTAATAGAAGACAAAGAAGGGTCAGTGACGGGTTAGCAGGCACAGCAGCTGGTACTTATCAGTGCAGTGTCTGGCACTATCAGGCCTTAGGGGGATCTCGCAGTCAGCTAAGTGTGTGGTTCTGCTTATAGCCTGGACAGCAGTGTCCTGTAATTCATCTCAGGGTTTGGTAGTTTACATGACGGGCGCAATAGCCAAATGGTTAAAGCGTTGGACTTTCAATCTGAGGGTCCTGGGTTCGAATCACGGTGACGGTGCCTGGTGGGTAAAGGGTGGAGATTTTTACGATCTCCCAAGTCAACATATGTGCAGACCTGCTAGTGCCTGAACCCCCTTCGTGTGTATATGCAAGCAGAAGATCAAATACACACGTTAAAGATCCTGTAATCCATGTCAGCGTTCAGTGGGTTATGGAAACAAGAACATACCCAGCATGCACCCCCCCGAAAACGGAGTATGGCTGCCTACATACGAGTGAACGCAGAAGAAGGTAGTTTACAGAAACAGGAACATAAAAAACAGTCACACATAAAAGACCACTTGCAGTTGTACAGTTTATGAGTGGATGTGGTGGTGGCAGCCTATGAGCACTGGAGAAGAAACATTGATAGCTTTTTTTTTTTTCTTTTATTGCAGGCGGTTCCATTTTGTTTGACTTACTGATGCACCAGCGTGAGGTGGGAGATGCAGTGAATGCGGGTGGCCTGTCAAATGCCTCTAATGCCCGCAGCAGCCGAAATTCATCTCCGGTAATGCCCTCCCCTCATTCAGTTTTGTTTCAATGGCTTATTTTGAACTATGAATTTTTTGTTGTTGGTGAGGTTGGTTTTTTTTGTTTGTTTGTTTGTTTGTTGTTTTGTTTTTAACATTTTAATTCAGTTGTAATGGATCAACCTTTTACAAAGCAGTAAACTGGGAGAGCTGTACGAAACACACAACGTGAGTTCAAATGAAAAGCAAATACACTTGTGAAAACAATTATGAATATCATGGATCAGCATTTTACAAAGCAGTAAACCTAGAGAGCAATACAAAACACACAACATGAGCTCAGTGAAAAGCACATACAATAATGGAAAAAAAGATAACAATGATTATGAGGAAGGAGAAAAGAAAACAAAGAAAGAACAAGAACAACAAAGAAACATACCCATCAGAACACAGATAAATAGACACACTGGAGGACTGGTTTGACAAACAGAGTGACTGGTGAAATCTTTGATATTACCAATGATTGTTGTCAGTCATTTGTTATGTTGGTGTTGTTGTTTTTGTTGTTTGTTTTTTTTTGTTTGTTTTTTTTTACAAAAATATGAAGAACCCCATATTTTCACAACAACTTAACATCACATCTAATTTTTGCACAAATGCATAAAAATGTACATATTTTTCAATACAAAACTCTACAATTGTGAATGATTGGATTACAAACTTGTTCATGGATTGGAAAAATGAACTCTTCAGTGGAGGGGTGCAGTGGCCGAATGGTTAGAGCACTGGAGTTTAATCCCCAGTTTTGGCACACCTGGTGGATTAGGGAAGGAGAATTTTCCGATCTCCCAGATAAACATGTGCAGACCTGCTAATGCCTTTGCCTCCATCATATGTATACACGTGCAGAAGATAAAATATGCACATGAAAGATCCTGTAATCCATATCAGCGTTTGATGGGCTATGGAAACAAGAACATACTTAGCATGTTCACCTCTGAAAACGGACTATGGCTGCCTATATGGCAGGGTAAAAATGGTTTTATAGGTTAAAAACCCACTCGTATACAAGTAAAGATGGTAACAGCAGCCCTAGAACACAAAAGAAGAAGAACTCTTGAGTATACATATATCAGAAATTATTTCACAGGTAAAAGCCCTCTTGTACATATATGCAAACATGTGTGTTGCAGCCCTAGAACACAAAATAACAAGAGCACTTGAGCATACATCTCCCCCCCCCACCCCCCCCTCTTTCCTTGCTGCCTTTAGTCATCAAAGTGACAGATCCATATTCTGTCTGTTACAAAATTGCCTTGTGTCAAACCTTACATTCTGAAACTTGTGTTCCAGGTTGTGAAAGGTACCCCAGAACGAGACACACGTGGCAAGTCGGAAGAAAAAGCAGCAGAGCCAGAGCTGACACTTGAAGGGGTGTTGGAGAAAGTGGGTCTGAAGAACAAGATGTCGGTCTTTGAGGAGGAGCAGATTGATTTGGATGCCTTGGTAAAACTGCTTTGTGTACTATTGAAGTAAATTGCCTGGCTCAGAATCAAAAGTTGAACTCAGCTGTTTATTCTGCTGGTTTTACACCATCACCCTCAGCACAACTGGTACAGGAAAGTACTGGGTTGGTTCAGCTGTGAGTAAACTGAGTTTGCAGCTTCATCCATGTTGCCTGGCCACAGGTGTCCAGCCAGTCCAGTTGGTCTGAGGAAGAGGGTGTGACACCATTGAAATATATGAGTTCGACATTTTGATTCTGAGTTGTGAAATTTCTTCTGTATGTATCCAGAATCCGACAACCTACACCAGCAAATGTCTGTGTACTCTCTAAGGATTGTCTGACACCATGCACTTAAAAGTGACTTTGATTTATATATGACAGCATGATAACAACAACAATAGCAAAATGATTTGTTTGTGCATGACTAATTGATAGTGTGTGGTTGGATATGCTTGTTTCTGTGTGCAAATGTCAGTTCATTGACTGGTTCTGCACCCTCTATAATCATTGTGACCTAATAATGAGTTATAATCCACCTTGCCTAGGCCAGAATTTTTCGTCTGACACAATTCCATGTTACATACACAAGTCTCATGGTTTCTTAACAGTTGCACATAACAGACTTAGGTTCTGGAAATCTATACCACAAAATATCAGGCACTGTTCTGCTGTTAAATCTTTTTCAAATATAATCATAAAACCTATTTGTTCAAACAATATTTTAAAAACTCAAGATCTTTTTTCCAACCCCCAAACCATCTTTGTGAGTGTGCATGTGTCGGTGTGTGTATGTGGGGTGTAAGTGTTGAGGTGGGAGAAGTGTATGAATTGTGAATGATGTTATATTCTGTGTGTGTGTGTGTGTGTGAGTGAGTGAGTGTATTCGTGTGTGTGTGTGTGTGTGTGTGTGACAGAAACCTGACTGAATGACACAAGGAAACGAATGATGAGCGCCTAAAGGCAGCTCTCAGTCTGCTGTACCCAGGGAGACAGCCTGTTGTGGAGATGTTTCTGAAGTGTTTAGAGCATGGTCACTTACCGAGGAGAGGTGCTGTGTACATGTATCCATATCAATAAGTCAGTCAAGATATTGAGAAAAGAGTGAAGCAAAAAAAAGCCCTGAGATGTGCATGCCTGTGTGTGTCTGTTTCAGTTGATGTGCACGGAACAAGACCTCAAGGACCTCCATCTGCCCATGGGGCCTCGCAGGAAGCTGCAGCAGTTGATTCAGGATGAAAACGGAAAGAGGGTAATTAATGTCTGTGTGAAATGCACAGTCATACTTCTGTTGCTGGATGTTTCAGGGGGTTTGGGTAACGGTTTTATGGATTTTATTCCTCTCTCGCTCTGTTGTGGGTTTTTTGTTTGGGGGGTGGGTGGGGGGGGGTGGGGGGTTGTTTGTTTTTTTATGAGGACAAGGCCAGACATGGGTTAGGGAGTGGGGCTGGAGGAGGGTGGGCTGTAAAACAAATGGAAGAACTTTTCTCAAACTATGAACAGTGTTTATTTATTTATTTAATAGAGGGGGGGAGCATGGGTGCGGTTCATCTTGTTCACTGACTTCTTTGTTGTGCAAATTTCCTTTGATTAAAGCAAAACGGTATCATTCTCATGTCTACACTGTATATTTCAGTCTTCTTCACGCATCTTTTATTGCTGCTGTTTTCAAGATTGTGGAAGAGTATTTTTTTTTGTGACAGTTGCACAGCAGATGTCTTTTTGAATGAACATTTGTTTTTAAATGTGTAAAAAGATACAAGAAGCATGTATAAAGGTGCATTTTTATAGGTGTTATGTTCCCAGGAGAAGAAAATGAGGCAAACATGTATAAAGGTACATTTTTATAGGCTTTATGTTCACAGGAGAAGAAAATGAGGCAAACATGTATAAAGGTACATTTTTATAGACTCTGTGTTTCTAGGACAAGAAAATGAGGCAAACATGTATGAAGGTACATTTTTATAGGCTCTATGTTTCCAGGACAAGAAAATGAGGCAAACATGTATGAAGGTACATTTTTATAGACTCTGTGTTTTCAGGAGAAGAAAATGGGGCAAACATGTATGAAGGTACATTTTTATAGGCTCTATGTTTCCAGGACAAGAAAATGAGGCAATCATGTATGAAGGTACATTTTTATAGACTCTATGTTTCCAGGACAAGAAAATGAGGCAAACATGTATGAAGGTACATTTTTATAGACTCTGTGTTTCCAGGAGAAGAAAATGGGGCAAACATGTATGAAGGTACATTTTTATAGGCTGTATGTTCCCAGGAGAAGAAAATGAGGCAAACATGTATGAAGGTACATTTTTATAGGCTGTGTTTCTAGGACAAGAAAATGAGGCAAACATGTATGAAGGTACATTTTTATAGGCTGTGTTTCTAGGACAAGAAAATGAGGCAAACATGTATGAAGGTACATTTTTATAGACTGTGTTTCCAGGACAAGAAAATGAGGCAAACATGTATGAAGGTACATTTTTATAGACTGTGTTTCTAGGACAAGAAAATGAGGCAAACATGTATGAAGGTACATTTTTATAGGCTCTATGTTTCCAGGACAAGAAAATGAGGCAATCATGTATGAAGGTACATTTTTATAGACTCTATGTTTCCAGGACAAGAAAATGAGGCAAACATGTATGAAGGTACATTTTTATAGGCTCTATGTTTCTAGGAGAAGAAAATGAGGCAAACATGTATGAAGGTACATTTTTATAGGCTCTATGTTTCTAGGAGAAGAAAATGAGGCAAACATGTATGAAGGTACATTTTTATAGACTCTATGTTTCTAGGAGAAGAAAATGAGGCAAACATGTATGAAGGTACATTTTTATAGACTCTATGTTTCTAGGAGAAGAAAATGAGGCAAACATGTATGAAGGTACATTTTTATAGACTCTATGTTTCTAGGACAAGAAAATGAGGCAAACATGTATGAAGGTACATTTTTATAGACTGTGTTTCTAGGACAAGAAAATGAGGCAAACATGTATGAAGGTACATTTTTATAGACTGTGTTTCTAGGACAAGAAAATGAGGCAAACATGTATGAAGGTACATTTTTATAGGCTGTGTTTCCAGGACAAGAAAATGAGGCAAACATGTATGAAGGTACATTTTTATAGGCGCTGTGTTTCCAGGACAAGAAAATGAGGCAAACATGTATGAAGGTACATTTTTATAGGCTCTATGTTTCCAGGACAAGAAAATGAGGCAAACATGTATGAAGGTACATTTTTATAGGCTCTATGTTTCCAGGACAAGAAAATGAGGCAAACATGTATGAAGGTACATTTTTATAGGCTCTATGTTTCCAGGAGAAGAAAATGAGGCAAACATGTATGAAGGTACATTTTCATAGGCTGTGTGTTTCCAGGAGAAGAAACTGAGGCAAGAACTGAGGGAGGAGATTCGAAAGGAGTTTGAAGGCCAGCTGCAAGACGACAGCAAAAAACCTGCTTCTTCATCATCCACTGGTGCTCAGGAGTGAGTGGTTCATTGATGTTTCCGCAGTCTCACACTCACAGATGTTCTTTCATGCATACACAGTCTCATGTAATTAATGCTTCCACTCTGTGGGATTCTGCAGGTGAAACTATTCTCAAGCTGCTGTCTAGTTCTCTCAGATGTGGAATGAAATTAGTTCTTCCTTAAAGTGACACCAGACATCTATTGTCTGTTGGATATTCTTCCTTTCAAATATATAATGTAAAATCATCACAGGCAATATTATAGTTTCGCATCACATAGGCCCAAACACACAGCAGGATAAAAGCATATCACATATGCCCAAGTCAAAAACATGCACCATTAACCAGGCCTAACAGAAGCACTCTAAAAATCGTCACAAATGCACGCAAATCAACTCCAAGAGCATGTCCAGCGATCAAATCACAGCAAGCATATACAGATGGAAAAGCTCTGTTTAGAAAGATACACACTGAAAAGATGTTTTTTGAGTGCTGTCTTGAATGCGGGTGTTGGGGTGTGATGACTGTGTGAGGGCAGTGAATTCCATTGTTTTGGTGCAACAAAAGAAAAGGAGCGCGTTCACCATATGTTTTTATTGCGTCCTGTGGTGTTGAATGTTTTTTAACCGTTTCCCCTCCTTATTGTTGTTAATTGTCAGTGCCCCGGGCCCTTGTGCTGAGGAGGTAGAGGGCATTTTAAATACCTGTTGTTGTTGTTGTTGTTCTTCTTCTTCTTGTTATTATTGGCATTATTATTATTATTGTTATTATTATTATTATTATTATTATTATTACTTCTGCTATTATTATTTTATAATAATTACCAATTACTATGATGATGATGATGATGATGATTATTAATTATTATTATTACCATAATCTCTCTCCCATTCTGCTGCTCAGCTCCACACAGCTCCACCCCAGCATCTCCGTCGACTATATCTGCGGCCTGTCCGGCACTGGGCAGCCTGCCGTGCACTATCGGCAGCTGGAGTTCTCTCCCTCCTGCCTCTTCACGCTCGGCTCCCCGGTCGCTGTGTTCCTGACCGTGCGGGGCGTGCAGAGCATCGGGGAGAACTTCAAGTTGCCCACGTGCTCCCGTTTCCTCAACGTTTTTCATCCGGTGGGTATTGTCTTGTCTTGTCTTGTTAAGTTGTTTTGTATTGATTGCTCGACAGGCACAATAGCCGAGTGGTTAAAGCATTGGACTTTCAATCTGAGGGTCCCGGGTTTGAAGCTCGGTAACTGTGCCTGGTGGAGATTTTTTTATCTCCCAGGTCAACATATGAGCAGACCTGCCAGTGCCTGAAACCCTTCGTGTGTTAAAGATCCTGCAATCCATGTCAGCATTCCGTGGGTAATGGAAACAACAATATACCCAGCATGCATACCCCCGAAAGTGGAGCATGGCTGCCTTCATGGCAGTGTAAAAATGGTCATACACGTAAAAGCCCAATGTGTACATACGAGTCAACGTGGGAGTTGCAGCCCACGAATGAAGAAGAAAAAGAAGTAGTAGTATTGATTGCTCTTGTGTCAACAGCAGATTTCTCTTGTGTGAAGTTTTGGGGCTGATTTCTCCCCAGGGAGAGTGTGCGTCACTATAGTGCATCTCCTCGTCTTTCTTCTTCTTCTTCTTCATCTTTTTTTTATGTTTTTGTTTGTTTGTTTGTTTTTTAATGTGTCTGTGAGTGTATTTGTTTCGCAGTCAAGAGTAGATTTCTTTTTTCTACAGAATATTGCCAGGGACAACCCTAGTGATGTGGTGTGGTGGTGGTGGCTTTTTTGTTGTTGCTGTTTCTGATTGTTATTTTTGGTTTTGGGGTTGAGAGCTGTGGGGTGGATTTTTTGTTGTTGTTTGTTTGGTTGGTTTTTTGGTAACATTGTAACCATGGTGATGGAAGGGAGTGGGTGGTGAAGGTTTGGGTGAAGAATGGGGGTGGGTGTTTATGAATGTGTGCTATTGTCATGACTTTGTTATCGCATAAATATGGTGTGTGTGTGTGTATGTGTGTGTGTGTGTGTGTGTGTGTGTGTGTGTGTAGTACATATATGTTTGTGTGTACTTTGCTGTATGTGGGCTAGTTGGCCTTTGGGAACCATCCCAACGCCGACTGTCCTAAAACCCTCTTGGCCGAGAGAGTGGGGATGTAACTTGAGCAAGACACTCTCCACTATAATCCAATTCTAGCCCAAATAGTCGGAACAGCAGTTGCCTCCTCTGCTGCTCTGATGGTTATAGTCGGACACGACTGACTGTCATATATATGTATGTGTTACTTTGCTTTGTGTTACTTTTGACCCTAAGGGCGTGAAGCCGATAGGACATTAAAATCAGCTCTACCTTTGCTGTATGACTTCAAAATATTGTGGTGTTTTTCTTAAAAGTTCTTGTGCAATTGTGTGTAGACGACGTCCATCCAAATCACATTTGGGACATAACACTGTGCACACACTGGAAAAAGAATATACAGGCACTGTATGCATATGCATCATACACACACACACACACACATATATATATATATATATATATATATATATATATATATATATATATATATATATATATATATATATATATATATATATATGCTTGTTTACATACATATGTATACACACACACTCACACACACACACACACACACACACACACAGATATGTTTGCATGCTTCAGTTTTTATTTTCAGCAGTTTTTCTTTAATGAATCAGATGTGCAAAGTTGTAATTACCTATTAATTTAATGATCTTATTCTGAAATGTTCTGTTTCATGCACTGACTGTGGATGACTGCTGCAGTTTGATCCTGTGGTAAGTTATGTTATATTTATTTAATTGTCTAATTCTATGTGTGTTGGTGAGAGATGCGGGTATATATATGTGTATGTATGTGTTAGGCCCAACACTCGGCTTATATCACAGATTGACATAAGTTTACATTTGGGCCAACAGCAAAGTGAGAGCTGTATTATCAATGGTTTCTCCAGTCAGTGGGAAATCATTTACAGCTTAGTCTTTTGTGAAGGACTATGACTCTCAAACTAGGAGGCAAAATTGCACTGGCTCTTAGTGCTGCAGCCTTGTGGGCTAGTTGGCCTTTGGGAACCATCCCAACGCCGACTGTCCTAAAACCCTCTTGGCCGAGAGAGTGGGGATGTACTTGGGCAAGACACTCTCCACTATAATCAAATTCTAGCCCAAATAGTCGGAACAGCAGTTGCCTCCTCTGCTGTTCTGATGGTCATAGTCGGACACGACTGACTATCATATGTATGTGTGAACGTGTGTGTATGTATGTAAGTATGTGTATGTATGTATTGTATTTTTTTTTGGGTTTTTTTTTATATAATCTATGTCAGTTGTTTTTGTTTTTTTTAGACAATGAATTATGAGAAAATAAATGTCTATCATTTTTTATTATTTTGTTTCATTTGAATAATATTTTATCTGACGTTATTTCATGTGTGTTCTGCACTTGGCTGTTACTGTTGTAGGAATACCGAGTAGAACTGCTGCAAATTGATCTCATTTTCATGATTTTTATCTGATTTGAAAGATGAATGATGGTATTTCGTCTTAAGTTACTTCTCTTCTTCAAATGATAAATCATTGTGTTTTTCTGACATCATTTAGTGTTTGTTCTGTATGTGGTTGTCACTGTTTAACTCTCTCCGGACGAAGGAATGCTCACACATTCCTACACAAAACGTATTTGGATTCGGACGAAGGAATGGAATAGCATTCTCCGAAAGTAAAATTCCATCATGCGCTGTACACATGATTTTGTGATTAGCCAAGCAGAGTGCGCTATTGTGGGTCACTCCACAATCGAACAGTATGATTGGTCAGCCTGGGATGTGTGGCCTGTCTCACACACACACTGACAAAGTCACTGACCGGTCGTCTGCTCACGTGCCAGCCTGTTAGCAAAGCGGGCTCTTCTCAGAATGTTGTGAAGCGAACAAGGCAGTGACGACAACGTTTTAGGGTTGCCGAAGTACTTGAAATGCTACAAACTGAAGGGTCGGACATTGAAGAGGTGGATGATGACGAAGAAGAAAGCGAATTTAATGCAGAAAGCGAGCATGGGTATGGTGATTCAGGGTGAAAAATTGGCAGTATTTTCTACATATGGTAAAACTGTAAAAATAAGATGAGAAATTTGATTTTTTTTTATATGTAATTGCTCAACACGTAATAAACCAGTTCTGAAAGTTTCATTTTCTTACACAGTATTTTGTATTTTTTGTAATTTTTTTCCAAACTCTTACAAATGGGCCGTCTGTTGGGAAAAGCAAGGGAGAAAACTTGTCGTCCCGAGTGACTTAAGTGATCTGATATGAAAATTATTTTGTGTTTTTTCTGCATGTGGTTGTCACTCTTGTAAGTGAACTGATTTTATTAAATATTTTATTATGCGGTTCTGGCTGTTGTAGGCATACCGATATATGAATTCTTTTATTTGTGTTTGTTGTGCATGTTGTTGTCACTGTTGCAGGCAAATGGATACATAGACCATTTTATTGATGTTTGTTGTGCATGTGGTGGTCACTGTTGTAGGTAGTTGGATACATAGATGATTTTATCTGTGTGTGTTGTGCATGTGGTTGAGCATCGCTGTTGCAGGCATACCGAGTGGAGCCACTGATCAGCTGCTCATCATCTGCCCTCAAACCTGTACTGGTGCCCCACCACAAAGGACGCAAACGCTTGCATTTAGGTCAGTGCGTGTGTATGTGTGTGTGTGTGTGGTACATGCATAATTGCTTGCATTTACGTCACTGCATGTGTGTGTGTGTGGTGCATGCATAAGCGCTTGCATTTTGGTCAGTGTGTGTGTGTGTGTGTGTGTGTGGTGCATGCTTAAGCGCTTACATCTAGGTCAGAGCATGTGTGTGTGTGTATGTGTTGCATGCATAAGCACTTGCATTTAGGTCAATGTGTGTGTGTGTGTGTGTGTGGTGCATTCACAATTTGCTGTATTTGTATTTACTATCCGGTATAATCTGTTTTTGATATGTTTAGCCTTGGAGATGGGGGGTGTGGCAGTGTGCTGGGTAGAGTGTGCAGTATGACATGTGCAGTGATATGGTTTGTGTCTTTCAAACAGGTTTATTATATTATGTTAATTACAATGTTTTGATGTGAATATATATGATGCTTTTATGTATATGTCTTAGATATTTAATGTTGTACCTTAAAAGTGTGCTGGGTAGTGCATGTCTTAGATGTTCAATGTTGTACCTTAAAAGTGAGCTGGGTATGTCTTGCATGTTTAATGTTGTACCTTAATAGTGTGTTCAGCTGGGCATATTCATTGTTGAGTGGTGGCCTAATATTAATGCGTCCACTTCGGAGGCGAGCAGGATCAAATCCTTCCACTAGACCTTGAGTTGTGGTCTGGATGCTAGTCATTTCGATGAGATGATATGCCGAAGTCCCACGGTGTAAGCACTTCAGTAAGCACACATAAAAGAACCCACGGCAACAAGAGAGACTTAGGAAATTCGGGTGAGAAACCGGGGCTTTGACGATTCAGCCATCACATCTGTCAGACCAGTGGTTTGAAATTGAAGGAATTGCAGCTGACTGACATGTAGAAACCGCTCGTAGTTCTCTGACCACTGGCTTTCTCGACCATGACTGTGGTCAAGTCTCGCCGAGTTGAAAGGTCAGATTCATGACCTCTGACCACATTTGTTTTTTTATTTCATCACACAGCTCACAGGGAATCCAGCAACAAGGGTTCTGTTGGTTTCCGTTACATCTTGAATACTGTCTCTCTCCCAGTCTCTATCACCCAACGTCTCCTAACCCCTATTTCTATCTTCTCCCGCCCTCTCTCCCTCTCTGTCTGTCTCTGTCTCTGTCTCTCTCTCTCTCTCTCTCTCTCTCTCTCTCTCTGTCTGTAGAGTTGAGTTTAACAATCTGTTGGCTAACACATTACTAAAAGTCAAGTTGTTCATGGCTGGGACTGTGACAGACAAACTCGGGTGTGGCTTTGTATGGGAGACATGGAATTTTCTTCTTCTTCTTCTTCTTCTTCTGCATTCGTGGGCTGCAATTCCCACGTTCACTCATATGTACACGAGTGGGCTTTTACATGACCGCTTTTACCCACCATGTAGGCAGCCATACTCTGTTTTCGGGGGTGTGCATGCTGGGTATGTTCGTGTTTCCAGAACGCTGACATGGATTACAGGATCTTTAACGTGCATATTTGATCTCCTGCTTGCGCGTACACACGAAGGGGGTTCAGGCACTAACAGGTCTGCACATATGTTGACCTGGAAGATCGGAAAAATCTCCACCCTTTACCCACCAGGCACTGTTACTGTGATTCGAACCTGGGATCCTCAGATTGAAAGTCCAACGCTTTAACCACTCAGCTATTGCACCCGTCAGACATGGAATGAGCAGTTTGGAAGTAATGCCACTGAAATGGTGCAGATGGTGAGGCAGCAAAAACAACAAATAGTTGTTCAGGGCTAGGGTCTTGATTTTGAGGAAGGGGGAAAGTCCTGGTGAACCCTCTCTCTGTATGGCTTTTAGAGGGTTTTTTAGTGAGATATTCTAACAGTATTGTATTACTCTTTGTCACAACAGATTTTTCTGTGTTAGATTTGTGTTGCTGTCCCCAACCGCAGTACGTTGTAGCGCCACCTTTTTTCTTTCTTCTTTTTTCTGCCTACAAGTGTATGCGTTTTTCCTTTCTGTCTGTACTTGCATCTACCCTAAGGAAAGCACGTCATTACAATTCACCGCCACCGCTTTTTTGACTCACTTGTGTAAACAAAGTGAGTCTATGTTTTAACCCGGTGTTCGGTTGTCTGTCTGTGTGTGTGTGTCTTTGTGTGTGTGTCTGTGTATCCGTGGTAAACTTTAACATTGACATTTTCTCTGCAAATACTTTGTCAGTTGACACCAAATTAGGCATAAAAATAGGAAAAATTCAGTTCTTTCCAGTCATCTTGTTTAAAACAATATTGCACCTCTGGGATGGGCACAAAAAAATTAAAAAATGAAGCCTAATTATATGCAAACTGCATTTACTGTTATATTTATATTTTTTGTATTCTCTAAACTTGGCACTTTGATCTGATATTCTGACCCAACAACAAGAGCAGTCATTATTATCATTTTTTGTTCAAACAGGAACTTCTTTTGCTAAGCATGGAAGTTTTATTTATTTTGCAAACGTTTTGGTGCAGATAGTAAAAAAGGGAAATTACTCTGTAATTAATGCTAGGGGACTTAATTTGCTTTAAACTGATCTTTCTCATCTTAAACATTACATTTTGAAATTATACTCAGTACATAAAGAGCTTGGATTTTTTTTTTTTTAAGTGTATCACAAGTGAGTCTTGAAGGCCTTGCCTCTCTTGTTTTTGTTTTTGTTTTTTTCCTCGTCTTTTCTCTCTCTCTTTCTTTTTTACCTGCCTGCAAGTGAATTTGTTTTTATTTTTCCTTTCTTTCTGTTTGATGCAGAGCTGAAGGAGAGCATCCAGCGCATGGGCTCGGACCTGAAGCAGAAGATCATCGAGTCGCTGCGCAGCACGTGGAACACGCTGCACGAGTTTGCCCTGGCCCACAGGCGTGACGCGGGCCGGGTGGCGGACGATGGTGAGGACGGGCTGGAGAGGGAGGTGGACCACCAGGTGAACTCCGTCATGGCTCACCTGTCACAGCACCAGCATTCAGACGACAAGTCAGACACTGCCTGTGAGTGTGTGTGTGTGTGTGTGTGTGGGTGTGTGTGTGTGTGTGTGTGCTTTGTCTTGTTTCATGATACAAGATATGCGAATAACTTTGTTTTTAATTACACATACTTAACCATGACCCACTAGTGCACACTCCGGCAGGGGTCTGACATTCCTGTCTTGTGCAAACTACTATCCGCCTATGCGGAGAAAACGAAAGTAGCTATGGCCGATAACCTCCTGGAAGTAGGTAACCTCTCCGGGGCCCTCCTGTCTAGCGCCCTCTTTTTCCGGCAGCCGTCTCGACTCCTATTATCTCTGAAAGAGAAACTGTTGGCAGGTTTGCTGATAAAAAAAAAAAAAAAAAAAAAAAATGACATTGAAATCTAATTAACGAAATGGATAAATGGATGAAGGAATAGTTAAGTAAATGAATGAAGAAATAAATAGATAAATAAATAAATAAACAAATAACTGAATAAATAAAAACATAGATAAGTAAATGGATAAATAAAAACTCATTGACCATAGCACCACAAAGTGTAATTAGAGTATGGATTCACCAATATGTGCTTAGCACAGCATAAGATATATAACACATGCTAGATAGTGAGATAGTGTGAATACCCATTTGAAAGTAAATGAGTTGATAAATAAATCAATATACAAATAAAACCGCAAAAAATGTACATAGGCATATAAGCTGATTAAATATATATTAGTTGATTTATATATATATATATATATATATATATATATATAAATATCTCACACACATGCACACAAAAACACACACAAAGACACACACACACATACACACACACACACACACAGAGTCACAGTCACACACACACACACACACACACACACACACACACACACACACACACACACACACAGTCACACACACACACACACACACACACACACACACACACACACACACACACACACACATATACTCACTCACCCACACCCCCCATGCCCATGTGTGAAATTATGTTCTCCCACAGAAGAGCACTTCACCACAGTGCAGTTCGTTCCACCTTTTTTTTCCTTCTTTTTTTTTTTTTTTTTCTTTTCTTTTCTATATATCCATGTAGCCTGCAGAATGAGGTAGTAATGATGTTTGATGCCTGGTGTGGGCAGCTGTGTGTTCCTCTCATGACGAGGACATCCCCATGGGGCAGCTGAACGAAGGGCGCCGTGTGGACTATGTGCTGCAAGAGGCACCCATCGAGAGTTTTAATGACTACCTCTTTGCCCTTGCCAGTCACAGCTGCTACTGGTAAGTGTGTGTTTCTGCGTGTGTGTTTGTGTGCATGACTAGAACGCACTTTTATCAGCATATTAAATTCAGCCCATATGGCTCATTTTGAAAACGAGAGGAAGACAGAAAAGAAAAAAAGGATAGACTGACAACATTGTCAGTCACAGCTGCTACTGGTAAGCATGTGTTCCTGCGTGTGAGTGTTTGTGCGCATGCATGTGTGGCTTTAAACTCACTTTTATCAGTGTATTCAGTTATGTCCATCTGGCTCGTTTTAGAGATAAGAAGACTGTGGGGGAAAAAAAGCGGAAAAAAAGGATAGACAACATTGCAGAATGGACAGGAAAACCATTTTCAGAGACCCTGGCTTTGACACACAGCCTACAGACCTGGAAGAATATTGGTGGACAGTTGTTTTTTTTTCCAATTACTCTTCACAGAGTTGAGAATGAAGAAGGCTGTTGTCAGCATATATCGCCTTGAAATTATTTACAATTTGGTTTGCTTTTGTGATTTGGGGGTTTGGGGGGATGGAGTGGCTTTTTGAATGTTTTTACTTCTAATTGGTTTCAACCAGTGTACTGGTGAGTGATCAAATAAAGGAATAAAGAAACTGATAAAATGAAATTACTATGAGATTGTGCTCTGAGTTTTGTTGAGCCATAAAACAGACTTAGAATTGTTTATGTCACCTAAGATGTACATATTGAATTCATTTGGTTCTGACTACAGACACCAAATTGATGAAGATTGGGTGTTAATGGGAATCAGTTGACACACACAGAGGGAGATCAGTTTATTTCAGATCTGAGAATACTTTGTTTTATGACTTTTTATCATTGAGAAAAAGAGGGGGGGGAGGGCATTGTTAGTGGAAGCTGAAGGGGGTAAGAACTTATAAACAGTCAAAGTTGATAAAAACTGTAATCTGTAAGTCAGGACTCATTTTTGATAGAAAAAAAAGTGTCCAACATTTCAGACCGCAGGTCTGTCATCAGGAACTGTGTTAATTGGAAATGACAGTGGAGATAAAGCCAAGACCTAAAAAAGCTATGAGTATTACTGTTGATAAAGAAAGCAAAGATGGAACACCAGAAGAGAGACCTATGGTTGAATACTGGACACTTTTTATCAAAAGAGAGTCTTGCTTTACAACGTACAGTTTTATCGACTTTCTCCATTTGTAATTTTTACAGATCTAGCAGTCATCTTTCATCTTATCATCATACCTTTTAAAAACAAAATTTAATCCAAAAAGATATATTTGAGTCAAAAAATTTGGGTACTTTTATAAACTTTTCATACACACGGGGTAGTGAATGACCTTTGCAACTGCATGATTTGAATTTCATGGCCCACAGGAACTTGGAAGGCACAGTGATGCTTACTGTGCGCTTGCATCACTGATTTTCAAGGTCCACAGGAAAACATCAAAGACACAGCGCAGCTAACTTTGCACTTGCATTGTTAATTTTCATGGTCCACAGGAACTCAGAAGACACGGTGCTACTCATCCTGAAAGAGATCTACTCCCCATTGGGCATCAGCCCGCTGATGCCAGGCCCTGACGGGAGGCCTCCCAGACTCTTCATGCCGCCTGCAGTGAGCAACCCCCCTCCACCCAGGACGTTGACATCTTACGTAGGAACCGGTCAGCCCATGTCGGTGCCTCTACAGGTGACCACGACGTCCTCTCAGGGCCCTTCAGCAGCACCACCTCCCTCCATACTGCCACCAGGGCCTCTCCCCCAGCATGTGCAGGGTCCGTTGGCTCGCACAGCCTCTCCATTCATGGCGGGCGGGTCAGAATCTCAGGGTAGTTCCCGGAGCAGCACTCCTCCAGTGGGTGGTCTCGCGGCAGCAGCGTCTCAAGGTGTACGGGGAAATCCTGGTCCTCCCCCCATGTCTGGATTTGTTCGTCCCCAGCCTCTGTAGTGATGAAGAGGGATGGAGAGGAGACAGCTGAGACTGCCTCTGTCTGTGTGTGTGTGTGTGTCTGTGTGTGGTGAGAGGGAATATATGTGTGTGTGTGAGGTGAGAGGGAGGCCAGTGCAATGGTATATAATGGTGTCTTGCCATGTTCTCTTGTATGTGAACAGATGGTAACAGAGTGTGAGAGTGGGACTGGGAATGAGCGGCATGGGAGCAATGCCAGTGAAACGGTGCAGATGATGGGGCAGCAATAAAACGAAAAAGAAAGAGCATGAGAATGAAAAGGGTATTTGTTGGTGGTTTTTGTTTCAGCTCAAGATGCGCAGACTTGAGATGATGTGAGTGTTGTGAGGGATTGATTATAGAAGACTGATTTTGGCAAAATGTGTGTGTGTGTGTGTGTGCGCATGTGCTAGTGTGGATGTGTGTGAGTGCACGCTCTACCGATGTGAATGAGTCCTAAAATGTGTCGTTTTTCACAATTTTGATCTGATGTATTACGGGCCCTGTACATGACATTTTCTGTAACACTGCTTGTCTTCTTATGATTGTTCATTGTCCTCAGAGCACTTGCCTTCTTCCCTCAAGCGCAGCATAATCACCAGTGTATTTCGTTCAGTCTGCTGACTTTGTCGCAACACTTCTCTTTATTCTTGACTCGTGTTGGACCAGATTGTTAGAGGTTGTGGATGAGCCATGACAGAATCGGTTAGGCTCTGGACTTCTGATCCAGTGTTCATCAGTGATCAGAGTTTGAGTCCCCGCTTTGGCATGGTGTTCATGTTGTGTCCTTGAGAAAGGCACTTCTCTCCAGTTTTCCTCTTTTGACCAGACTGTGCCACCATACAGTCATATTGATAGATGGATGTAATCTATAGTTTGTAATTGTACCGAAGAGCATTTGTAAGATAGATATATGTATTCTACGGTTAGTAGTTTCACTGAAGAGCAGTTGTTCTTTTCTTTTGTGGGTTGTTGCAAATACGGTTACTGTGAATGCTAATGTACTGTTTAACTCTAGGTTGATTCACCCATTACCAGACTTCATGTTAGCTGTTTATTCATGAATATGGTTGATACACAGTTGTGATTTTTGTACTTCATGTTGCTTTGGATGAGTTTGTTTTCATGTTGTTTTTCAGACACTGCTGTGTTAATGATTGTTTCAAAAAGCTGCATCGGTTATTATATGAACTGGCTTTTTTTTAATGACATTTATTAATGGGCCAGCAGAACCTTGATCTGTTTTTGCATAATTATTTGAGTCTTAGATTGGTTGAATGTGAGTGTTGTTTTGTCAGTATAACAATATGGCATATGAAAGTTACTGATGGTATTAGTGATTGTCTAGTATTTTAAGGTCTGTTTCATGTGAGTGAAAGATGTGCACTGCCAGTTGATATTTGATTATATGCATCAGCTTGCATGATAACAGGTGCATTTGAGCAAACATACATATGAGCACAAACACATGAAATTAAACACACACGCACACGCACACACACACACACACACACACACACACACAATCAGATCAAACAGTGATATATTACATGTACAGTATTCAGTATTCAGGACACTGGATTTTTTTTTTTTTTTTTTTTTTTTTTTTTTTTTTTTGTAACCTATACCTCTGTATGTTTATCAAGACCCTCAAGTCGATTCATGGATTCCTTCAGGGTTCTGTATTCATAGCCTAAAACTGACAGAGGATAAATATAAATCCCCTTTTCACACCTTGTTGTAAAGAGAAAGGGAGACAGAGGGGAAGACAGAAAAAAAAAAATAGAGGGACTGACATCATTGCAGATTGGACAGGAAAACCATTTGCAGAGACCAGGCTTTGACACATAACCGACAGACCTGGAGGAATCTGATGAACAGTACTTGAGTATGGCACCCCAATGACTACTCTAAGAGACAAGGGGGTAGTGGAAGAAGATGATATACAAGCAGCTGCACACTGTTTCACGGTTTGATGCATATTTCCATATTGCCACAGAGATGAGATGCTTCTGAACACTCTTTGGCATTTCCTGCTCAGATCATATTAATGAAGTGAGAAACAGTCAGGCAGACCATCAGATCCTTTGAAGATCTCCTGACCACAGTGGAGAAATGAGAATTGAAGTGGTATGAGCACATCTCACAATCAGCAGGACTTGCCATGACAGTCCTGCAAGGTACAGTGCAGGATAGATGGAGATGCAGAAAAAGAGATGGGAGACAGGTCTGAGACTGAGTGATGCCCTCAGAGAAACAGAGATATGGAGAGAACTGGTTGCCAGGTCATCAGTGGTGCCCCTGTGGTCTTGAGTCTATGGGACAGGAGAAGAAAGAGAAGCTTGTGAGTGCTTACAAAGACCTTTTAACCTAATCTTGCTGCTTCTGTTGTTGGTGGTGATTTGTTGTTGGTTTTGTTTTGTTGGGTTTTTTTTTGGTTTTAGTCCAGCTCTCTTCTTCATTCACTTACATGTACGAGTAGGCTTTTACGTGTTTGATCGTTTTTTAACCCACCATGTTGGCAGTCATTCTCCTTTTTCAAAGGTTTGCATGCTGGGTATCTTCTTGTTTCCATAACCCACCAAACACTGACATGGATTGACAGATTGGAAAAAAACCTCTGCCCTTACACCCTCCAGGTTTGCCGAAACCAAGAATCAAACTCCGGAATCTTGGATGAGAATCCAGCGCTCTTAACGTTCAGCCACCGCACCTGTCATATAGTTTGTGTTTTTTTCTCATGGAAAAAGTTTTGTTTACTCATTCTTATCTTCCTTCATTGTTTATTGTGAATATATATACATATCTTTCATTTTTCCTGTCTGAAATATGAGAAGACTGTTTCATTGACCTTTTTTTCTGTTTGTTTTTTTGTCCCCCCCCCCCCCCCGCCCCCCCACTCCCCACCCCCCACACACACACACACACACACACACACGCACGTAAATTTTAGAATGATGGATGGCTTTGTAATTACTGAAGAGCTTTAACGCTGAACCATTTCTGTTTAGCCCCACTGTTGTTTTTGTTGTTTTTACCTTTCTTCGTTTACCTTCTGTGTGTGTGTGTGTGTGCAGGTGCATGAACATCCATTTTCAGTTGAATAATACATTTAACAGTTTCGGGTAGTGTGATTTTTTTTCTTTGTGTCAAAGGCATGAGGGCATTATTACAGAAAGATTATCAGTATTAGATGGTAGTTCATGAGGGTATTATTACAGAAAGATTATCAGTATTAGATGATAGTTATCAGAGCAGAAGAGGAAACCATCAGTCAGTCATCCAGTAACATGAACAGAAGCCACAGTGCAACGCCACCCTTTCTCTTTCTTTTTGTCTGTCTGTGAATGTATTTGTTTTACTATTAAAGTGGATTTTTCTACAGGAATTGTCCCAGGAACAACCCTTTTGTTGCCGTGGGTTATTTTACATGTGTTAAGTGTATGCTGTGGACGGGACCTCAGTTAATCACTTAACTAGTTTCCAGGCCACAACTCTTGGTCTAGTAGAGGGGAAGAAAATCCTGGCAAGTGGGGAGTGGTGACTGATATCCTGACCTGAAAGCTCTGTCTTGTCTCATTGAGATCATCCCCGAAAATGGAGTATGGCTGCCTACATGGCGGGGTAAAAACGGTCATACACGTAAAAGCCCACTCATGTACATACAAGTGAACATGGGATTTGTAGCCCACAAACAAAGAAGTCTCATTGAGATGACAGTCCTTTCCTGACAAACATACTTGCTAGCACCAGTCAAGGTGTTAACTCACTCAGTACGGCCAGTCCTCTCTTCTCCTCTACACAGACCCCTCGGATGTCCAGTGGGTGTCTGAATGACCCAACCTTTAGCTTCCGTCGTCAGAACTGTGGTATTCTTTGTCAACATTCACCACTTCAGTATAAGAGCGTTCCGCTTGCAATATTTTGATGATGGTAATTGGGATGAAACGCTGTTAACGTCGTCTCTTTCGCCGTTCGTATGGAGAGAGTTAAAGCTCATTTAGGCTGGTAGTTCATCTGAACACACTTCTTTGGAGAAGTCAGACATGTTAGGCACAGGATGACTGACAGGGCTGCTTCCCTCCATGATATACCTACATATATTTGATTTTTACTAATACCTGAGGATCTTCCAAAAGATGAAAACTCATGTATGCACAGGGGACGCAATGTACTTTAATTAAGTAATTTATTACTTTTCTGTCATCACATTTGTTCCCAAATTGTTGAAAGTGGGATATGTAATCCTTTTTCATAGCATTTTTTGTAGTTATGTGCTGATTCATATTCTGGAAGTATTGAACTATCTAATCATTTAAATAGAAAAGTGAGGGTGAAAGTATATGAAAGGAACTGTAATGAAGGAGAAAGAAAGAAAGAAAGTTTCTGTGTGTATGTGTGTGTGTGGATGAGTGCGTGAATGCATGCAACTGAGTGTGGTCCAGGGTCAGCGCTACAGCAAATTGAGATCTGTCATGTACAAAAGCAACTGATTTAGTGTCTTTGTGTGTGTGTGTGTGTGTGTGTGTGTGTGTGTGCAGTGAGGGGTGTCTGACGGAGAGTCAGGGGGGAAGAAAGGATGGGAGGGAGGTGGGGGCAGGGAGGTGTAGGAGGGGGATAAACACACTCGTGTATGCATGCAGCAAAGTGCATGCTAAGTGCAGTGCTTGATAAAAGTGCACATGTGTAGCCTTCTTCGGATTTTTTTTTTCACTCGTGACAACAGAAGAACATACTTGCCTGTGTGTTTTTATCCCTGCATATATATATATATTGAAAAATGTATTGATATATTTAGATATATATATCAATCATTGTGTAATACACATCCCACATGAATGAGATTAGTATTTGCTTCCTGACTATGGAGCTGACTGTATGACATGGCTAAACATGAAGCAAGAAGGACCAGGTGTCCTGATTTCCTGCTGTGATTTTTTTTCTTTGCTTTTTTTTTTTTTTTTTTTTTTTTTTTTTCATCCATGTGAATGAAACAAAAGTATATTTGTGGGTCAGTGACACTTTCATACACAGTGTACAAAGATTTTTTCCCTCGTGTTTTTTGGATAGATGCCAGTAGAAAATGTTACATTTTTGAAAGTTGATGATAATTCTGCTGGACCTCATCTCAGTTTGCCTCTCTCTCTCTCTCTGTCTCCCCCACCATCTCTCCCTCTCTTTCACAGTGTATACAGTCTGTGTTTGTGCGCACGTGTGTGTGCGTGTGTCTGTGTTTGTGTGTGTGTCTGTGTGTGCATGAATGTGTGGAAGTGTGTGTGCGTGGTTGTGTGTGTGTGTGTGGTGTGTCTGTGTGCATAGTGTGTGTGTATGCATGTGTGCAGGCGTGTGTGTGTGTGTGTGTACAAGTGGGTATGTGTGTGTGTGTGTGTTTACCATATCAGACAGTCTTGTTCATATATCAGCCCATGCCCTATATTTCTCGGTAATGCAAACTATACACACAGAATCACACCTCTCCATGTGTGTCATATGCACACCATAATTCTGTCAAACACTTTCAGCCAGCGCTGGGTTGCAGGAGTGATCTTCACAGCGACTATGTTTGCTTAGTGTTAAGAACGTTCCTAACTCTACGCTGATTACATAGACCTAGAAACATGCCTAATGCTAAGGAAACTTAGTGCTGCTGCAAAGAACGCTCGTGCAAACACCCAACCCAGATCTGGACTGAAAGCGCTTAATAGCTGAACGCAAATTACTGCTCATTTTTTTTTTGGTTCAGCAATTAAAGCTGGCTGTTGAGCCAGAAAGCAATGTATGTTCCATCAGTACTAGACTGATCTGTGTTGAAAACTGCATGTCACAAATAACTCTGCTGATTTTGATTGATTCAAACATTGTTGCAGTGAGAAAAGGAAAAAAAAAAAAAAAAGATATGTAGCTGCACATTTGGTATCATATACATGACCCAAGCCTCTTATCAACTTGACCTTTAGGGTGTAAGGCAATACTTTTCATTAAACTTAACTGTAATCAGTCATATACTGAACCACGTCAAACTGGTGCAAAATAGGCCTATCAGTGGGCTTTCCAGTTTGACATGGTAAGTATATTCAGCTGAACGTGGAGTATGATAAATACATTAATAAAACAAAAACAAACCTGCATGTCTGTCTGTTGTATTCTCATTGGCCTTTGGGAGGACAGAAAAGAAACAGAGAAATAGTCTGAACAAATGTCCACAAATGAAATTTGCTTTATTTGCATTTGAATAGCATGCCAATATTTCTCTCTTCCTTCTTTTTTTATAACCAAAGCAGTTGAAATTTGACTCCAAATCTGCTGGAATGTTACTGAAAACTGTCAAATGGTGAAAATTGATTGTCATGTGATAACTAGACTTACTCCTGCTGACTTATTGACAGCTGTTCGTTTTCTTCTTTTTTTTCTTTTCCTTCTGTTTTCTCCAAAGATATTTGTGATCTGTAGTTGTGATACAGCAGCTGAAACATTTTGTCTATGAGTCATTGTACAATCATTGATATTTCCCATGTGCAGTGTGCTTCCCATACAACATGCTTACATGTGCACACATACAGACATATGGCTCTCTCTCTCTCACACACACACACACACACACACACACACTCTCTCTCTCTCTCTCTCTCTCTCTCTCTCTCTCTCTCTCTCTCTCACACACACACACACACACACACACACACACACACACACATTATAAAGATATAAAAGATAATTTTAAAAAATACTATAATAATTAAACCAGAAGAGAAAAATAACACATTTGCATATAAAGGGCACATCTCAAGTGAAAGAGAATTGCTGTCAGTCTGATCAGTAAGCATGCAGTGTATATATAAAAATGGTATTATGATTAACAGTATTATATGTACATAATTATGATATTAAAATAATCCAGCACAACAAACACTTCTAAATGAGTATCCATACCTATCACATTGCTAACGGCTTGTCAGGAACAAAAGCTTTGTGATTAAGATACATCAACATTATTTATAGCATATCAGTGTTGAAAGCTCATTGACAACAACTTGAACAAGCATACATCAACATTGTCATTCAGTCCAGTCAGAGTGCAGTAGTGACCTGGTGATAACATGTTTGTCTAGGAAGCAAATAAGAGAATCTGAGCATACAGGATCAAATCCCACACTCGACAGTATTTTCTCTCCCTCCACTAGACCTTGAGTGGTGGTCTGGACACTTATCATTCAGATGAGACGATATACCAAGGTCCCATTTGTAGCATGCACTTAACCCATGCATATAAAAGAACCCCAGGCAATAAAAGTGTTGCACCTGAAAAATTTTGCAGAAAATCCACTTTGATTGAAAAACAAACAAATACACTTTCAGGCAGAAAAAAGGAAAAGCAAACAAAAAAAAAGGGTGTCTCTGCACTCTTGTGACACACTCTCCCTGTGGAGAGCAGCTTGAATTTTGCACAGAGAAATGTGTTGTTACAAAGAGTAATACAGTATAATACAGTGAAGTACAATGCAGTTCATTCATTTACTCCACACCACTTTCCACTCTGCTTCTTCCCACCTCTTTCCACCAATCACTTTTTTGATCAGGTGCTGTATTAATTAATGATAACCAGCTTTGTTGTAAAGACTAATGGGTTTTGGTACAAGACTTTTTATTGTTCTGATAGCTGTCATTAATGTAAACCAGCGAAAAGAGTCTGCTTCATAGAATCATTTGGGTAGTAAAACTGTGTAAGTTTTAGACATGACACTACATTGTAGCATATACAAATATAAAAATTAAAAAGGGAGAGAGAAATACCCATTTAATCAAGCTTTTATTGTTTGTAGATGCTTTTTGTTGTAAATCCACATCACTGAATGGTATGGTTGGTAGACTGCTGTGTAGTAGACTTGTTTATTTGTGACATGTATTTTTTTAATGTTCTGAGGTGTGTGTTTTTGGGTTGTTGTTTTTTCCTGTTGCCTGCATGAATAATCACCTAGTATGTTAGCTTTAAACTGCTAATTACACCTGAAATAAATTATTTTAAAGACAACTTTGAGGGTGTTTTTATATTGTGTGTCATTTTTGACTCACTTGTGTAAACAAAGTGAGTCTATGTTTTAACCTGGTGTTCGGTTGTCTGTGTGTGTGTGTGTGGTAAACTTCAACATTGACATTTTCTCTGCAGATACTTTGTCAGTTGACACCAAATTTAGCATAAAAATAGGAAAAATTCAGTTCTTTCCAGTCATCTTGTTTAAAACAATATTGCACCTCTGGGATGGGCACAAAAAATTTTTTTTTAAAAAGGCTTATTATATGCAAACTGCATTTACTGTTATATTTATATTTTTTGTATTCTCTAAACTTGGCACTTTGACCTCTTATTCTGACACAACAACAAGAGCAGTTATTATTATCATTTTTTTGTTCAAACAGGAACTTCTTTTGCTAAGCATGGAATTTTTTTTTTATTTTGCAAACATTTTGGTGCAGATAGTAAAAAAGGGAAATTACTCTGTAATTAATGCTAGGGGACTTAATTTATCACAAGTGAGTCTTGAAGGCCTTGCCTCTCTTGTTTTCTTTTTAATTCTTCCATAACAGCTGTGTCCAGTTCTTATACAATCTACCATTCTTTTTTTTTTTTTTTTTTTTTCTTTTTAATAATATTTTATCTGGTTCTTTTCCTTGAGTCTCACTAATTCTAATCTTTATTTGCCTGGAGATCTGTCTCTTTGTCTCTCTCTGTCACTGTCCCCCTTTCTCTGTCCACCCCCCCCCCCCCCCTCCCCCACCCCCTCCCATCTCTCACCTCTCTTCAGTTGTCTTTCTTGCTGTCTGCATATCTCTCTTTCTCTCCCTTTTGGAGACCATTTGCCAGCATGTCTGTCTCTCTTTATTTATGTCTCCCCCCCCCCCCCCTCTCTCTCTCTCTCTCTCTCTGTCTAAAATCTTAATCCTTGAATAAAAACGTTTCGATTCCAGAGTTTTCTCCCTCTTGTTGACCTTTTAATTTGTCTGTCTGTCTCTCTCTCTCTCTCTCTCTCTCTCTCTCTCTCTCTTTATTTCTGTCTCTCCCCCTCCCTCTTTATCTCTCTGTATGTCAGTTTGTCTGGCTCTTTGTCTTTCTCTCTCGCTCTCTCTTTCTGAGACTGTCTCTCTCAGTTATAGTCAGCCTCTGTCTCTCTCTTGATCTCCCCCCCACCCCCCACCCCCCCAACCCCCCTCTCCCTCTCTCAATGATTGTGTGGCCACCCCCAGGCCCCTGGACCCCCTCCCTCTCTCTCCACCTCCCCCACTCTTCAAGCTCTGTCTCTGTCAGCGTGACTGTCTCTATAGCTTCCTCTCTCTTTATCTGTCTGCCTCTCCCCAAACCCCCCTCCTTCTCTCTCCATCTCCCTCCCTCCCTCTCTGTGACCCCCTTGTCTCCTGTCTCTCTCTGTCATCCTGTCCCTCCCTCCCTTCCCACCCTCTCTCTCATCCTTTTTTTTTTTTTCTTCTTTTTTTTTTTTTTTTTTTTTTAATTTTTATTCTTCATTATTTTCTTTTGCCCTGAGGGCTGGATGTAAAGAAGCATAGCTATAATATGCTTTTTCCACTTTCGTCAACAAATAAATTTGCTCTCTCTCTCTCTCTCTCTCTCTCTCTCAGTGTGTCTGTCTCCATGTGTCTCTGTCTCTCTTTATCTATATCTGTCTCCCTCCCTCTCCCCGATCCCTCTCTCTTGATCTACCACCCTCCCTCTTTCTGACCCTCTTGTCCCTTTTTCTCTGACATCCTCTCCCTCTTTTCCCCCACCTCTCTCCATCATCTACATTTTTTTTTCTTTTACCTTTTGTCCAGAGAGCCGGATATGTAAAGAAACATGGACCATATGTTTTCCCACTTTGGACCATATGTTTTCCTACTTTCCTCAAGAAACAAATTCTCTCTCTCTCTCTCTCTCTCTCTCTCTCTCTCTCTCTCTCTAGTAAAACACATCGATCGATTTCGCGAGCGGAGGAGAGGGCAGTATGGAAGTAGAGAATGAGGGGAATGTGCCCGTCCCTAGCCTGTAGCTCTGTCTGTGACTTCACAGATATATCGATCCGAGCCAACCCCGAAAATAAGCGTTAGTCACACTGCATGCATGGTTTTTCCGATCCGTTTCAATGTTAAGTAAAACTGCTGCGTACTTATATGGAACACAGCTAAAAATTAAATCAAATTGGGATCGGAGGCCTGATCGATACATCGTCTGTATATACGGGCCTAATTATATGACCCTAAGACATGGGGGTTTCGTCTGTATGTACAGTGAATATAATCATGTGAGCCTAAGAACCATAAAAACAGATTTTAATAACCGACGATTTCGTCTATGCACAGTGGGTAGGTATATATATAAGCCTATATAAGAACCGTAATTGTAAATTTTAATTTTGAGGACCGATTTCGTCTGTGTACGTAATGGTTATATTCATATGCCTAAGAACACTATAGTAGATTTTTCATCGATAAAGGAGAAAGAATATCAACCTTGTGAAGGTATTCACGTCCCCCGATCGCGAGTTCACCGATTCGAAATGGTCAAATAGCGGGCGCGGTCTTTGTGTATCTTGCCGCACGTTTGTCATGATAAACAGCTAGTACGATGTATAGATTGGTCCACTGTAATATTCGGATCAGATAAGGAAATTACGAAATACACACATTTACGATCGAAGGTCGCCTATACGGAAAAAATCTCTTGAAAAAAGTGGATTCAACTAAAATCGTTATGTCGTTACGATCGGTAATTCAAGTTTTCCGGCTTCCACTGAGGTTTCATGGAATGAAACCCCATGGCCACAGCTCCTTGGCCAGGAACGCCATATAGATGGATCGATCTCACACACTCCCCCCCGGCCTCGATCCGCGCTCCCTCTCCCCCTTCTCCGAAGAACTATAACCTCAACGTCCCGATCCAAACTGACACAATTAAGCCCCGAACAACATGCATGCATGACCTTGTTAAACTCTACTTCAAGTCAAGTTTGCCTAAAAAAAAACAAAAAAAAAACCCCCAAAAAAACCTCACAACAGCGCAATCCTCAGCAACCTCCTCAAACTACAACATAATCATCAATATAATGATGTTGGTTGTATAAAGGAAGAAGAAGATATATATATATATATATATATATATATATATATATATATATATATATATATAAATTATATATGTAAGGCCACCGTGGAGGTCATGCAGCACTTTCCCGCCTTTCGGATGTGTCCGGTCTTTCAAAGGCCTCCGGATCAGTCCACGCAGGTGTACATCAATTCAGCCCTGCGCTCGATCTCTCGATGGTTCTTATATATGTGAACGAATACGTTGTTGAGGGTGGGAGGTGCACTGTATCAAAACACCACCCCTCCTTAATCCACACCTGCACGATGATCAAACCCGATCGAGATTGATCGAAGCTCCGAATTAAGTATATCTCTTAATCGATCACTTAATCCGGGTCCCTCCCGAACACGACCAACATCAATTTGCTGATCCTCTCATTTGTGGGTGTCAAGCGCATGTCGACCCCCCTCCACCGCAGGCCCCACACCCGGGCCACCCCAGGCCCGTCCCCTGTCCCTCCCCCCCTAGCCCTTCCCCCCTCTCCATTCCCCCACTACCAACCCTCCCAATCACCCTCTTTTTTGTTCCATAATCAGCCTGGATCATAAGTCTTAGATGAAAAATAATATGCGCAGTAAGCATGTTTTACGTGCTGATGATTGATATATATACTGCTTGCATACAGGCTACGCTATTTGAAAGACGTCGCGCGTTTGTGTGTGTGTGTGTGTGTTGTACTTTTTTTTTCTTTTCTATCTTTAACTCTTTTAACAAAAGCAAAGCACAAAACACAACAGCTGTGAACTTGACCATCTCAAAATTATTTTTTCCTGCACTTATAGATATTCAAATTGCGCATTTATTGACGAAAATCCTTTGTCAAAATTCGGTCAATCATTTCGCAAGAATTTGATCCAGTTGTTCGCAAGGAATCGTTGTCAGTAAACTGGCAGACATATTTGTGACAAGGCTTCCCCAGATAACCTTTTCTCCACCAGTCTTCCAAACTTCTCGTGTGACTCTGGTCTTGATGAACTGGATGGACAAAAAACTTGGGGAGGTGGGCGGTTCTTTCTGTCAAAGACCCATGAACTGAGAGGACCACACCCACATGTTTCCATGGGTAATCTTTCTTTCCTTAGACAGAATAGTGTGTCGGAATGTTATTTGGACCTTAGCTTGTTGCTGCTGCAAACACTATCATACCGTAATGTGTAAACTTGTGACAGAACAGATCTAATGTTCTAAAGATTCGGGTGATTTTTTTCGTGTCTCAATACTGCTGCACATGAAATACATATTTATATTTTTCGAAATTCCTTTGCCCACCAGTACCACCTTTTATTATGAACAACCTTGACCCCTTCCCAGAATACATTGATGCATCGCTGTGTGTTTTCATGTTGTGTTTTGTCTGAGCTGCAGTTTACGTATTTTGTTTATCAGTTCGAGAGACTGGTTTTAACTGATGAATCAAAGAGAAGGAATGAACGAATATCGTAGTCCATTGTTTAAATATTCGTAGGCTTCTCGGGTTGGCCTTGAAGACTTGTTGAATTTTCAACATGGCAAGTTCGTCCACAGAATTTCTCGTGTCTGGAAAGTATCGCTTGGTGAGAAAAATAGGAAGTGGTTCTTTCGGTGACATCTACCTGGGAATCAACGTTGCCAATGGAGAGGTATGCTTTTGTTTTGTAGCATAGGTGTCTGTTATCTCTATCCAGCCAGTCTCTGTCAGTATTTCACTGTACAAATAATAACGAGATACGGGCTTCGAACTGTTTGCCTCACAGATGATGCGACTTTCGAGTTGGACTCCACTCCTATCGTAAACTCCTGTCAGTTGTCTGGAACTGTCAGCGTGTCGCAGTAGACATGAGGCTAAAGCGTCGTGGTTCATGTGCTGCTTTTTGTCATGTGTAACTTTGTCAAAATGTTTAAATTAGTCACTACTACAAAGATGGACCTATTTATTAACAATTCCAAAGTTTAAACCAGATAGAATCTTTAGAACTTAAAAGTTGAACGACAGCGAATTTGAGAGCCGAGGCCAGAAACTGTCATTACTAAAATAGTCCAGTTTTTAAAACGATGCCACTTTTCATGGAATTTTACTAACATCCAGGATTGGCCCGTTCACACACCATTTGCAGTGTAATGATAGAGAACAACCCATTTTCTCAGTTGTACTCCCTTGTTTATATAGAAATAATAAATAATTGAAATAAAGTAAGATAGAGCTGCGTTTTATGATTTGGACTACACAACTCCACACATAGTCCCCATACAAAGTAAATTGAGAGCCTGGGACATGAACAGGCTTGTGACAAGGCCTCAACTACTTTGATGTCAAGTCAAGGCAAGTCATTGTCATTGCTCTGGCGTCTGGGGACCAGACTGGTTTGTTGTTTTTGACAGGAAGGAGATTTGGACAGTCTTAGGAGGCAGTGCACAGTTGAGTTCATCATGAGTCCTTAGTCCACCAGTTGGCAACAATTATATCATTATGTTGTAACTAAAATGTGTTAATTATTTGTTTGCAGTGTTTTGATTGATATCAATGCTTCAGTACATGTAACTTTTTCATCATATAGTACTGTATTAAGAACACAAAATGGGGAGGACTGGGATAACACAATGAAGTTATATGTCATCCACTTCACGTTATCAGTACATGTCTCTTTTGTATTGTAATTGAACTGTTGTATAAAAATAAATTCCTGACCTTTGTGTAGTGAGTGTATGCTGAAAGTCCTTAATTGTGGTGTTGTATAATTTCTAGAGTAAAGGGACTGTTGAATCAGAACAGGCAGTTGTGAACACCAAGGAGGTTAAGACCTGTACAGCTGTACAGTATGTCACAGGTGTGACAGAATCATCAGTGAATATTTTCAACAAACACTAACAGCTGTATGGATAAAAATATACTTATTACTGTTATAGGTAGAAATGTAGAACTAGATATAAACTGCCAACACTGAGACTTAGTGTGACTGTGAGTGTGACACTGACAGAATGACTCATTGGGTTCAGATGCAGCTGTCTTTTTACTTTGTTCTTTTTTATTTATAGGAAATATCAGTTGAGTATCACATGTTTAGTGTTAAACTGTTATTACTTATTGAAATAGTGTGTAAAACAGGGCAGTAGAGAAAAAAAAATCTGCTTAAATTACTGACTCAGTGCACATCATGTGCATGCACATGTACACACAGACATGTATCACACACACACACACACACACACACACA
>NC_134894.1:4429362-4449362 GCF_041734735.1 Babylonia areolata | reverse complement strand
TTTAAAAAAAAAAAAAAAAAATATGAAATTAATTAATTACACATACTTAACCGTGACCCAACCAACTAGTGCAGATAAAATTAATTATTTTTATTGTTGTTTCTCGAAAGATATTTTTTATAGATTGATTTGTAAACAATAAACCATATGCATTGTAAACAATAAACCATACGCAATGTGTAACACATTATTTGCAGCACATTGATACTTTTTCATTTATTTGATGTATCTTCCCCCCAACCCCCTCCAAATAACCATGAAGTGAGTGACATACTTTTGTAAGAATATGAGGAAAAGAGACTCAACATGGACAATCCCAGCTCACTAGGATCAGCAAGTGTACCATGTAAAGATGAATTTCGGTATACATGTAACATAAAAACAACAAAAACATACAACAAAAGTATGGTGCTTGTTATAAATCATAGACCATACAAGAAAAGTATGGTGGTTGTTATGAATTATAAATCGTGCAACAAAAGTATGGTGCTTGTTAGTTATAGATAATAAATCATGGTAAAGTTATTGAGTTGATAATGGGCCTGTGACAGTTTCAAACGGACACATGGATGATGGATACATTGATTTTGATTAATTGTAAGTTATAAAAAATTATGATTTTCTTGACCCCGATATTTCCTTGACTTGTTTGTTTCTGCACTTGTGTCTCTGTGTTGGCGTTTGTTAGTTGACTCATTTATTTATTTGTTTCAACATATATTAAAATCAAACCTGTATTTCCAAGGAGCTTAAGATGACTTAATTGTTTTGTCACATGATCAGTATTTTCTTCTCAATGCAGAGCTACATAATCAACTTAAATCAGCTCAAGTGTGTGTCATGCATGTTGATCAAGTATAAAACTAAAACAGTAAAAGTGTTTAATTTTTAAGGTTTAGGTATGATAGTCTGAAGTTTATAAACTTCTTGTTTTATGACTTCTTATCTGTTGATTTTGGAGGTGGTTTGACATCAGAAAAAGTAAACGTAATTTACAAGATGTGGTTGTTGGACATTTTATTAAAAAACCAAAACAAAACAAAAACCTTTTAAAAAGTAAAGCAGTAGCGACAAGTTAGGTTTGAAAAAAAAAAAAGAAAGAAAAAAGATAAATATATCTGATATGATTTAAGAGTGATAAATTTGAAATAGGGCTCTTATTTTAGAATTGTTTATTATTGTATACTTATGTTTTAAATTTGGAATTTATAATTTTATTTCTTATAAATGGCATGCAAGAATGGGATATTTTTAGATTCAGGAACTGTTATTGATGACTTTATGATGATAACTAACATTGTTTCAGGGTATTTCTTAAGTTAAGAAAAAACATTTGATTTTATTTCACTGAGTTGCTGTCTTTTAATACTTTTATGGTAAGTTTATGTATCACCAAACAGAGAGTATGATACAAACTCCTCCTTTCAGTTCAGCTTTATGTGTTTTACAGTGTCAAGTTCATTTAATTACTTGTATGTTGGACTGAGAATGAGAGACTTTGGCATGAGGGATGAGCCTTTGAATGCACACAGTATCCAATCTGATGAATAAATACATATATGTATTCTTTTGTATTGTATTTATTGTGGGTGTTGTCTTTGCAGATGGTACGGGCAGGAGAGGGACTACAACATACTGGTGATGGACCTTCTGGGGCCCAGCACAGAGGACCTCTTCAACTTCTGTGGGCGCAAATTCACCATGAAGACCGTCTTGATGCTGGCTGACCAGGTGCACTCTCAGTTCTGACTGTCTTTTTAAGTTATTTATTTATTATCTTTTTTCAGTAGTAAATTATAGAAAAAGACAAGACAGAAGACAGACAGAATGATGGACTGACAACATTGCAGAATGGACAGGAAAGCAATTTGCAGAGGCTTTGACACACAACCGACAGACCTGAAGGAACCTGGTGAACTGTTCTCCTGTGTCGCGCCCCATTGACTACCCAGAGTTCAGGGAGAAGAAGAAGAAGGAATGAAAAAGGCATGCCTGAAACTATCTGGCAAAGCTTGGAATTTTTCCACCCAACTAAAAAGCTAGTTTAATTACACATGTATACTTAACCATGACCCAACTAGTGCAGACTCCGACAGGGGTCTGACATTCCTGTCCTGTGCAAACTACTATCCGCCTATGTGGAGAAAATGAAAGTAACTACGGCCGATAACCTCCCGAAAGTTGGATGGATATAATGTAAGAATTGATGGATATATATTGACATCTTACATATACTGTTGTACTATATGTAATGTGATGGTTTAGATATTTCAGATTTCTGTGAAGGTCATGTTCTTCAAAGACTTATGCATATGTTTGGTCAATATCAGGGGCATGTACATGGTAATGTGCATGAATATAGTATAACTCTACTTTTGCCGAATTTTCTTTTCCATGTTTTCTTCTTTTTTTATTTCTTTTTTTTGCAGCTCCTATGGGATCAATATTTACAGAGTTTTTTTTCCGAATGTTATGTATGTAAAATTACGTAAAGGTTTCCTGCTTTTCAGATGATCAACAGAATAGAATATGTCCACAACAAGAACTTCATTCACAGAGACATCAAGCCAGACAACTTCCTCATGGGCATTGGGCGTCACTGCAATAAGGTGGGTCTGTAATCTGTCTCCTACTGCCCCTCATATGATGCCGGGGGTCTTTCAGTATCCCCACCTTTTGGAAATTCTGTGTTAGAAATGTCATTATTTCTATTGCTCTTTTTGTTTCTGCCTTTTTTCTTCCTTCACTGCTATCTGCTTTTTCTGCTTCCCCAGCCCAGTCCACTTCTGTTTTTTGCCGCAGGCCTTCACACCTTTTTTCTGCAGTTTATTATGTGCTACCTCTCTGGTGTTGTAAGCACTGGGATGGGCACTAGCTGGCCATTCTGCAATATTTTTTGCCTATATTGCTGTTTTTGTATTTTTTGGTGTGGTATTGAAGTACTTTTTATTCCTTTTTACAATTTTTTGTAATCTATGGATGCTAAATGAAGCGGTTGGGCTGACATCCTCAGCACAGCCCAGTCTTATTGCCCTTTACCCATTTGATGCCTGTGACGTAAGCTGTGTTCATGAATGTATGAATGCCTGTGTGTGTTAAAATGTTACTGAGGCTAGGTTGGTAAATTATGTAATGTTGCTTTGTAGGCGTTTTTTTGTTTGTTTGTTTTGTACAGTCATCTTAGATAAACAAACATATGTGTAGTTATGTAGTGATATGGATTTACTGAACATTGTGTAAAATACTTTGAGTACTTGATTTTAGGTGCTGATTTTTTCCTAAAGGTAGTAATCACCCTGACATTCTAGTACGTAGTAGTTTTTACCAGTTAATTTTTGCATGAAATCAGTACATTTACTCAAAAATATCTTTGAAACTACTTGATACAGGACCGATGCAGCTAATTTCTTGAAAAGTTGAATACTTAATAAAGATATATTGATTGAGTAGCAGTGGGGATATCATTATTTTTATTTTATTTTAGAAAACAGTGCAGCTCAGAAGTCACCAGTTCTGCTGAAGAACTGCTTATTTATATCATTTACTTAATAATAGTTAAATGCAACATAAGTTTGTTTCTTTGTTCAAAGTCATCACTTGCATGACTTTGTGATAGCTTTATAAGGTTGTGGAACTGGCATTGCTTCTTTGATTTATTTTATCTGTATGGTCAAGCTTCATGTAGTTTGTAGGGAATAATAAACAAACATGCTCAATAGTTTCAGTATTTTTTAGGCTCTACAAGAGATGACTCATTTCATTATTTGTGTATTTCAGTTTTCATCAGATCAAAAAGACAGTCCTGTTTTTTTTTTCTTGATAATAATCATCATGTTTCACTGCTGATTTGGTAGGTATTCGTCATCGACTTTGGTTTGGCCAAGAAGTACCGCGACAATCGTACGCGACAGCACATCCCGTACAGGGAAGACAAGAACCTGACAGGGACGGCCCGCTACGCCAGTATTAACGCACACCTGGGCATTGAGCAGAGTCGGCGAGATGACATGGAGTCTCTGGGCTACGTGCTCATGTACTTCAACAGAGGCACCTTACCCTGGCAGGGCCTCAAGGTGCCAATTTCTGCTTTTTTGCTCTCCTTGTCGTTTATTGTGTATGTGTATGTTTGAACCATAAGGTGTGTGATTGCCGATTTGTTTGCTGTGTCATTTATTGTTTATGTGTATGTGTGTGTTGTGTGCGCATCAGGGTGTATGCTTGCTGATTTTTTGCTGTCGTTTATTTGTGTGAGTGTGCTGAGTTTTTGCTGTCATTTATTTGTGTGTGTGTGTGTGCTTCAAATCATGTGATTGCTGGTTTTTTGCAATGTCGTTTATTGTTTGTGTGTGTGCATCAAGGTGTGTGGTTGCTGATTTTTTTGTTCTTTGTTTCATTTGTGTGTGTGTGTGTGTGTGTGTGTGTGTGTGTTCAAGCTGTGTGATTTCTGAGTTTTTGTTCTCTTGTGTCATTTGTGTGTGTGTTTGTAGCTGCCTCAAGGTTGTGCGATTGCTGAATTATTGCTCTCTGTATCATGTAGTGTTTGATAGTTGATTTTACACTCTGTGTCGTTTATTTTGTGTGTGTGTGTGTGTGTGCCACAAGATCTGTGATTGCTGATTTTTTTGCTCTCTGTGTGGGAACCGTGTGTTCCTTGCATAGCTGCTTTTTTATATTGTGAAAGGAAAAAATGCTTGCTTGGAAGATAAAGACTGATATTTTGATTTTTTTTTTTTTTTTTAATTTTTTTTTTTTTAAGTATCGCAGTTCTGTTTCATTGGTCTTAATTTAGGAAATAAGGAATTCTTGAATCATTCTTCCATGATTGAAAAATGAACAGATAAACAGAAATAGTTGGGTTTTTTTTCAGAAATTCCTGTTGCATAAATTATTATATATAACATGAATTACTTACATACTCTCCATTACGCCTTCTGGCATATAGGTCAGCAACGAAGATCCACCACTCTTGTCTGTTTTGGGCCAGTCTCTTAGTCAAAGTGGCACCCAAGTGCGCTTCAGGGTATGAATGATTCAGCTTTAAAAGAAACAAAAGTTGGAAAAAAAAAAAAAGGTAAAACCATTCCTGGTCTTGAAAAGAAGGTATTGCTTGCCTGAAAATAGATTCTGCACTTTATGATGTGTTTGCTTGCTTATGGCAGCATGGTCCTTAAGGAGGAATGGAATCTCCAATTTTCTATTAACTCTTTCATCCCTGCAGCATGGATTTCTGGTTTACAGGAATTTTACCCTTCATTCTTAGAGGCTGGAAAACCGTGCAGCAGAGAATTACCCTTTTCTTCCTGCAGCCCGGAAAACCGGTTCTCGCAGTAAGCGCTTTGAACTTCCCGCGAGTCGCGTCATCAGCGCGTGTCATCTATCCTTGACCGGGTCACTAGCGGGGCAGTGTTTATAAGTGGAATGGATGCCAGACACCCCCCCTCCCCCTCCCAGGCCGTGGGAAAGAGGGCGCCGCTACATTCTTTCCGATGTGCTGTGTAGACACACGGGACACAGAAAAATGGAGTGTGTAGAAAGTTTGGATTCTGACCAGTTTTCTGATGATAAGTTTTACAACGCTCTGACAGATAATGATTTCAGTCTGTTTCAACTGTATGACAGGGTGAGAGTGCAGTTAGCTGTTGCTACAGAAGCATAGATCGTGGGTTATGAAAAGTTATAAAAGTAACAAGTGTGAAAATTGTGTGTATTTGTGCAGTAACTGGCATGACTGCTTCAAGGATATCACACACGTGTTACCTTTGTGTGGCATATTACGTGATGACCGTGACACGGACATGCGTATTTAGAGACAGTATCGTTTCTGAATAGTTTTTGTTCAAGAATTGTGTAGATAATGATCTGATTCTGGCTCAGTGACTGCTAGTGTAGTGAAAGGTATAATGTATTCTCTTTGAGACAAAGTTCAAATAATTCATGTGATAAGGACAATAGCAATAACTGTCGTGACAGTTTTCATGGATATGACTGGCAGTGTGGCACTGAGATACATATGAGGCACTACTCAGTGAGTACCTGCATGATGTGCAAACTCTGCAAGCAAAACACTGTCCTGCATGTAGTGTGTACTTGTATGCATTGTGTTTGACCCCAAAGTCACCTGTTGTACACCTCAGTGTCACCAGAGATGTTACCCTATAGTGTCAACAGGGTCACAGACAACTTCTCACATCAATTCTGTATTCAACAGTATATGACAATCTTTGTGTACTGTAATGGGCCACTTTGCTCTAAGCTTCTGAAATAAGTACCCTGCTTCATACTTTCTTTCTCTTCACTAAATCCAGGAATGAAGGAATATATGTATGGTGGGAATCTCGGAACAAGGGGGAGTAATTGTTCATAGAAAAATAGAAATGAACGAGTTAAGGAAATGGATGCTAAGAGTAAGTTGATGATTACTTGAAGTTACAGTTAACACAAATAGGAGGTAGAGGTACAAGTCACACTGCATATGATGGAAATCTGACACACAGCAGTTTATCTTTAAGCTGTTGAAGACATTTCGTTTGGGTGCATCCAGCGAATGTACATTTTAGTAGCCTGTTTTTTCTTTCTTTGATATCGCTGTCAGGTTATGTGAGATTATTTTGTCTGTGATGGAACTTCACATAAAAAAAAAAAGAAAGTCGCAGAAGTACTCACATTCAGTTGTGTTAAACCGAATGAGTTATTTATAACGAGTTGTTTACTTGTGTTTGTTACAATGTGTTGAAAAGCCATGGGATATAATCACTTCTGTTTGTCATCTGGTGATTTAGCTTTGAAAAGTGGTGTTCACCAAGTCAGAAACTGTGACAGTGACATCCTGCATCATGAATTTTATAAAGCTTGACAGCAATTTTTATGAAAGATGGCAAGAATAATGTGAGAAACAGGTTGAAATTGAAAGGCTGACAGGTTGAAATTGAAAGGCTGAACTAGTGAACACGAAAACGGATGTAAATTTTAGAAATGATACAGAAAGATTGACAATGCAGGTGTGTGTTTCTGTGTGCCGTATGATCAGGCTAATGGATCCAGGCTAATGGATCATGGATGAATACTGACATGGAAATGATCTGACACATAAAAAAACCCAGCTTGCAATGTAGATAACTGCAAACTGGATGGAGCAACTGCTGCACCTTGCACCGCTGAAAAATGGACTGTTGCCAACCAGACTGTGAAAACAAAAGCTGTGTTATGCCCATGTTTCCAGAACTCTGTTTGCCATATGGAAGTGAAGTGAAGCGGAGTGATGGCCTAGAGGTAACGCGTCCGCCTAGGAAGCGAGAGAATCTGAGCGTGCTGGTTCGAATCACGGTTCAGCCGTCGATATTTTCTCCCCCTCCACTAGACGAGTGGTGGTCTGGATGCTAGTCATTCGGATGAGACGATAAACCGAGGTCCCATGTGCAGCATGCACTTAGTGCACGTAAAAGAACCCACGGCAACAAAAGGGTTGTTCCTGGGAAAATTCTGTAGAAAAATCCACATCGATAGGAAAACCAAATAAAACTGCATGTAGGAAAAAATACAAAAAAATGGGTGGCGCTGTAGTGTAGTGACGCATTCTCCTTGGGGAGAGCAGCCCTAATTTCACACAGAGAAATCTGATGTGATAAAAAGAAATACAATACAATACAATACAATATCATCTGGCTGATCCAGTGGTGAAGTTCATAGAGATTGACGGCTGTAGACAAACAGGTGTTCCTGGATGAAACATCATCAAGAACAGCAGCTACTTCCTCATTACTCAACATTGACCATCTGTTATGTGTAACCATTAGTGAGGCAAATCACCACAAACGTGACAACCACAATTACCCCCTCCCCTTTCATGAGCAAAGTGGATTGTGTAGGCAGGACATCACCAGTTCAGCATCCCCCATCATCCCTCACAGTGGACGCACCATTGTGAGGTGCAGGCAGTGACAGTACTATATTGACAGTGAATGAGTGACTCACCTATTGAGTGATGGAGAACCTGAGCCACAGGCAATGAAAGTGTTTTTGTGCTTGAAAGGTGATAGAAAAAAAACAACTTTTGAAATACATCCCTTCTGGCACTTTCTTCACTCATTAGGTCCAGCTGTGCAAAAAGTGTTGCTGCTAACAGACAGCTGAAAGTTATCCTTACAGATTCTCTTTTTTTCTTTTTTTTGTAATGGGCAAGGTGTGTGGAGGAATTTTGTTTAATGTCCTGTCACGCATATCGATGATTGAAGAGCAAGAAGTGTGTTTGTGTGTGTGTGTGAGTGTATGTGTGTGTGAAAGTGAAAGAGCATGAATGTGTCTTTATTTTACAACAGTGGAAATATCACCACATTGGCTGACTTATATCTGCTGTTGAGAGAGAGAGAGAGAGAGAGAGCACGCCAGTAATCAACATTTGAGACCCCATTTCAGCATGGTATTGTGTCCTTGGGAAAGGCACTTTTTTCCTATTTTCCTCACTGCAACTGGATGTGAATGGGGCTTAAGTCGGGGAAGGTTAAAAGAGGTGAATGGAAATTATTGGACTCTGCCCTCATATTTGAGCCCAAGACATGACACCTCGAATTCACTGCCTTTATGGGCCATGAAAGGTAATGCAAATTTTAATCATTAACCTTTTTATAAGTGGAAGCTTGATGTTGGAAATAAACAGGACATTTATGTTTGAGCAGCGAGTCTTTTTCACCCCTTGCTCATGTTGTTGCAGGCAGCAACCAAGAAACAAAAGTATGAGAGGATCAGTGAGAAGAAAATGTCCACAGCAGTTGATGCATTGTGTAAGGTAAGTTGGGCTTGAAGAAAGAAGGCCTGTTCAGAACTGTCGTGTCAAAAGCCTGTAAAACTGCAGTACAAGACTTTCTTTTCCCTTCTTCATATACGAGGTTTTTCAGTACTGAGGTATAATATATTCAGAGAAAAAATTTAACTCTTTGGCCACCGTAGGCGACTTTAGTCAAGTAAACAGGTCATCACTGTGGCTGACTTTTGTCAACATCAAGGGATCATGTTAAATGGACCGTTTTTCACGTTGTAACAAAGCTTGACAGTTGCAGCCAACTTTCCTGCGTAACACGAAATTGATGAATCTCTCCCCATTGACCAAGTTTAAAGTGAAAAAGTCCTCTGTATTGTTTATGATGGTGAGCGTTGAACCTAAATATAAATATCCCCCCCCCACCCCCCTTTTTTTTTCTCAGCAAATCTCAACTTTTTTCTTTGTTTTCCACAGTCTGTGATGTTTTGCTCTGGCATTTTGGTAGTAATATTGTGAACACTGGAATTGGAACAAGCTGTCTATTCTGCAGTGTTGTTTGCCTCTGTGGCTTTGTTTTTCTTTGTGGCATAGTTTGAAGTAATTTTTACCTCTTTTTCACTTTTTTTTTTTTTGTAAGGAATGATAAATTAAGTGGACAGGCTGACGTTCTTAATTTATTCTAGTCGTTTAGCTTAAGAAGCAATGGTTAAGATATGTCATGAGCTGTATTGTTTTGCAGGGGTTTTTGTGTTGTTGACAGTTTTGTGTTTATGGTGGTAGATATTATCATTCAGCTGGACAGTCCTGGTGTGCGTGGCCCTGTGCTGTTGGCTGGACAGTGAGCAACAGTGACAAAACCTGTCTCTTTTCCAAGTTCTGTGTTTAGGGCTTATTAACACTTGAAACATTCTCCGCTCCGTACACAGGGATTCCCAGCAGAGTTTGCCATGTACCTGAACTACTGCCGGGGGCTGCGCTTCGAAGAGGCCCCTGACTACATGTACCTTCGCCAGTTGTTTCGCATCCTGTTCCGCACCCTCAACCATCAGTATGACTACACCTTTGACTGGACCATGCTCAAACACAAGCCCTCCACCTCCAATCCTGCCAGTGCTTCTGGAGCTGCAGGCCGAAGCAAAAGTAAGTGGCGGTTCTGATGGTGGTGGGTGATGAGTGTTTTGGTTATGATGTTTGCGTTGAGGTGATGGTGGTTGTACTAGAGATGACGGTGTTGTCATTATGTTAGTCAGCTTTGTAATTATGTTTGTGTAAGTCTTGAGAATGGTTGTTGTTACCAATGTTTGTGTGAAAAGTCTTGAGGATGGTAGGTAGTTGTACTTTAGCCCTTCACTTCCTAGACCGTGGATATATCCGCAGTTTAGGGGTAACTGTATAATCGGGTGTCCAGCCACTCATTTTGCATACGCTCACCTCCCTTGCAAAGGTTTACTACCTTGAGTGTTCAAAGCAATTTCTTGGCAAGTTTTTGCTCGATTTTGATGGGTTTTTTTGTTGTTGTTTTTTTTAGTGTTATATAAAGCGAAAAACTCTTGGTGTGTCAATACGGCTGCCAAGACAGAAAAGGTGGCTAGTGGCTAGAAATTTGTTTGATTTTCTGCACTTTGACAACAGCAACTACAAAAACATGTTAGAAAACGAAAGTGATGTGGTTGTTGATCAGCTAAGTGATTCTGGTTGCCCTGATGATGATCACTTACAACAGGGCACATCAAGAGGAAGGGGGAGGGGTTGTGTTTGAAGTGGGTATAAAAACAACCCAATATTTTAGCTTGAAACCTTCATTTTGGGGGTTTCAAATTGTGTGAGTTTTTGTGTTGAAATATTATGTGGTAGTGTTTGTGGGTGTTTGGGTGGGAAGGTGTGTATGTGTGTGAGAGAGAGAGAGAGAGAGAGAGAGAGAGAGAGAGAGAGAGAGTAGTTATGTATAGTGTTATGTTTAAAACAAGATGACAGTGCAGAAAACAACATAATTGCACTTGGTTGTTGTGTCAAATACATTTGCTAATACTTTAGCACTGTTACACGTAAAATAAACAAACTTGAATTTTCTCTTTTTTTTCAAAATATTCTTTATTTTTCTAAAAATCTGAGTTATCTTCCCCTGATTGGGTGGTTTCTCATCCTGTGAACATTGAAGTTATGAATATATTTTCCATTCGTTTTATTTCAAGAAAACATACACTTTTGAGCATTATTTTAATTTTTGTGATTTTTGTTTTAGAAGTTGTTGATAATTATGCAAAAATCACCAGTAGTTCCAGAAGTAAAGGGGGTAAGATGATTGTTTTTCAATAGTGTTTATGTTGAAATCTTGCAGATACTGGTTTTACTGAAGAAATAATGCAAAATCTGTGTGCATGCTACACCCACATCCACACAAGCACATAATCCACACAAGCACATACACACTCGTGCATTCTCACCACTTGGCATGTGTGCATGTACACACACACAAACAACACACACACACATATACACACACACTTTTATAAAATATTTTAATATTTGCTCAAAGCATTTTATTTGTTGTTTTCTTTTCTTTTCTTTTTACAGATCGGTGATTGCAGCATCTGTCAAATGAAAAAACTCTTTGGAAATTTGCTCAAGGAAGTCCTACTATCCAGAATGTGAATTTCCATGCTTTGATTCAGCGATAGAGAAAAAATTGTCTTGTCCAACCAGCAGAGTGAAACATCTTCAGTCCACACCTTCCACATAAAATATGTCGGCACTGTCTTGGTTTGCAATACACCGTTAGATAGAGAGAATGTAATTTTTTTTTTATATAATGGATGGTAAACATAGTCAGTGTCTGGAATGAAGAATATGCTGAACTTAAGAAGTTTGAGAAGAAGAGAAGAAAACTGTGATGGTAGAGTGGGGGAAGCAGTACTGAATATTTTAGATCCGTTTTTGAATAAGTCAGCTTATCTATAAAGCTACCGCACTTTGAAACCCCTAGTGAACTCTTGCTTTTGATTTCCCAGACTTTCATGCACTACCTGAACCTTGGGTTTGCCCAGAGAAGCAGGTTTGTGTGCTCAGTACATGCATTTTGGTAGTAAAGTAGAAATTTGCTCATTTAGAACAGAAAAGTAACTGTGGAGATGGTGTTTAGTTGTTATGGAAGAGCAAAGAGAATCTGCAACTGGTAGGTTAGCAGCTTAAAGGAGGAACAATTTAGTTTATAGTTGAGTCATTGTGTGTTCAGCGATATAACAATCACATCAGATTTGTTGTATCTGAAACTTTTATTTGCAGGTGCTCTTGTTTTTGATCTTCTTCCACTTCTGGGGAAGAAAAGGAAAAAGGATAGAATATTTTGTTGGGAAAGAAGGAAGCATCTTTTCAGCATTTTGTAGTGAGACGTGCATGTCTTTTCATCATTATTCAGTGAACACATTTGAAGACTTTTTTTTTATGTATAAAGAACACTAAGACGAATAATTATTATTCTATCCTTTTTGGAAAGTGCTTGTTTTTGTTGCTGCAGGGGAACTGGATTGCATCAGCTCAATCCATATTTTGGCAAATGGAAAACAAAACTTTCAGTTTCTTTACAAAAACAGCACTTCCTGTTCTCAGCATCTTCAAGAATGCAGCAAAAAATAAATGTCTGTACAGTTATTCAACACAACTTGGGGTGGGGGGGCTAAAGCAGTATCTTCATTGAACCAGACTCCTTTAAACTGAAGACGGATTTATCATTTGAAATGTGTGGCACCAGACTTTTAGCACAATTGAAGGGATGAAATATTGCCAGTACATCTCACTTCCTCCCCCACCCTCCTGAGTTTTCAACTTTTATCTTTAAAAGTGGAATTTAAACGGAGTTCCAAATGGCCAGTGCAAGCTATCTTACGTCCTTGAAAGTTGCTCCAGGTATGATTATTAGGGGAAAATTTTCACACTTGCAGTTGTCAAAAAAGTTGTTTCTTATTGGAAGATATGTGTGTACACTTATGCCTGTGTGTGTGCATGCATGTATGTGTGTGTATGCAGTATACATGAATATAATTTGTTTAATACAATCATGTACTTTTTAAGTTCATGTATATTTTGTTTTCATCATTTTGGGGAGGAAAATAACTGGTCTCTTACAATGGCATTTTGTTCAAGTTAAATTTCAGGTTATGATGAAATGATATGTAAAAAAAAAAAAATCCCAACAACATTAAATCTTAGATGGACTTGGTTTTCTCCCAAGTAAACAGATTGATTCTGTCTTTTTATTTTATTTTTTCAATTGTTCAATTTGTATGCAGCAGCATGTGTCAACTTGTGCGCCAGTTTCATAAAGGTCATGCCAGTTTGAAATAAGAGAACGTTAAACCTTTAAGACTAGAAAGGAGCAGCTACTTTCAGCTTGAATATCTATTTTCTTTTACATGTTGGACCGGATTATAGCACCCTATTTTGTGAATTGTTTGAAATGGAGACCGCCAGCATTGTATGGAGGACTGTATATAAAATCATTTCACATGTTGCGTAACTGTGACATACGTTTGGCGATTACTGATATAAAGTATGAAAAACTGTGTATGATGTGGTAATTTTTGTAGTGTGTTTTGCTTGGAAAAAAAAAAGAGGTTCAGATTATGTAAAAGTGATTTATCAGAAATTGGCCCATTTATGCTTTCATCATTGTTTTTTGGTTGAGTTTGTTTCTGTGTTGAATAAAAAAGGAATATTGTTAATGTAACATGAGAATTTTATTCAGCAAATGTTGTAGAGAAGTGGAACACTCTAAAGAAACTTGTGTCTGTCCTATCTGTGGGTCATTGTGCTAGCATTTCATTTTAGTCGAGAGTCTTGATCTTATATCTAAGTTTAAAATCTTCAAAACATGCTTGCTGTGATCCCAATTGGTAATGCATGAATAAGATGTGTGTCAGCATCTGAAATCAGTAAAATTTAACCTTGCATGTGTGCACATGCAAGTCTGTGCCGGTGTGAGTGCATAGCTGTGTGAATGCATCTGTGCATATCCAGTATATGGGCATGTAAATATATGCACTTAGCAGAGTGAAAGAAAACACAAGTGGCATGTTTTCTTTCTTTTCATAAAAGTTTACGAAATGAGTTGAAGAATTTTGACTCCCATTTTCCATTTCTCTTATGTTGCCAGCACTGTTTTTATCGACAGGTGATCAAAACATGTAATCATTTTATTGGGTTTGTATTCAGTTTTGTATAACATGTTTTGATTGCTTTTGTATTGCATTGCCTCCTTTTTCTTTTCACACACATATTTCTGTTGGTTTTTCTTACATGATTTTTCAAAGGACATATGAGTTGTCCTGTGATTTCTTTTGTAAACATATATGCCGAGTTTACTTTGCAGTTCAGTTCAGTTTTCTAATCTAAAATGCCGGCACCTACAATCCTATTCAAGGTGCTACTTTAGTACATTTACATTGAATACAGTGCAAGAAGAAAGGGGAAAATGCCCACTGACATATTATAAATATAACATAAAAGCATACATGGCTGTTAAAGCATAAGGAAAGAAAAACAACAACAACTGGGTTTGCTTTGTTCCAATTGTGCTCACAAAACCTGCATTCAGTGTCTAGAAAAGGGAGATGTCTCAAAATTCAGCATTCAAACTTTGGATCTCTTTTAGGCTTGGTGGAAGCTGTGCCATCAATTCACATGTGCAGTCATAAAACAAAAATGACGACACAGTAGGAAATTTTACTTTGGGCACATCATTTTTTTCAGGTTTTTGAGCATTTCTTGTGTTATGTATGCTTTGTATGTTTGTGCACTTTAGTGAAATTCACATGCATAGAGTTGATGTAATGGAGAATATGGATCATGACTGGGTTGTGCAGAGATGCTGAGAATGGTGGTGGTAGCTTCAATGTTCAGGCATGCAGAACTTTTCATGAAGGCATGTATATAACAAGCAATGTTGATTGCTTTCGAGAAGAATTTTATGCAGCTTTGCATTCCTGCAGCATCAGATATACTGTCTTCCATACTGTACATATTTCATTGTACAATCGTAACCAGAGACATCCTCACTCACCCTCCAGTCCTCAGTGCCATCACAGTTAGCACATCATTTGTGGCATGGACCGCCAGTGTAGCAGGCTAGTCGTACCCCTGCTAGTTATTAACCCATGGAAAGATGTCAGTTTTCCTGAATGACCATGGGGGGGTCAATAGGGGCTAGCCCAGAATGTCCCTGGGGTTAAAACCCAGCAGGGAGGTAGTCTGAGGCTGTTACACCTGCAGTTGTCCAAATCCAGCACTCACCACAGAATGCAGCATCTCTGTCTTTCAAAACAGTCTGCAACAAGAAAAAAAAAAAAGAACAAATCTCTTGCAGCCTTCTCTGATTGTTATAAACAGAGTGCAGGAGATTAATTTCTTTTCTTGTGTTTAGCAGGGGTCAAGAGGAAATACATTTTGTTTCTATTCTTAACAATCTGTCTTCTTCAGAGAGTGTGTGTATGAATGTACCTGCATAATCTGTTAAAATAAGTTAATGTAGCAACAGTGCCCAAGAGCAGCTGTTTAAAACTGAAGCATTGATAATTGTTTATGTATGCATGTGAAATGGATTTAAATATGATGCTTCTTTTGTGATCTGTTTTTATTGATTCAGCAGGTGTGGACAATTTATGACAAATATCTTTTTATATTGGCATTTAACAGAATGTGAGCATCATTTTTTTTTATTTTTTTTTTTTTAATCTCTATCTCTTCAATGGCATTGCAAATGCTAAATACTTGATTAGTAACAGAGAGCAAGAGGGATCAGTTCAAAAGTGGATATGTGTTTTCTGACCAAAACTTGTGGGTGTGGGTGTGTGTGTTGTGAAGTGTGTTAACTTCTGTTGTTCAATCTGATTGCTTGTCAAATTGTAGACATCCATGTTTCCATGTACATTTCCTTTAAATTCCACCCTTCATGCTCTTAACATCTGTATCAGCTCTGTCAAGATTTGTAAAATATATAACTAAAAATTTGTACCCAATTGATTGTGCAGATGAATTATTTTTTCGGTTTGCATTTTATTACAGGTGTCCACAAACTGTACATAGATATGTCCATAGTCATTTGCTCATATGAAAAATTGACTGTCCCGTTTCCATGATTTATATACCTTGATATGCTGTACATACATGTCTAGGATTTGCAAGTGGCAAAGCTACGCATTGTCATGGTCATGTCTTGGTTCGCAATGTTTTTCTTCTTTCCTGATTCCTCTGATACGAGGTAATTTGTCTGAGTACGCAATTGTTTCTTTTACACATTTTTTTCTTTGATTTTATTTGTTCATTTAAACCTCAATAAAAACTGATATGTTCATTAGTGTGTGTTGTGGTAGTGTTTTTCATTCTGTATTTATGTTCTGTGCCTGGTCTAACCAGGAAGAGTGAATCACCATTGTGAGGCAGTGTTTTTTTCTAAACATTATTATATGTGTGTGTATACTGCTCGGAGTATAAGCTGTGCACGAAAGTTCACTTGTCATATCAACTGAAAGACTGGTGGGTGGAGCAAAAATCCCAGTGTAGCAACCTCAACCTTGGATGAGACGATAAACTGGGGTCCCATGAGCTGCATGCACTTGGCACACTGAACGAGTGTTTGGCAAAATTATGTCGATGAAATCCACTTGGACAGGTACACAAATACAGTTACATGCATGCTCAAAGCCTGACAAAGTACGTTGGGATATGCTGCTGGTCAGGCATCTTCCCTGCAGAAGTAGCGTGTATGGATTTGTGTGAACGCGGTAACGCCTCCAAAAGAAACTAAAACCAGTCAAAACTGAATCCTCTCAGTTGGAAATTACTCCCATTTCTTTGACTTTAATCAAGCTATTGAAAAAGGAAATGGAGTCGTTTTGGCCAGTCATTCAATGTGGTAACTGTAGAGGAAGGGATTATTTCTATACTGGCTTTTCCAGCCCTACAGCCCCAGCCCTCTCATTACAGCGTGGTGGAAGAAAAAAGGTAGGGTCATTTTGGGCTACCTTGCACTGATCTTTTCCCTCTACTTCACAACAAGGCAGAAAAAAGGAGAGTGGTAGCTCTCACCTTGCTTGAACTGAACCCCCCCCCCCCCCCCCCCCCCCTTCCCACATGGCTGATGCAAGATGAGTGGTAGTCCTCAGATTGCTTGTATAACCCCCATCCATACCCCTTCACATTAAGACATGATGGAAATAAGGGGAGTAGTTGCTGTCAGTTAGCTTGCACTAGCCACTCCGCCATACCAGCTGCTATACTGGAAAAGGGGGGCTAGGTATTCCTGACAATAAGGTGGCAGATGAAAGGGAAGGGAGCTGTGGACTGTTGGCATCTGTTGCAGCCTACAATCAGGAGAAGAAGGAAAAAAAAAGGAATTATGGGAACCGACCTGACCACAGTTCAGCCGCTGTGATGAAGTTATTGTCGTGGACTGCTGACTGGAAGGATGATGGTTCCCCATCAGAGGTAGGTTTTATCAACCCCTGCCCAGCTCCTGTCCAGAGTTGAGTGTGCTATGGACTGGGACCACACAGTTTAGAACCATCCACTTCACAGATGGGTCTTTGGAAGTGTTGCTCATATTTCCTGACCACTGCAGGTGTCTGTATATCAGCCTGATTGCCTCCATGATGTATTCCGAGAGTACAGTCTTGTTAAGTAGTCCCAAACCTGAATGGACCACCATAGCAGCATTGTCATCATCCCCTTTGTCATTCATCTTCACTGAAACAAAGAAAACAAAATGTCCTATATATTCTGGACCCCCCTCCCAACCCCACACATGGATACCATAAACAACAATAACATGGCAACAGGAATATGAAAGAAGAAAACCTTGACATCGCTTTTATGCTGGCACTGTCACTAGAAAATGAGGTTCCCAGGATCAATCAAGTTAATGAGGGCCTGATCCTTACAGACTTTTGAAGAGATTCTGTGTTGAACCTTGCATACAAAGCAAAAACAAAATAATTACCTTTTGAAAAAACTTACTGTCATTTATATTTGTGACCATACCACAAACAACTTGAATCAAACACTTCTGTGAAAAGAACTTAATGTACCCAAAAAGATCAGTTGAAACATGCATACGTAAAAACAAAAAACAAACCCCCCCAAAAACCCACAACAAAACAAAACAACACACACACACACAAACCCATTAAAAGATAGAGTGAAGAAAGAAAAATTTTGCAAGACATGTTCTCATGATGCTTATCACTCTAGAAATAGAAAAACAAGCAATTGTTTGCACTATTTCTTACTAGCCACTAGCCTCCCTAACTGAGACCATTTAGCCAGCATACATACACACACACCCACACACACGCACACACACACACACACACGCACACTGAGGAATGAAACAGAAACATTGTCAGGAAAATGGAGACAAAATTCAGGTTCTAATTTGTGTTATTTATAGCCCAGCCAACTGAAATAACCATGCCAGGGTTGTAGAAAAAAAAAAAGTTTAATAAAAAAACACAAACATATGTTTATGCCGAGTCCAAACCAGTTGTGTCCAATGAACACAAATTAAGACCACTGCTGATTAGTATGATTCTGATAAGGCTGTCAGTTACTGTATTACAGTAAGTAAACTGAGCTCACAGGTTACGATATATCAGTCATCATGCATTCTTTGTTGACTACTATTCTTTCGACTGTTTTACTTTTATTCAGTTACATAACTTAAAAGTAGCACGAAAAGTTGTAACTGCACTTTATATTCAATTCAATCCACACTGATTTCATTTCACCATGGTCAAGGCGTTAAACTTCCCCATGGACTATTGGTACGAGCGACACACTCTGACAACTCTAGCATGCATGATGTGGTTGCAATGGGCAGTCTGGGAATGTTCAAGAAATGGACTTGAGAAACATGGGGCAATTAAATGAAATCCTTTATCGTTTCAATATTCTAGACGTCTTAGGCATACAACATGTTAAGAACTGAACGAAAAAAAAAGAGAAAAAGGTTGGGCTCGTCCGGGATTTGAACCCGGGACCTCTCGCACCCTAAGCGAGAATCATACCCCTAGACCAACGAGCCAGCTGACTTTCAGCAAGTAAATAAAAATATGTATAGTCATTATCTTTTGAAAGGCGTCGTGGTGGATTTCAACTGCTGTATAGTTATTTCATCATGTCACCGTGTTTATATTCTGTGTGTTCAATTTTTCTGATGTAAACTGCAAGTAATTCTAAGACGGAGCGACGATATTTGGGTTCTATCCCTCGCCTCACTCCCGCGAAGAGGTGACAATGTAAATGTTTCCATTAGTTACAATGACTTAAATTAACAACTCTCATATCTTTTCAATATCCAGACACTGATATTTTCGAAAGTTAGTTCTTTCTTGTGTGGGATGGGAGCCACAGCAGTCCGTGGGTGGCAGCGGGTGGCGGTGGCAGCGGAGTGGCAGTGGGGTCAGCACTCTGTAGTTGCCTCCCTTCCGTCACAAAATTTAATGTGGACCCATTCAGCTCAGAGTGCGAACGCCACTGATCTAATCCTATTTTTAGATCAGTGGACCGACCCACCTCCCCCACTCCCAAGTCTATATAGAAACAGAAGTTCGCTGTAACCAAAAGTACCCCTAAATTTTGCGCGATTAAATAAATAAGGTTTTCATATATTTCTCCATGCATCATTACTCTGTTGGTAGAACGATACCAAGGTCGACTATCTGTACAGACTGCTTTTGCACACACTGCACTTAGCAGTCATTACCTCCCCTCCCTTTCCAACACCACTTAAAAAGTTTTGCTAAGTAGGGTGAACTGCTTAGTGTGTGTGCTGTATTGTAAAGTAAACACTCTATAAAAACCACTCCATGTGGCCCTGCTATTGATGTGAGAAGAGAGTGAGTGAGTGCAAGTGAGTGAGTGCATCATTAGTTGATCCTATATCCCCCTGTCTGTTCCCCTCTCTCTTCTATTAGAATCGAACCACTCTCTCAAAAACACCTTTTTACAACTATATATATATATATATATATATATATATATATATATATATATATATATATATATATGTATATATATATTTATGTCTTTTTTTCTCTTGTATGTATCAAACCAATCCCAGTATTACTGGCAAATGGGTGCTAAAATAACATGCAAATTATTGTGTATTTTATTTTGTTACACCATGTCATTATTAATGCTATGCTCCAACTAACCCCCCAGTTCCCAGTTCAGGCTCAACTAGTCTGATACAGAG
>NC_134894.1:4421862-4424362 GCF_041734735.1 Babylonia areolata | reverse complement strand
TCACTCTCTTTTCTTATCTTTCATCACTCTCCTCTTCTTCTTTTTCAGCTCACACACACACACACACACACACACACACACACACACACAATTATATATATATATATATATATATATATATATATATAGAGAGAGAGAGAGAGAGAGAGAGAGAGAGAGAGAGACAGACAGACAGACAGACAGACAGAGACAAAGACAGAGAGACACAGAGAGAGAGAGAGAGAGAGAGAGTCTCCGTAACTTTCCTGCCTTTCTTTCTCATTCCTTTTTTTTTTCTCTCTTGAACTTTAGTATTTTCTTCATGCCGCCTATCTCGGTCTCCTTCTCACTCCCCATCATCATCATCATCATCATCATCATCTCTCTCTCTCCCGCTCTCTCTCTCATCTGTCTCATCCCCCCCCCCCCTTCTCTCTCTCTCTCTGTGTCCGCGTGGAAAAAAGCATGTTTACTTGCTGCCTCATTACCACGATTTGTTTCAAATAAATAAAATTCCTGTATTCATTTTTTTTTCTCCACTATCCACCCTCTTTTACTCTTCCTCTCTGTCTCAGTGTCTGTCTCGCTGTCTCAACTCTATGTACGCGCGCGCGTATGTGTGTGTGTGTGCGTACGTGCGTGCGCGCATGTCATTTTAGTAATATATACCTTTTATTTGTTGGATGTTTTCATTTGTAAATATTGTTGTGCAATACCCTATTGTCTTAACATGAGTATGTGTGTGTGTGTGTGGGGGGGGGGGAGGGGTTAGTCCATCGTCAGCTATTAGGAATCTTATTTGACTAGTTTTAATCTCTTTTGATTTGATTTGATTTGATGTATGTCTCACTCTCTTTTCGTTTGTCTCTCTGTGTCTGTCTGCATGTCTGCCTGCCTGTGTCTCCCACGTTTAACATGGACTCCTTTTAATTAACGTTGTTCCAAGTGGCAGGTCCACTTCCTTTGCGTTAGCTGTGCTTGACTATGTGAAGAAGAAGATAAATAAACAAGAGAGGCAAGGCCTTCAAGACTCACTTGTGATACACTATAAAAAAAATCCAAGCTTTTTATGTATTGAGTATAATTTCAAAATGTAATGTTTAAGATGAGAAAGATCAGTTTAAAGCAAATTAAGTCCCCTAGCATTAATTACAGAGTACTTTCCCTTTTTTACTATCTGCACCAAAACGTTTTCAAAATAAATAAAACTTCCATGCTTAGCAAAAGAAGTTCCTGTTTGAACAAAAAATGATAATAATTACTGCTCTTGTTGTTGGGTCAGAATATCAGATCAAAGTGCCAAGTTTAGAGAATACAAAAAATATAAATATAACAGTAAATGCAGTTTGCATATAATTAGGCTTCGTTTTTTGTGTGTGTGCCCATCCCAGAGGTGCAATATTGTTTTAAACAAGATGACTGGAAAGAACTGAATTTTTCCTATTTTTATGCCTAATTTGGTGTCAACTGACAAAGTATTTGCAGAGAAAATGTCAATGTTAAAGTTTACCACGGACACACAGACACACACACACACACACACACACACACACACACACACACAACCGAACACCGGGTTAAAACATAGACTCACTTTGTTTACACAAGTGAGTCAAAAAGGAAAGCAGCAAACAAGTTTCCCCCGGGATCCGCACTGACATGACTTTCAAGAAAGCAGCAACAACTTTTAAGGGAACGAACAATAAAACCACTTTTTATTGTTTCGAAAAGAAACTATGAACTCGTTACCATCAAACTATCTTCTTCTTCTGTTATTTCTGTATTATCATTTTTTTTTTCATATACTCATCGACTGATTTTGTTTGTTTTGTTTGAAGTACGATGAAGATACCACGCATTGTACTGAACATGTCTGTTTCTTCTTCTGTTATTTTTTCTATTGTCATTTCTTCATCTACTTATCGACTGATTTGTTTTGTTCTGTTTTGTTATAAGTACTACGAAGATAACACGCATTGTACTGTACTTGTCTGTGAAGTTGGCAGAATGGTTAAGACGCCTTACCTTATCTTGTCAGTACAGTGTCTGTGAAGTTGGCAGAATGGTTACGACGCCTTACCTTATCTTGTCAGTACAGTGTCGGTGAAGTTGGCAGAATGGTTAAGACGCCTTACCTTATCTTGTCAGTACAGTGTCTGTGAAGTTGGCAGAATGGTTAAGACGCCGTACCTTATCTTGTCAGTACAGTGTCTGTGAAGTTGGCAGAATGGTTAAGACGCCTTACCTTATCTTGTCAGTACAGTGTCGGTGAAGTTGGCAGAATGGTTAAGACGCCTTATCTTGTCAGTACAGTGTCTGTGAGGGTTTGGGTTCGAATCCCGCTCTCGCCCTTTCTCCCAAGTTTGACTGGAAAATCAAACAACGCATCTAGTCATTCGGATGAGACAATAAAAACGAAAAACAGCAGTTCCGTGTGCAACACGCACTTGACGCACTGAAACAGAACCCATGACAACGTAAGTGAATCCTCTGGCAAAAGTCTGTTTATGAAATCCACTCT
>NC_134894.1:4406862-4416862 GCF_041734735.1 Babylonia areolata | reverse complement strand
CTACCACACCTCCATAACCCCTTGATGCACTGTGCCCCATGTCTCCCTACCACACCTCCATAACCCCTTGATGCACTGTGCCCCATGTCTCCCTACCACACCTCCATAACCCCTTGATGCACTGTGCCCCATGTCTCCCTACCACACCTCCATAACCCCTTGATGCACTGTGCCCCATGTCTCCTCCTACCACACCTCCATAACCCCTTGATGCACTGTGCCCCATGTCTCCCTACCACACCTCCATAACCCCTTGATGCACTGTGCCCCATGTCTCCCTACCACACCTCCATAACCCCTTGATGCACTGTGCCCCATGTCTCCTCCTACCACACCTCCATAACCCCTTGATGCACTGTGCCCCATGTCTCCCTACCACACCTCCATAACCCCTTGATGCACTGTGCCCCATGTCTCCCTACCACACCTCCATAACCCCTTGATGCACTGTGCCCCATGTCTCCCTACCACACCTCCATAACCCCTTGATGCACTGTGCCCCATGTCTCCCTACCACACCTCCATAACCCCTTGATGCACTGTGCCCCATGTCTCCCTACCACACCTCCATAACCCCTTGATGCACTGTGCCCCATGTCTCCCTACCACACCTCCATAACCCCTTGATGCACTGTGCCCCATGTCTCCCTACCACACCTCCATAACCCCTTGATGCACTGTGCCCCATGTCTCCCTACCACACCTCCATAACCCCTTGATGCACTGTGCCCCATGTCTCCCTACCACACCTCCATAACCCCTTGATGCACTGTGCCCCATGTCTCCCTACCACACCTCCATAACCCCTTGATGCACTGTGCCCCATGTCTCCCTACCACACCTCCATAACCCCTTGATGCACTGTGCCCCATGTCTCCTTCCTACCACACCTCCATAACCCCTTGATGCACTGTGCCCATGTCTCCCTACCACACCTCCATAACCCCATGATGCACTGTGCCCCATGTCTCCTCCCTACCACACCTCCATGACCCCTTGATGCACTGTGCCCCATGTCTCCATACCACACCTCCACAACCCCTTGATGCACTGTGTCCCATGAAACAAAAGAATGGGATGAAAACACTGAAAAACTCAAACATCTTTCCAAGGCAATCATTTCACCCACTCTCGGAAGAAGTGTGTGTGTGTGTGTGTGTGTGTGTGTGTGTGTGTGTGTGTGTGTGTGTGTGTGTGTGTGTGTGTGTGTGTGTGTGTGTGTGTGTGTGTGTGTGTGTGTGTGTATGTGTGTGTGTGTGTGAGTGTGTGTGTATGTGTGTGTATGTGTTTGTGTGTGTGCCGTGGAAACTGCGATACGTGGCCAAGAAATAAGTGTGTGGATGAGGGGGTGGGGCGGGGGGGGGGGGGGGGGGGCTGGGGGTGAAAGCTAATTTGTGTGTGTGTGTGTTTGTGTAGTTCGGGGCTCATGTACGTTTATGTGTATCTGTTTGTGCTTTCATATATGTGAAACTGCATGTTTGTTGCACATCTGTTATGCATGTGTGTGTTTGTGAATGTGTGGGACAGGGCTTAAGTTTCGAAAAAAAAAAAAAAAAAAAATCTCTGTCCACTCAGTGATGTAGTCTGCCCACTCCTTTCGCGGTCTCCCTTATCTCCCTTTCCCCCTGCACTGTTCGCTGAAGCATGGTCTTGGGAGATCTCGCCAGATCTTGCCACGTGGCCATGCTATCTCATGTTCCTGTTTTTATTTTTCACTGTGGACAATAGTCTTCATACTAAACTTCATACTAAACTTCATACTAAACCCCTCGCATCTTTTAAATCTCGTCTCAAAACTCACCTTCTCCCTCAGCAATAAGTTCAATTGTGGCAGGTCCACTTCCTTTGCGTTAGCTGTGCTTGTCTATGTGTGTATACATATGTATGTGTACATAAACTTATGGTTTTCCTGACATCTTCATTTGCTATGCGGTCCTTGCAGGATACGTCAAGAAGTCTCCTGAAGTATCAGAGTTTCATTGCTTCGACCCTTCTCTTCGACTGTACGAATCCAGACTAGCATGCGTAATAGAAAATAGAATGGGTGCGTGCAGGAGTGTCAGCTTGACTCCGAGATTGACGATTATGTCTCTTCACAATCATGGGCTTCGGTCCTTGCCAGTGCTGTTGCACCGAGTCTGCGCAGCTCTTGAATTGCCAGCATTTCGGTCTTGGACCCTTCTTCATATTGGATTAAGAGGACATGCCTAGAAAGAAATCACAACCCTTCAGTAATAACGTTCTGAGAGTTCTGAGTTCTCACCCCCCCCCCCTCCCCCTCCCCTCCCAACTCCACCTTGCCTACCTCCGCTATTCCCCATCACCCCTGTTCCGACCCGCCCCCCCCCCCCTCCTCCAAGCTCTAAGTCAGTCCATCAGCACCCTCTATCTCTCCTTGCTTCCCCCCCCCCCCCCCCCCTAAAGACGTCCACACTTGTCGTGATCGAATCAGAGCCAGGAGTGAGTTACGTGAGAGATCGTGCATGTGCTATCGGTTGGGGAACAACTGTATTTTCTTGACGTGTATTTACTTTGCATGCTGCCAAGCCGGTTCTCACGCATTCATACAGGCGTGCAGACACGGGCGCGCGCGCGCACACACACGCGCACAGGCACACACACGCGCACAGGCACACATACACACACGGGCAACACACGCGCGCACAGGCACACATACACACGGGCACAGACACACACACACACACGCACAGGCACACACGCACGCACAGGAACACACACATCCACGCGCGCACACATCCACACACACACACACGCACACGCACGCACACACACACACACACACACACACACACACACACACACACATTTGTATTCGCACACCTGTGTGCGCACACACAAACATGCATGCACTCATCCTATCTGCCACGGAACGATTGCATTTTCCTTGTGAGAATTCACTTTGAGCAGCAAAGCAGACCCCACACCCTCTCTCCCTCCCTCTCTCTCTCTCTCTCTTTCTCTCTGTCACACACACACGCACACGCACACACACACACACACACGCACACACACACACACACACACACACACACACACACACACACGTCAGTTAGAGAGGAATGGGGAATGGAACTTTCAGGAAGCAGCCAGTCCAGCATGACAGAAATCGAAACTCAAATGAGGAACCCTAAAAAAAAAAAAAAAAAGAAATCTCTTACGATCAGGTTTGATTGTTTTGTTTACCTTTCAAAACCGCCATTTACATTGCTATTGAATTTCTGCAGTGTGGACCAAACTATGTTTCTGAACTCCCTCATACCCATCTTCGTCTAGCCAGCTCCGCATTTCGATATATTATATAATACCTTATGAATCTTAAAGAAAAGGGAAAAAGAAAAAAAAATCTATATGTAAGTGGGGAAAAACAACAATGACATAGTTATGGAATGCAGGGTATTGCTTTTGATTATTGTCACGTTGTTTTTTTTTGTTTTGTTTTTTTTGTTTTTTTGTTTTTGTTTGTTTTTTGCTGGGGGTTTTTGTTGTTGTTTGTGTGTGTGTGTGTGTGTGTATGTGTGAGCGTGTGTGTAATTGCTTAGGTTCACTGTATCCTTTTTGTTGCTGTTATTTTGTTCCTTTTTTTATATAAATATTTTGAATTAAAATAATGAATTTATATACAAAATAAAACGGTGGTCGACCCAAGAAAGTCCGGGTAAAAAAAATAAATAAATAAAAAAAAAATCAAAAAAAAAAATCTCCGCATTTCTTCTTGTACTCAATCTTCTGAACAAGTCGTCTATATTGCTATTTAACTCACTCAGTACGGCCAGTCCTCTCTTCTCCTCTACACAGACCCCTCGGATGTCCAGTGGGTGTCTCAATGACCCAACCTTTAGCTTCCGTCGTCAGAATTATGGTAATCTTTGTCAACATTCACCTCTTCAGTATAAGAGCCTTCCGCTTGCAATATTTTGATGATGGTAATTGGGATGAAACGCTGTTGACGTCGTCTCTTTCGCCTTTCGTATGGAGAGAGTTAATCTGCTGCAGTGAGTGGGTCTGGGTCAGAGTATGTTTCTGAACATACTCCAGTATTTATTCTCCGTCTCGCCAGCCCTGCTCTTCTACAAATATTTGACCTGTCAGGATACCTCACGTAAGAACTAAGACATTCAGACATATATCTCTTTTTTTCTCTCCTTCTTTTTCTTTTCTTTTTAAGCGTGGAGCAGACTCCCTGACAACCCTCGACACACTGACTACCTCGTCTTTATTAAAAACTTAATGAGGCCTCAAAACTCGCACCTCTTCTCTAAGCAGTACGTTTCGTTGTGGCATGCCCATCCAAACAGTAGGGTAGTTAGGTATATTTGCGAAAGACCCAGTCGAAGCGACCAGCTCATCGTGTATAGCTTACAGATGACAGGTTGTACGATCGTCAGATGTAGCTCTTCTGTGTTTTGAAGGCTTCCTCTAATTGGTTGCACCTGCAAAAGTTCGTCTACTCCTTCTTTTCGACGTATTTTTCAACGGTTGAAATGGCAGGGGTTCCTGAGGGTAAATGCGAACGGGCAAGTCTAATTGCGAACGATGGATTAGAGTGCATGTGGACAATTAAAACAGAAGCAGGTCCTGAACTCATTAGACATGACATATTGTTGGAACATCGCTCCAGACTGTTGTGTTGTTGGTTTTGATCACACACACACACACACACACACACACACACACACACACATTTAAGCATACACACCACACACAAACACACGGGGTGCTCAGTAACTGTGCTGCATCGTTCTCAAACAGGCTCACGTCAAAATATCCTATGGTGCAGTAGTGATGGAGTGATGACCTAGAGGTAACGCGTCCGCCTAGGAAGCGAGAGAATCTGAGCGCGCTGGTTCGAATCACGGCTCAGCTACCGATAATTATTTTCTCTCCCTCCACAAGACCTTGAGTGGTGGTCTGGACGCTAGTCATTCGGATAAGACGATAAACCGAGGTCCCGTGTGCGGCATGCACTTAGCGCACGTAAAATAATCCACGGTAACAAAAGGGTTGTTCCTGGAAAAATTGTGTAGAAAAATCCACTTCAATAGGAAAAACAAATAAAACTACACGCAGGAAAAAATACAAAAAAATGGGTGGCGCTGTAGTATAGCGACGCGCTCTCCGTGGGGACAGCAGCCCGAATTTCACACACAGAAATCTGTTGTGATAAAAAGAAATACAAATGCAAATGATATAATTACAAACATTATTTTGGAGATTCCTGTCAAAACTGACATTCTGTTAACAGCACGATTTCTTAAATTCCCTAAACGCACAATTCATTCATCTCAAATCAGCTGTTTCAAACTGTGTCAAAGTTCAAGTCCTACTACTTGCTTCCCTTGATTTGATCATTTTGAGAGCACGTTTGTGAACTTGGTCGGCAATGGTGCGCGAAGAGAAGGAATAGCGCGGAAACAGCTGGATACAGCCAATATTTGACCGGTTCTTTATAACTGATATTCATTAAGGTATCAGAGTTTCAGTTTCAGTTTCAGTAGCTCAAGGAGGCGTCACTGCGTTCGGACAAATCCATATACGCTACACCACATCTGCCAAATCAGATGCCTGACCAGCGGCGTAGCCTAACGCGCTTAGTGAGGCCTTGAGAAAAAGAAAAGAAAAAAAAGGTGAATAAATAATAGATAAGCGTACATAAATAAGTAAATAAATACATAAATAGATAAATAAATAAATAATAATTATAATATGAAAAAAAGTAGTAGTAGTAATAATAATAATAAATAAATAAATAAGACAACAATGATGATAAATAAGCAAATAAATGTAAAACATGAAGACACACATTCACACATACACCCACACATGCATAACAGATATGCACCAAACATGCAGTTTCACAAATATGAAAGCACAGTCAAATACATATAAACGTACAAGAGCCCCAACACACACACACACACACACATTACCCTGCACCTCCTCTACCCCCCTCCTCCACACACTCATTTCTAGGCTACGTATCGCAGCTTCCACGGCACACACACAGAGATGAACACTTACTTGTACAAGCACACACACATACGCCCATATCCATAAGGTATCAGAACGTGGTCGAAGTAGACGTTAAACTGTGATAACTTGTGTGGTGAGAACGCTTCGAAGTTGGGCGGTACACGAACCGTTCTCAATTACACGCTGTTAGCGAATTATACAAATAATGAGGCCAGGAAACGATATGATTAACAAATAGTAAAGGGTGGTAACTCTCTCCATTACACAAGGCACACAACTTCAAGTCAGTGATGCTTTCGTTATCGATTCAGCTAGCACACAGGTAAATAAAAGGTACATTGGAACAAACCCAGACACTTCCTAAAAAAAAAACAAAAAAAAAAGCACCGGGCCTGTCCTTATACCAATCATTTGACATGTGCACACAGCAGCAAAGACAGAAGAAATGTGCAAACACAAATTAGCTTTTATTCAAGACTGGCATAGCCTCTTTAATCCTGAATAAGCCACACAGAACACATGGACAATACAGAACAAATACATGGTTGCCTCGGTAGTTTATCCACTAGAAATGGGCCAGGAGACGATATGATTAATAAATAGTAAAGGGTGGTAACTCTCTCGCTGTTAGCAGTTAGGCACACCTACCTTACCTTATTGCGGATGATGGCCTGGTCTTTAAAACTTCGAAAGATGCTCAGGAAAGAACCAAAGCCGTCCAGAAACAACTAAACAATATTGCTCAATGGTGCAAAGACACAGGATCTTCCATCAATCCAGCGAAAGCCCAAACGTTGCTGTGCACCCTGAACAACAGAACCGCGAGCAAAGCACCACCTTCTGTGTCATTCGATGGGATTCAGATCGAGAAAACTGAATGCCTACGCTACCTAGGAATACACTTCGACAGGATGCTGACCTTCAGAAAACATACGGAAAATACTGTTCTCAAATGCAAAAAAGGCCTTTCAGTCTTAAAGGCAATGGCAACCAAAGGTATTGAACAACGCCACCTCTTCCTGCTATACCAATCACTCGTCCTCAGTGTGATCGACTACGGACTTGGGCTAACAACACCGTCTCAAAGCAACCTCCTAAAATTAGAAAGAGTACAAAATGAAGCTATGAGGCTGATCCTTGGAACAACAAAAGACACGCCCACAGAAACCATGCGATACCTGCTTGACCTTCCTTCAGTGCAGGCCAGAAACAAGTTAGAACAGGTCAAGACCTACTTCAAAGCATTAGAAAACCCTCAAAACCCACTGCATGACGCAGTCAAAGAACCAAAAGGCAGCCGTCTAGGACGAGGAAGATCATGGATGGGGCAAGCAGAAGACACAATCCAGCTAGTATGCCGACTACAAGACCTGAAAGAAACAAAAGAATGGGAGAAAAACCCCGAAAACCTCAACCATCTATTCAACACAGCCAATTCACCCACTCTAGGAAGACATTGTCGGGAATGGCCAGAGGGCAAAACTGATGCGGAAGTGAAGCTACTCATAGAAGAAAACAGTAAAGAAGAGGACATCATCATATACACAGATGGCTCAGTCACCAAAGACCAATCCGGTTGGGGATTCACTGCGAAACAAAATGGAAAACAGTTAGGGAAGAGAATGCTGCCTACAAAGTCACAACCTCCAGCCTAACGATGGAAGTTGAAGCTGTGACACATGCCCTCCAGTGGCTATCGTCCATCCATACGCCCGGAAACCAACATGCCATGATCTAACAGACTCAATGAACCTCATACAGAAAATTGAAAACGGAATGGGAAGCCCAGAGTGGCATAAGGCAATGCGCAATTTTCAGATAAAAAAACTCACATGGTCATACTGCCCGGGACATGCAGGAGTTAAGGGAAATGAGCGAGCTGACAGACTTGCTGGTAACGCAACACCAACGAGCGGCCTACATCTAGGAAAATCGGAAATCCTCAGAAAAGTCAAAAAATATCAAAAAGAACAGGTACAAGGCCATCACACCATCGATCGCCTCAAAGAAATAAAAGCAGATAGCGGGAGCGGCCGTAAGTCTAACATGAAGGGTAGAGCACGATGCTTTGCAAATCAAACAAATATCGGCATCATTTCCAAACCAACATTGCGCAAATTTCTTCAAAACGGAACAGAGTCTCTGTGGGCTTCTCCAAATACAGTAGACTGAGCAACACACTAGACGCCACATTCTTGGCATCAGAGATCTTTTCCCATCCCTCTTGCGGCCAATCAGTGGCAGCCTCTGTGCGTGTGTGTGTTTGTGTGTATGTGTGGGTCTGTGTTTTTGAGTGCGTTTGTGCATGCGTGAGAGTGTAAGTGTACACAAGTGTCAGGAGAGTTCTGTGCATGTGTGTGTGTGTGTGTGTGTGTGTGTGTGTGTGTGTGTGTGTGTGTGTGTGTGTGTTGTGTGTGTGTGTGAGGGGGAGGTGGGGGTGCAGGGAGGAGGTGAGATAGAGGATGAGGTATGTGAGTGTATGCATGCCTACACTGTGGGAGCATCAGGATATTGGAACGTATATATTATATATATATCTTTGTATATATGTGTGTGGGGTTGGGGGTGGGAGATATGGGCGTGTGTGTGTGTGCTTGTACAAGTAAGTGTTCATCTGTGTGTGTGTGTGTGTGTGTGTGTGTGTGTGTGTGTGTGTGTGTGTGCGTGTGCGTGTTTGTGTGTGTGTGTGTGTGTGTGTGTGTGTGTGTGTGTGTGCGTGTGCCGTGGAAGCTGCGATACATAGACTAGAAACTCCGAGTGTGTGGAGGAGGGGGTAGAGGAGGTGCAGGGAAATTTGTGGTGTGTGTGTGTGTGTGTGTGTGTGTGTGTGTGTGTGTGTGTGTGTGTGTGTTGGAGCTCATGTACGTTTATATGTATTTGACTGTGCTTTCATATCTATGAAACTGCGTTTTTGGGGCATATCTGTTATGCATGTGTGGGTGTATGTGTGAATGTGTGTCTTCATGTTTTATATTTATTTGCTTATTTATCATCATTGTTGTCTTATTTATTTAATTATTTATTTATTATTATTTATTATTTTATTATTATTTTCATTACTACTATCTTTTTTTTCTTTCTTTTTTTCCATCATAATTATTATTTATGTATGCACGCTTATATATATATATATATATATATATATAATTTTTTTTTTTCTCAAGGCCTGACTAAGCGCGTTGGGTTACGCTGCTGGTCAGGCATCTGCTTGGCAGATGTGGTGTAGCGTATATGGATTTGTCCGAACGCAGTGACGCCTCCTTGAGCTACTGATACTGATACTACCTTATATATGCAGGTGCATTTGGTATGCTTAATTATGTGTATATTATATATATGTGCACACACACGCGAACGCAAGTACCCATACAGACAGACACACACATACATATGCACGCCTACCACACACACACGTACACACGACAGAGAGTTAAAGAGAGAGTCAGTGACAGACGACAGTATCGTATTGTGTTCTATTGTGTTCCATATTATCCTGTGTTATCGTATCGTGTTGTACCGTACCGTACCATACCGTATCGTTTCGTACTGGACTGGGCTGGCTTGCCACCCGCAAGGTGAAATACCCATTTCTTGTTCAGGCGTCTCAAGCAAGTGAAAAAGAAAGCGACGGGGAGAAAAAGAAGAAAAGAAAACAAAAAAGAGGATAAGGAACAGGAACAGAAATGGCAGAGAATCAGAACCAGACTCATGCCAGGCTTAAAAGCGCTTCGGGTTTGTGTGTGTGTGTGTGTGTGTGTGTGTGTGTGTGTGTGTGTGTGTGTGTGTGTGTGTGTGTGTGTGCGTGCGTGCGTGCGTGCGTGCGTGCGTAGCAACCAAGGCAATGATTTCATAGTGTCTTGTGTGTCTTAGGCTCGGCATAGGAGGTCTGGGGCCAAGGCTTCTCTCAATCCTTTCCCCGAAAAGACACCAGTCACTCTTTCTATTATTAATCCGGTTCGTTTATGTGTGTGTGTGTGTTCGTCTATGCACGCATGAATGCACGCACGCA
>NC_134894.1:4384362-4396862 GCF_041734735.1 Babylonia areolata | reverse complement strand
GGGTACAGAGAGAGGGGTACAGAGAGAAGGGTACAGAGAGGGGTACAGAGAGAGGGGTACAGAGAGAAGGGTACAGAGAGGGGTACAGAGGGGTACAGAGGGTTACAGAGAGAGGGGCACAGAGAGGGGTACAGAGAGGGGCACAGAGAGGGGCACAGAGAGGGGTACACAGAGTGGGGTACAGAGAGGGGTACAGAGAGGGGTACAGAGAGGGGTACAGAGAGGGGTACAGAGAGGGGCACAGAGAGGGGCACAGAGAGGGGTACACAGAGAGGGGTACAGAGAGAGGGGCACAGAGAGGGGTACAGAGAGGGGTACACAGAGAGGGGTACAGAGAGAGGGGCACAGAGAGGGGTACAGAGAGGGGCACAGAGAGGGGCACAGAGAGGGGTACACAGAGAGGGGTACAGAGAGGGGTACAGAGAGGGGTACAGAGAGGGGCACAGAGAGGGGCACAGAGAGGGGTACACAGAGAGGGGTACAGAGAGGGGCACAGAGAGGGGTACAGAGAGGGGCACAGAGAGGGGTAGAGAGAGGGGCACAGAGAGGGGTACAGAGAGAGGGGCACAGAGAGGGGCACAGAGAGGGGCACAGAGAGGGGCACAGAGAGAGGAGCACAGAGAGGGGCACAGAGAGGGGCACAGAGAGGGGTACAGAGAGAGGAGCACAGAGAGGGGTACAGAGAGGGGTACAGAGAGGGGTACAGAGAGAGGAGCACAGAGAGGGGTACAGAGAGGGGTACAGAGAGGGGTACAGAGAGGGGTACAGAGAGAGGAGCACAGAGAGGGGTACAGAGAGGGGCACAGAGAGGGGTACAGAGAGGGACAGAGAGAGGGTACAGAGAGGGGTACAGAGAGGGGGGAGTTGGTGGGGTGGGAGGGGAGGTGTATGGAGGCTTATTTTATTAATTTTTTTTTTCATGCCTATCTGGACCGGCTCTGTATTGTACTGTGTTGCGTTGCGTTGCGTTGTGTTGTATTGTGCTGTATTGCATTGCATTGTATTGAATTGCACTGTACTGCGCCGCATTGCATTGTATTGTGTTGTGTTGTATTGTATTGTATTGAATTGCACTGTACTGCGCCGCATTGCATTGTATTGTGTTGTGTTGTATTGTATTGTATTGAATTGCACTGTACTGCGCCGCATTGCATTGTATTGTGCTGTATTGCATTGCATTGTATTGAATTGCACTGTACTGCGCCGCATTGCATTGTATTGTGTTGTGTTGTATTGTATTGTATTGATAATGATGATTATGATTATTATTATTATTGTTGTTGTTGTTGTTGTTGTTGTTATCCTCATCGTCGTTATCTTCATTATTATTATTATTATTATTACTACTACTACTACTATCATTATTATTATTATTATTATCATTATTATCATTATTATTATTATTATTATTATTATGCATGGAATAGATATGTCCGCACATTCTCGATGCCTCCATGAAACTGAAACTGTGTATAATTCGGGCTGCTGCCACCTGAGCTTTCCCATTTCCCCCCCCCCCTATTTGCAAGTGTGTTAAAATCTGTTTTCCTATCAAATTGGGTTGCTTTTTTTTTTATACTTACTACAGAAATTGACAAGATCAACCCTACTTTTGCTGCCGCGGTTTCGTTAATGTGCGCTAAGTGCATGCAACACACGAGACGTCGGTTTATCATCTGATCCGAATAATTACAGCATTTAAGCCACCACTCAATTTTGATGAAGTGGAAGAAAGTACAAGCTGTAGGGTTTTGTGTCATGTCCCGTGCGCTTCAGTAGAATCTCTCCGCTTTCTCGGCAGTCGCATCACCAATGACTGGGCCATCGCTACTACCCTGCAAACCTTTGTTTAAAATCTTTGTTTTATTTTATTTTATAATTATTTTTTTAATTTTTGGCAGGGATCCTATCTTCCTCCTACCTGTCCACGTCTCGAATCTTGCCTTGGCACGCGCCTGAGTACCCACACTCGTCCAGCGTTTGCTGTGGTCACACACAGACACACACACACACACACACACACACACACACACACCCAACACACCCACCCACCCACCCACACCCACCACCACCCCATTACCCCCACCACCAACCATCACCATTGCATGAGACATTAACACTAATAATATCCCCAAGTAATATGAGGCACAAGGAAACTTCATGGTATAAAAAAAAGAGAGAGAGAAGTATTCATATAAGTTTCACAAACTTCAGATGGGCACATGGTCATAACATGGACGGAGTCACTACGAAAAATATGTTTTAAACACACACACACACACACACACACACACATTCAGGTCAGGATACAACGTTCATAACTCCCAATCACGCAACACACCCCACCCCACCACCACCACCACTACCACCACCCCACAAGCATCCCACAACGAAAATGTTCACGTGCTGGAAATCATCCCATTCGTGTACGAGTATTCATATTGTCGACCGTGACAGTCACCAAGAAGAAATACGTATTGATTCATTGACCCTACGATAGCTAAAAGCGTCTTCATAAGGGACCCAGACACACACACACACGCACGCACACACACACACACACACACACACACACACACTTTTCATTTTCACATCGACTCCACACATCGTTTCGTGAGACGAGTGTCGTTCCATTTTCTGTGTCCTTCTGTGAAATCACTTTCGGGTTTGCTGCCTCTTTGTGTGTGTGTGTGTGTGTGTGTGTGTGGTGTGTGTGTGTGTGTGTGTGTGTGTGTCTGTTTGTGTCTGTGCACATGCGTTTGTGTGCACACATACACACATTTTCAAGCCCCTGTAAGTAAACACACCTCTCAAAATACATCAATTTCATTATCAAAGGAAAACGCTGATTGAAAACAGCAACACATACAGCATACACAAAAATCCCATCACAACTAACCTGACAATAGGCAGGGCTGGTGTAAAAGATGTGTGTGTGTGTGTGCGTGTGTGCGTGTGTGTGTATGTGTGGTGTGTGTGTGTGTGTGTGTGTGTGTGTGTGTGGTGTGTGTGCGCGCGCGCGCGCGTTCAGCCCCTTTCCCCCCGCCCCCGAATAAATCAATGCCGCCGGGGTGAGGGGCAGGGGCAGGAGAGAGAATGCACCATGCGGGTGACGGGGAACCATCATTGATTTGTATTGTATTACTCATCTTTGTTTCAACAGATTTCTGTGAGTGAAATTCGGGCTGCTCTCTCCCCAGGGAGAACGCGTGGCTACACTGAGAGCGCTTTTTTTGTTGTATTTTTTTCCTGTCTGCAGATGTGTGTGTGTGTGTGTGTGTGTGTGTGTGTGTGTGTGTGTGTGTGTGTGTGTGTGTTTAATTTGTTTTTCCTTTGGAAGCGGTGTTTTGTACATAATTTTGCCAGGGACAACACTTTTGTTTCCGTGGGTTCTCTTACGTGTGCTAAGTGCGTGCTGCACACGGGACCTCGGTTTATCGCCTCATTCGAATGACTAGCGTCCAGACCACCACTCAAGGTCTAGCGGAGGAGGAGAAAATAATGGCGAGCGCGACTTTGCCGGGATTCGAACCAGTGCCCTCAGATTCTCTCGCTTCCTGGGCGGACGGGTTACCCTCTAGGCCATCACTCCACCATGCGCTGTGTGGTCAGTGGTGCTGTGGTCAGATGGACCCGGTGGTCAGCACAGTGTGGCCTGCAGGTTGAGGGGAATGGTTCTGGTGTGCATGCTACTCTTTACTCTTATTATTATTATTATTATTATTACTATCATCATCACCATTATTATTATTATTATATAGGACAGGGAGTGTCGGACTCAGTAATCAACAACAGCTGAGACTCTCAACACAGAGAGAAATGATAGGAAGGGGTATATAAGCGAGTGCAAGAGCTAAACATTAGATACTAAGTAAACAGAACACATGGGACCTTGATTTTTCTGTTTACTTACTTACCCCATATACCATTAAATTATTGGTTTAATGCATTATTTCATCAGTTTAATATCAAAGCCGCAATTCAAAATTAACAAATGGAAAAGGAGGAAAAAAAAAAAAGATCTGAAATGCACAGCGGCAAATTCAATTACTATTATATTTTTTACATTGGCTTTGGTCTTTAGTTGACCTTAAAAAGCTGGACGTCTTTTATACAATATGACGTACATCAAACCAAATGAGCGGTAATATCAATATCCTATGCACACTGTAAACGTCAAAGACGTTGTATAGTAGAGAATCACTCACACTCAGCTGTGTATAAAAATCGCATTTTTGAAGATATACACTTAACCTTTCCCAGGAATATTTTTATCAATAGGTATAGAATATCAATATGCGGAGAGAATTGTTTTTGTTTGTTTTATTTTTCCGGTTAGGCCACTTTTTCTCATGGAATTACTTTACATCTAGGTCAATGGTTTTAAGGCCTTCAAATGATTTTCTCTTTTTTCTCCACGACATGTAGTTTGAATTCCTTTCTTTTCAAACAAAGCAATGTATCAATTTCAGCCAGGTTGAACAAGTACAAATAATAAAACTGTTTCCAGCAATAAGTTCTGTCGTGCAAAAGATCTATGACGTTCTGCTGAGGACCGGTGAGTTGGCCTGTCACTCTTGGCTGGTGGGGTGGTGGAGCAGTTTTGTCTTGGCTTTGTTCCAAGTGGATTGCTGGGTTCACAATGTTTATATAAATGCCTGGAGACATACGCGGTGATGAATGGTGTGTCATTTTCAGCTTGATGCATTCTGCCCAAGTCTCGGCAAATAGCGTTTTGAGAAAATAGACAGACTGTGATAAAAAGACACACACACGCACACACAAACGCACACGTACACACACACACACACACACACACCCGCACGCAAGCACACACGCATACACACACACACACACACATCCGACCCCATTCCCAATACCTTTTGCTTCACCCGAAATTGAGTCCTCCTAGTCCATGCCCTTTCGTGATATGTGCCAAAATATAGTTCCGATGCACATCATACCAATATTCTGATTTGAGATATCATGCCAAAATACAAATTTGAGATACCACGCCAACCTACAGATTTGATATTCAATGCCAAAAAGCAGGTTTGAAATATCACACCAGAATGCACAGTTGAGGTGTTATGCTAAACTACAAATTGGAGAAACCGTGCTTGAATACAAACCTGAGATATAATGCCAAAATTAGATTTTCTTTCGGCCTGGTTGACTGAAGGATGAATCCGTCCCTCATGAACCAACCCCGGTATCTATTCATTTCTCTCTCTCTCTTTCTCTCTCTCTCTCTCTCTCTCTCTCTCTCTGTATATATATCATTATATCTATACATATATGCACACGCCACGCCACGTCAAAAAGCTGAACCACTTCCACACCACCAGCCTCAGAAAACTTCTCGGCATAAAGTGGCAAGAGAAGATCCCTGACACAGAGGTGCTCACTCGTGCAAACTTGCCCAGCATCTGCCATGTAGTTCGCATGCCAGACCACCGGTTCCCCAAGAAACTGCTGTACGGCGAACTCCAACATGGCAGGCGCTTCCATGGAGGCCAAAAGAAGCGCTTCAAAGACACTCTGAAAGCTTCTCTGAAGACCTTCAACATCAGCCACGACACATGGGAGCTGAATGCAATGGACAGACCAAAGTGGCGTTCAGCTGTCCACAAAGGTGCCAAATCCTGTGAGGCCAACAGAATCGCTGCAGCAGAGCAACGCAGACAGGCCAGGAAAAGCAGTGCCAGCAAGTCCCCGACACCCGCCACCATCCCCTGTCCACACTGCGTCAGAACCTTCCGGGCGCGGATTGGCGTGACCAGTCATCTGCTCACCCACAGAGCCCAACCCATCCACCCCCAGGATGACTAGATGGTCCTCGTCGATCCCGACGAACCACACTATATACACAAATATAATTATATATATATATATATATATATATATATATATATATAATTTATTATTTATAAAGAAAACAAAAATAAAACAAAACAAAACCAACCAACCAACAAACAAACTTGAACAACTCCTGGGTCCGTATCGAGACCACAGAACCGTCATCGGGGATATGATGATGATTATTTCTTCTCCATGCTTGTGTCCCACCCACACTCTCTCTCATTGCTCACGGCCCTTGAATTAAGTCCCTTAGCGTGCAGCGGCCGGGCTGGCCAATACGCAACGTGGTTTCAAGTGACTTGTCATTTCCCAACGATTTGTGGGGAAATCCTCTATCGGCGTTTCTTCCTCAACAATTCACTCTAATTCTTGATCAACCCAAGTCCCTAAAAAAAAAGTGAACGAAAGAAACAAAACAGAATTCAAAAGCTGCTCACGCCCCCCACCACACTCCACCCCTACCCCTCCCCAAAAAATCCCTGCATTATGATACGAAACCAGATGGCATGGCCCAATGCCACACGTCTTAAGTTATTTCGGGGGAAAAACAAACAAACAGAAACCGCCACAACATGCTGAGGAACAACGAATGATTCTTCTGCGCAGAGCGGGGCTCGCGAAATGCCAGAATGCTCCCCCTGCACTAGGCTATGGAAAAAGCTAAAGGCAAAGGGAGGCAATTTCTTTCATACAACCACTGGGGAACTGTTTCACACACACACACACCACACACACACACACACGCACACACACACACACACATACACACAGACATCAACACACACACACACACACACACCAAACAAACAAACAAAAAACCAAACAGAAAAAAACCTAACTAAAATCAAATAATACGCCACAATGTCACAAACGTTGAGAACGCGTTGGAAGTCAGTCAGTTAGGTTAAAGATTCCAGATCCAGTCAACCTTCGCCGGGCCTATTATTTTCTGGGGGCACGGACGATGGACGGACGACACACTCAAGAGCACAGCTAGACTTATCGTACTGTTTGCATCAATTGGTGCCCCGTGAAATTACGTGCCGATGCTCGATGAGCACTAACAAATATCCTACCCAGTTTCTGAAAAAAAAAGGTAAAGAGGGGGGTGGGGATGAAGGGGGTGGGGGTGAGAGGTGAGGGGTGAGGGGTGAGATGAGGGATTCCCTGTCAGCTGGTTGTATTGTCTTTGTGAGTCGTGCAATGCCAGATGATTTTTTTTCCATTTCACACACACACACACACAATGCCGGATATTCCCATTTTACACACTGGCCGCCCCCCAAAAAGAAGAGGATGAAGGGGACTGGTAACGATGAAGAAAAGGAGGCAGACAACCAATCGCTCGTTCTCGTGCCCCCGTTTCAATCCCGAATATCCGTGATTAAAAAAAGAAAAAAAGAAACAATTATCATCATGTTAAATTGTTTGCTGCACCCATCATCTACTACGTTACAGCGGCGCTCCTCCCACACGATGCTGCTCATGCCAGTGCCGGATCAGGCACGTCACACCCGGACAACTGTCTCAAACTACCCCCGTGGTGGGTTTTTCCCTCCCAGAGGTCATCCTGGGCTAGCCTCGAACCCCCAAGTCCATCACTCCCACCCCGCACCTTCCAGTTTGAAATTTCTGTCTTTCTACGGGTTTAGTCAGTCAAGCCATTGAAAGAGGACGGGGGGGCGAGGGGGGGGGGTCGTTCTGGACAAGTCTTTACTGACCCCCCTCCCCAATAACCTCCCCCACCCCTCACCCCACCCCTCCCCCTCTTCATCCCTCACTCTCTATTACAACTCAACGAAAGGGTTATGGATCGTCCAACTTTGAAACAGCATGTATTGAAAGCTCCTTCTCATTGCAGCAAGGCGAAAGTAAATGGCATGATACATAAATGATATGGACACATATATGGATATACACAGTGTCTATCCTCGGTTGAAGATCAAGCTCCAAGCGCTCTACAAACACGGGGTCATTTCCACAACAGGCTGCCTACCTGGGTAGAGCCGACTGACAGCTGACACTGGGCGTTCTGTCATCATTCGTTTCCTGTGTCATTCAGTCAGGTTGAAGTCACGCACGCATATACACTCATATACACTCAGACATGTAACATTTGTTACGTGTATGACCGTTTTGTTTATTTACCCCATGTATGCAGCCATACTCCGTTTTCGGGGTGTGTGCATGCTGGGTATGTTTTTGTTTCTATAACCTACCCAGCGGTAACATGGATTACAGGATATTGAACGTGCGTATTTGATCTTCTGCGTGCGTATACACACGAAGGGGGTTCAGGCACTGGGGAACGGGGGTAGGTCTATTCTGACATTTCGCCAATTCAATGTGTGGTAAAAGTAAAAGATGGGCATTATTCTGTACTCGCTTGTACAGCATCATCACCTCCCGCACCCCCAACCCCGCATCCTCATTCCCGCCCCAGCCTTATCATAACGTGATGGAAGTAAAAGAAAAGGTCACACATGTGGCCGTGATTGTCGTCCAGACACGTTCTCCCTGCTGGAAGAGGGGGGGGGGGCGGCGTGAGAGAGAGAGAGAGAGTGTGTGTGTGTGTGTGTGTGTTTGTGAAACTTAGAGAAAGCGAGAGAGATGGTGGAAGGAATGTAGGGGAGAGGGGAGGAAGGAAGGGAGGGAAGGAGCGAGATCAACTCCATACTTCCTGTTTTCCAAAATAACCAGCCTTCGGGAAGTACCAGATACCAAAGGCAAACGATCCAGCAGCCCTCTGAAAACAAACCCGCATATGGTTTCTCCCGAGCGCGCCCACTGACTGGCCTTTTGCGAACGCACCCACTAAGTGGACTTGATGCCAGCCAAGCACTTGTCTGACATAGGCGCACCCTGAAGGGAAGAGAGAGAGAGTGTGTGGATAAAGTCAAAGGTTTCCCCCCTTGGAACGGAAGGCGTAACCGGACATCACCCCTCTTCAGGCGATTAGCATCTCACCCTCCCTTGCAAAGTCAGATGAACACTCCTCTTCAGACAGGAGGTCCCCCACCCACCCTCTCCACTTGAAACGTCTGATCAACAGACAGGACACCACCTCCTTGGAAGCGACAGAATCTGAGCGCACTGGTTTGAATCCCGGCACGGTCGCCAGTATTTTCTCCCCCCCCTCCACTAGACCTTGAGTGGTGGTCTGGACGCTAGTCATTCGGATGAGACGATAAACCGAGGTCCCGTGTGCAGCATGCACTAAACGCACGTAAAAGAACCCACGGCAACAAAAGAGTTGTCCCTGACAAAATTCTGTAGAAAAATCCACTTCGATTGGGGAAAAAAAAAACACACGAAAAAACTCAACTGCAGGCAGAAAAAAAGGGTGGCGCTCTCAGTGTAGCGACGCGCTCTCCCTAGGAGGAGCAGCCCGAATTTCACGCAGAGAAATCTGTTGTGAAAAAAAAAGAAAAAAAAAAGAAGAGTAATACAATCACCCCTCTTCAGACAGTCCGGATTTCACTCTCCCTTGAAACGTCAGATGAATGGATAGAACACACCTCTCTTCAGACAGTCCGGATTTCACTCTCCCTTGGAACGTCAGATGAATGGATAGAACACACCTCTCTTCAGACAGTCCTGATTTAACTCTCCCTTGGAACGTCAGATGAATGGATAGAACACACCTCTCTTCAGACAGTCCGGATTTAACTCTCCCTTGGACAGTCAGATGAACAGATAGGACATCGCTCATCTTCAGACCTTCAGTATCTCACTCTCCCTTGGAACGTCAGATGAAGGGAAAGGACATCGCCCCTCTTCAGACAGCAAGGATCTCACCCTTCCTTTGAGCGCAAGAGAACGACCACACATCCAGACAAGACATCCAGAGCTCCACCCACCCCACAACACTCCTGACCCTAGCACTGAACAACTTGACCAGCATCAGGCTGCATCCAGGGCTGGCACTGGTCCTAGCTTGCTAAGACTTTGCTGGCAGCTCCACATACAGCTACTCCCATGGCAACACAGGGAAAATATATCAGGTTAGGCTTCCTTGTTTGTTTGGGTTTTTTTGTTGTTGTTTTTTTGTGTTTTTTTAACCTGAAAGGGAAAACACAGGATCCCTTTAAGTGAAAGTAGCAACTAAAAAAAGAAAGAAAAAAAGCATGTCCATTGTAGCTACTCAGCTTAAATAAGAAGACATTAGTTAAAGGCACAAGTCAATAAGTCGTTATTCTCACCTGTACTTGTTGATAACACACACACACACACACACACACACACACACACACACACACACACACATCACAACCAGTGTCGGTTGGCCTCAAAACGAAACGCGAACTATACCGTACAGAAGCAAAATGTTTGTGCGATCAACAGTTTGTAATAGCTGATTCAGCTTCACACACAAGCACAGAAGAAAAGAAGATGATGAGAAGCACACACTATCAAACAGCCAGGCAGAACTGCTCACAGAACAACTGTACGTGCAAACCGTTCCAAAACATGTGTTGGGTGTTGTCTCGTTCTTCTCTTGAAAAGGAACAACGTTCTTCATTTACAATTACAATCATTTACAGCATAACATTTGTCGCCAATATTGTTGTGTATGATTCTGATTTGAAACCATTTGTATGGTCCTGCCTGTATGGTTTTGGCCTTCCTAAATGTTATGTTCCAGTCTACGTCTATGTTCAACTTTTCTTCCCATTTACTGCATGGTGTAGGATTTGTTTTTGTTTTTTTCTTGAGAAAATATATCATAATATAATCTTCCTCCTTTACTAACGGGACAAATTATTTTGAGTACATTTATCGGAGTTGGAGACATGTTTTGACTAACAGTTATATCCCAGTTTGCTCAATGTAGCTTTTTACTGCTCTGATACAGCTTAAACATGTCATAAGATCTGTCTGAAAATGGTACATTTCTTTCAGGTGTTCAAAGGATAAAAACGAACTATCTGGACAAAACAGGTCTTTAACATAACATATACCTTTCTCGATCCATTTCATTATACAGACACATTTGTTTCCAATCTTATTATTGTTACTGTAAAATATTGGTTCCGCCTGATGTTTATCTGAATCTTCTGCGTGTATTTTCTTTCCAAAATGACTATATGCCTGCAGGACATCTGCCCGGAAAAGGATTAAGATTCTCACTGTATGGCAGATTGGGACCCAACTGATTAATCATTGCTAGTATTATCATTTTTATATATACACAGGATAGATTTCTATTTGTGGTTTAAGTTTGTCTAACTTTCAAATCCGAACAAGCTAAAGTGCATTTATATAGTGCTTAATGTCCGGCAAACCGATCCCACCATTTACAATGCTTCACGTAATTGTTGGGTTTTTTTTCTATCAATTCTATCATTTTTTTTTCTTTTCCAAAGAAAATCAAACATTGATTTTTGAATCATGCAAATTACGTTGTCTGGTGGTTTAGGCAGTAACATCCATAAGTGAATCCGTTTTGACAGTATGAGTGATTTAATGACAACAAATCTCCCAGGAGGTGTGATTTGTCTTTTCAACCAACTTTTGCATAAACGTTTTGTTTCCATAAACGTCTCTTTAATGTTAATATCTGCACAGTCTGTTAAACCATCTGTAAATCAGATGTCTAGAATTTTTACTTTTGGTGGATTCCAGTCCGTATGAACTTGTAGCATATATTTTACAGATGTCTTATGCTTGCATCCTGGCCATAGAACGCTCGTCTTTCCTGTATTCAAAAGAAGACCTGAGTTGCTTCCATGTCAATCAATGTTTATCACTGTGTAAAAGACTTTCAGTATCATCAGCAAACTGTGATATTTTATGTTCAGTATCATTCGTTTGTTGTTTTTTTGTTTTGTTTTTTACCAGTAATACTTTTATTCTCGCGTATCATAGAGGCCATAATCTCATCACACAGGATAAACAGGTCAGGTGATAATAGATCACCTTGTCTACATTCTCTTTTAATGGGAAACCACTGTGAGATAACACCATTCAGAGCTATGGCTGATTTAGCATTCTTGCATAAAGTACTTATCCACTGACAAAAAATCTGGCCCCAATCCAAAAGCATGCAAAACTCTAAACATAAATTTCCAGTCCATTGATTCAAATGCATTTTAAAAGTCTAAACAAAGCAATCAACCAGACATATTTTCTTCATTCAAATGGCTAATGATGTCATAAATTAATCAAATATTGTTTCCAACGGATCAGTTGGCCATGAACCCACTTTGGTCTTCGTTTAAAAGTGACGGAAGTACACATTGCAGCAGATTTGTTATATATGTAGACCCAGTTTTATAGACTATATTTAGAAGCGATATAGGCCTCCTATGTTTAAGTCCATCTTTTGGTTTATCTAGTTTGGATATACAGACAATCACGCCTCCTTTTTGTGTAGATGATAATTCCTGTTTTAAAAAAAACCCTCATTTAAAGAATTAACGACAAATTTTCATGGCCAACTCCAAATAGTCCAAATACAAAGCGAGTCAGCGGTGATGACATTCTGACCTACTACTACTACTACTGAACATGCACACAGAACATATGACAGAGTGAGACAGAGAGAAACACACACACACACACACACACACACACACACACACACACGCACACACACACACACACACACACACACACACACACGTGCACACACACAC
>NC_134894.1:4371862-4379362 GCF_041734735.1 Babylonia areolata | reverse complement strand
ATGAGTCGTTGACTGCAGGAAAACGAGCCAGGGAGAAAATGAAGGGGAACAAGAAGCAGAAAAACAACCACAGGCGGTCGAAATTTGCTATTCATATTTACGAATAAACAGCCAGACCCGAATTTTTTTTTTCTCTCTGACGCACAGTGAACCATAGACTGAAAAGCCTTTTATACCTTTAGTTCCCATAGACAAGTCAAGTTTGTGCGCACGGGTTTATAGCGAGATGGTTTATCGTCTCATCCGAATGACTAGCGTTCAGACCATAACTCAAGGGTCTAGCGGTGGTGGTAGAAATACCGTTGAGGGTGGTGGGATTCGAACCTGGGCGCTCAGATTCTCTCGCTTCCTAGGCGAACCCGTTGCTACACCAGACCATCACGCGGTGATTACCGTGCAGGGAATTTGTGTTGACGCTGTTGTTAGAGGAAGTATTTGTCAAATTGAGTGAAAATTTCTTCGATTCTTTCCTTCTTACTGTTCCTCCACTCTCTCATCCTTTCTTTCTGTTTTTCCCCTTTCTCTCTGTCTGTCTGTATTTACCAGTCAAATGTTTTGTCATGTGGAGTGATGGCCTAGAGGAAACGTGTCAGCCTAGGAAGCGAGAGAATCTGAGCGCGCTGGTTCGAATCACGGCTCGGTCGCAAATATTTTCTCCCCCTCCACTTGAATTTTGAGTGGTGGTCTGGACGCTAGTCATTCGTATGAGACGATAAACCGAGGTCCCGTGTGCAACATGCAGTAAACGCACGTAAAAGAACCCACAGCAACAAAAGGGTTGTCCCTGGCAAAATTCAGAACAAAAATCTTCGATTGCTATAGGAAAAACAAATAAAACTGCAAGCAGGAAAAAATACCAAAAAATGGGTGGCGCTCTCAGTGTAGCGACGCGCTCTCCCTGGGGAGAGCAGCCCGAATTTCACACAGAGAAATCTGGTGTGACAAAAAAGAGAAATACAAATACAAACAACATACATTTACACGGTACTGCAAAATGTTAATATAACAACAATAACAAAGACTATAGAAATATATCAAATATTATATAGAAAAAATAAGAAGAAAGGAAAATAAGAAAAAACAGACTGATTCATTTAAGCTGCACTGCATCTGCTGTTTGGAAAAAAAAAATATTAGAAAAAAAATCACACAACTCTTGGGGCCATTTGAATTCTGTGTGTGTGTGTGTGAGTGAGTGAACGAATGATTTTGTTTTCAGGCTCGCTTTGCCCATTCACCAGGGGGCAAGGGGGGGAAGGGGGTGTACATGTCAGAAACGTAACGAAATATGAGAAGTGACGCGCTGTACACTTGATCAAAACATGGAATCCACGTCATGCGATTAATTATAATTAGTATCATACAAAGTCTGTATAATCACAATCTTTGTTTTCAAATAGGCCGGCAAGTGAAAAGGAATCACACAGCGAAACTAATCATGATATATCGAGATCAAGATTTCCATTTCTAGCACTTTTGCAAGCGTTTGGATTCTTTAAACGTATTAAATAAACTGTCCATTTTCTTAGCTGACTCCTCAAGACAAGACATAATCTGTCGGCAGACATCTGGTAGTGAGTGAGTGAGTGAGTGAGTGTGTGTGTCAAGTCAAAATGATCTTTATTGAGGGTAAAAGAATAAGCTTATACAGCTTTTTTACATCCTGCCCTCATAAAAAAAGAGAAGAAAATTAATTTTTTTAAATTAAAAAAAGGAAGAAATGGGGGAAGTGGGGGTCTGGAAAGGATAATATGGAAATAAACAATTACAAGAAACACACAAAAATTCTACCGAGAACAACAAGAAGAACAGAAATAATACAAGCGTAAATAGCAATAAATTTACATATGATACTGACACGATTACAACATGCAGTGCGACATTCTTACATCATTAACTTCATTCAGGAAGAAAAGAGAGAGAGAAAAAACGAGAGAGAAAGATACATATATATACATACACATACACACACACACACACACACACACACACACATATATATATATATATATATATATATATATATATATAGAGAGAGAGAGAGAGAGAGAGAGAGAGAGAGAGAGAGAGAACAGACGGATAAAGGTAACAGTCGAGAGATGGAAAAGAGAGACAGAGAGTCAGAAGGACAGAGAAAGTGTGTGTGTGTGTGTGTGTGTGTGTGTGTGTGTGTGTGTGTGTGTGTGTGTGTGCGCGCGCGCGCGTGTGGCTACCTGTGTTTGTGCTATTACGAATATGTAATCCACTAATTTTAATGGTCGCTGATTTTTGTACTTAAGCCTCTCTTTCCATCTCTCTTTCTGCATCCGTCAGTCTGCCTGTTTCTTCACTTCGTTTTTTTTTTTCTTCTTAATAACTGCTCCGTCACTGTCTAGACATGTCCCAGTGCTACACGTATTTGCTTATCAATGTGTGCAATTATGTGATATGCATGTTCATATTATTTCGTATTCTTTCCTGTCGTGAACTGTTTTTTGTTTTGTTTTGTATTGTTTTGTTTTTTAGTTTACATTTCTATTATCTATCTTTCAGTTTTTGCCCAGACATTCGGATAAAAAAAAACACAATATGTTTAATTCCTTTACCTTCTTAAATATTTCGTTTCGTTTCGTTTCGCCTCTCTCTCTCTCTCTCTCTCTCTCACACACACACACACACACACACGCGCGCGCGCGCGCGCGCGCGCACACACACACAAATACAAACACACACATACACACATTCACTATTCCTTTTTATTATTTGTAAAAGCATATGACTTAATCTTGGCGCAAATATAATCCAGAATCATACAAAAATCACCACACACAAGACGCGCACGCCTGGAAAAGAGAGCAGAAAATGTAAATTTTTTTTTTTTTTGATAAAATTTTCGCAATTTCTGTTGGGGAGACCGCGACAGGTTGCGACATGGGAATGGCTGCGACAATTATATAAAATAAAAAAAACACCACCAAAAAAACAACAACAAAAAACAACAACAACGACAACAACAAAAACCAAGTCAGGTTTGTTTTACCGCCCGTTTTCCCCCCCCCCCCCCGCTGTTTTTGTTTTGTTTTGCTTCTCGTGTTTTTTCCCCAAACCCAAGCATTCCTCTCCCTGATTAAGTTGAGCGAGAACGGGTTTTTTCACTGCATAAACACGCCATGAGAAGCCTAGTTTTTCGCAGGAGTAAGTAGGCTAATTGTATGAAAAATCCCTTTGTATAAATGTTACTATCAGACAGTCAGTGCTTCTGACGCAACTGTTTCACACCTTGGCGAACGAATAAAACAGGTATCCATCTGTCAGATTTTTTTTTTTTTTTTTTTTTTTTTTTTGGCAAGTGTTTCTAATATTCCGATGCCATTTGAAAATATAACAAAAAGCAAACAAACAAACAACTAACAATAATAAACCGCGGGTTTAACTGCAGGACCGCCAACTGACAGGAGTTTTGTCATTGGCAAGCCTAGAGCTGAGGCCATGTCATTAGTATGGCTACACATGTGTCGCATAATTACGACAAAAATCCTGCTGGACAGCACATGTGGACTGACCAAATACACTTACAGACAGGACGAGTGGCGCGGCACTGTGGCGACGCACTTTACCTTGGGGACAGCAGTCTTGATTTAACACAGATAAGTATGTTGTGACATAATGTGATACAACACAACACAATAAATACGGTACAACACAATACAATACAATGGTACAATAAGCTGATCCGAGGCTTGACAGATTATACATGTAATCATATCCTTCCACGCTATTAAAAAAAAGAAAATAATTGAGGGGTCTAACGACACCAAAAGTAGTTTTAAGACAATGGGTATGCGTACCTGAACGTTTTTACACCAGAACTCTCGATGGACTGACAGCTGTTGCTGAGGAGGTTAAGAAAAGGAATATGAGTGAAAAGGATTGTCATTTGTTTTCTGAAACAAGTTGTACTGGTTTTACGCAGACGACACAGTAATCTTCCCAGAGACAGTCACAGGCTTGCAGAATGGTCAGACGGCAGTGAGAGAGTATTGTTAGAAATGGGAGTTACTTCTGGAATGCTAAGAAGCGTAAAGATGGCAAATTTCTCTAGGAGCAAAGTTAAGAGTATTCCAGATTTAAAAAAAAAGAAGAAAAAAATATATATCGGCAAGGATAAAATTGATGTTATACGTTGCTTTGAATACTTGATGCTCAAGATAAATTACAATGATAAAAGGCATGTTGCCAAGCCTGAGTTATATGTCTGTGCTTCGAGAGCAGTGTTTGCACTTCTCTGGAGAATAACCAATCATAGCTTCTTATCGATCTAATCATTGAACCATTTCGATTGTCAACAAATGGCTTTTCAATTTATACAATACCAACATACATCGAAACCAAATTGATAGATTTAAACCCCCTTGAATGAAAATGGATAAAATAGTTTTTGGTTGAATCAACAAAATTTTTATGTACATCCCACATGGTGTAAACAGAAAGTCAATTGTCGTTTAGAGATCAGTTTTTGCAAGACTAGTGCAAACATGTAAATAACAATAGTATGTTTATCACAGGATGTTTAAACCAAATTTTGGTCAAGATCTTTATTAATTCATTTCTACAGTGTCACCAAGGAAGTTTGTAACTGAATTAGTTAAGTTTAGAACAACCAATAATGCACTGCCTGCTAATACACAATGTTTCGACAATTTACCCAGAAGTGAAAGAATCTGTGAGAAACGATCCACAAGCGACATTACCGATGAGATTCACTGCTTATTTTTGTGCCCCCTTTTTGGACAACATCAGACACAAATGTTGATCAACGTACTTTAAAACCTGCCCAAATACATAAATACCTACTGATTGTTTTCTGGAAAAAAGAAGAAGAAAAGAATACTGTTAAAACTGAAATCCTTTCCAAAGGTATTTCTTTTCCATAGAATTTTGTCAAATGATGGGAAAATTAGTCAGTTACTAAGAAAAATAATTTATTGACTTGTTGGTTTGCATTTGCTGGCTGAATCAGTAGCATAAGCAGCATTGAGTTGAAGTTGTCTGCTTTGTAGACGGAGAGAGTTATCAGTCTTTATTGTGTACTTTAAGCCTTCACTCCCCTAGCTTTGCTGGTCTTTCTTTTCCAGTGAAAAAGCCATCGAGGCAATCGCGTGTTTGTTCTGCATTTTCCGAACATTCTGTGTAGCTTCTTCAGGATTAAAAGGCTGAAAAATCTACTTTGTATTTTAACATTTCTTCTGTCATTGCTGCTGTGAGCACATGTCATCGTATGATCGGTATCAGGACAAACCCGGGGTTTCCTTTTTGAGAAAGTGCCTGGGTTTGTTCCAGTGTATGTTTTATTTACCTGTGAATCGGTAGCATAAACAGCATTGACTTGAAGTTGTGTGCTTTGTAAACGGAGAGAGTTACCACTCTCTGTGATTGTTGTTCAATCCCTTACTCGCCCAGCCTCATTCTTCCTTCATTTCGAGTTCTTTGTTAAGGTCCCAGTTTGAATCTTAACTCCAATGTTCATTTCGAGTTCTTTGTTAAGGTCCCAGTTTGAATCTTAACTCCAATGTTCATTTCGAGTTCTTTGTTAAGGTCCCAGTTTGAATCTTAACTCCAATGTTCATTTCGAGTTCTTTGTTAAGGTCCCAGTTTGAATCTTAACTCCAATGTTCATTTCGAGTTCTTTGTTAAGGTTCCAGTTTGAATCTTAACTCCAATGTTCATTTCGAGTTCTTTGTTAAGGTCCCAGTTTGAATCTTAACGCCAAACGTACACAACATCCAAAATAAAAACTTTTTTTGTTATTAAAAAAAAAGAAAAAAAAAGAAGAGAAAACAACAACAACAAAACAAACAACAAAACAAACAAACAGACAGACAAACAAACAAAAAACAGGGGTGTCATCCTCGCGGAAAAACCCCAAGTAAACACCACCGAGACATGATATCCCCCCCACACCCCCACGCACCAGCCCCCATGCCCCCACCTCGCCCGCCTACCTGTTCTTTCTCCTGTGTCGTCATTTCCAGAGTCAATGTCTCAAGTCATTATCAGAGTCCCCTTTTTTCAAAAACCCGGGCAGTGTCTGCATTTGCTTGCGTGGACAGAGACCGTTAACACTGCGAGCAGACGCGTTTCAGTTTTCAGGATATGGATGATGGTGGATTTTTTTTTTCTTTTGAAGGGGACTCTAAGGTTACTTACCGAAACCCGCCCCCCACCCCTCCCCACTAGGTCCCCCCCCCTCCCCGTCCTTCTCCCAGCACCCTCTCATGCGTTTCCCTTTCTTTTAGTTCCAGTTTCCTATCTCTGCTCCAAACGTTCTCTCTGCCACACCCCGGCCTTCATTACTCTTGTGTTTGTCTTCCATTGTCAGGCATTTTCCTGTCTTGGGTTTGCATGAGGGGTGAACTGAAGAGAGAGAGAGAGAGAGAGAGAGAGAGAGAGAGAGAGAGAGAGAGAGAGAGAGAGAGAGAGAGAGAGATTTTACCTGTGAAGACCACCTACCCATGCACAAAAGGGGAACGTCACGATGACACCAATGTGTAGGACAGGGTGTTCTATCGCCAACATTTAAACGTCGCTTACACGCAAAGAGATGTGCTGATTCAACTGCTGTGATATTTGCGGTGCTCCATACTTCCGAAGCATACAGTAGCATAGTTTGGGTCTGCGAAACAAACAAACAAAAAAGCCCCAAAAGAAACTAAACAACAACGAAAAAATTTTAAAAAAATACAAAAAATAATAAAATAAAAACGAGAGTTGGATCAAAGCTTCCAAGTGCCCACATTGTCGTCATGAAGTCCACTATTTTCCCTTCATGGAAGATGATTCCTCGCATGCGCCATTTACGGGAAGCTTTATTGTCAGTACGTATCCTAAGTATTTGCATTCATTAACGACTTCTAGTTCTGTGGTGCCATAGTACCACTTCTCACTTGCAGCGAGGTGGCACCCTCCCCTCTCCCCCCCCTAGCCCCCCTCCCCCGCCCCCCTTTTTTAATTTTTATTTTAAATCATTACTTTGGTTTTGTCTATGTTCACTGTTAATCCTAAAGCCTTTGACGCTTTCTCTAAGTTCGAAATCTGATTTTGAAGTCCTGAAAGAGTCGATGACACTAAGAAATATTGTCTGTAAATATAAGGAGGTTAATTTCTTCGCGGCCTGGTACAAGCTGTGTTCCATGCTTTCCATGCTCTCGAACAAAATCACCTGCCTCGGATATGAATAATCAGAAAAGAAGAGGACTCAGTTGACAGCCTTGCTTTACTCCATAAAAACTTTCAAGGAAATCAGAACATTTTGCTCCCCAAAGAACACAAACTTTGTATGCAGTAATATCAAACATGAAAAAGTTCTGGATTCTGATTTTCTGAGCTGCCGTCTTGGGGCGTGCTGCAGCTGGAGAATAGGGGTTTTCCCGGCCACGTGACGTGATGACTGCGCTGTTTTCGCGGATTCCCGTTTGTGTCTTCAGACAGGTGTGTCTGTGGTCGTGACAGCGGTGCTAGAGC
>NC_134894.1:4364362-4366862 GCF_041734735.1 Babylonia areolata | reverse complement strand
CTATTATTTATTCCCCCCCCCCTTTTTTTTTTTTTTTTTTTTTTTTTTTTCTCAAGGCCTGACTAAGCGCGTTGGGTTACGCTGCTGGTCAGGCATCTGCTTGGCAGATGTGGTGTAGCGTATATGGTTTGTCCGAGCGCAGTGACGCCTCCTTGAGCAACTGAAACTGAAACTGAAACTGAAACTGTCTACCTGCCTGTCCTTCAGTCTGTCTGTCTGCCTGCCTGTCCTTCAGTCTGTCTGTCTGCCTGCCTGTCCTTCAGTCTGTCTGCCTGCCTGTCCTTCAGTCTGTCTACCTGCCTGTCCTTCAGTCTGTCTGTCTACCTGCCTGTCCTTCAGTCTGTCTGTCTGCCTGTCCTTCAGTCTGTCTACCTGCCTGTCCTTCAGTCTGTCTGTCTACCTGCCTGTCCTTCAGTCTGTCTGTCTGTCTGCCTGTCCTTCAGTCTGTCTGTCTACCTGCCTGTCCTTCAGTCTGTCTGCCTGCCTGTCCTTCAGTCTGTCTGCCTGCCTGTCCTTCAGTCTGTCTGCCTGCCTGTCCGGTCAGGCCCGTCTGAGTCCAGAAAATGAGGCCATAGTTATCCAGAGTGTACACATAGTGTTGCTCAGCAGCACGAGGAAAAGAGAATGAGAAGAAAGGCTGCAGCCCAGGCAGACAGACAGACCAGCGTCAGACTTCATCTGTGCCCTCTGCCACAGGGACTGTCATTCCCGCGTCGGACTGGCCAGCCACACCCGACGCTGTAGCAGAATAAACACCTAGAGCGCAACTCCATAGTCTTCCGAGACTGAAGGATGCCTACATTACACATAGTGTGGATGTAAAAGGGCAGTGTTTAGGTTGGGTACAGAGGACAGCAACGGTCTTTTTGAGCTGTTTAATGAGTCAGGGAAAAAAACAACCCCTTCTTCCCGCCCCTGCCCAACCCCCAAATATATATAAATGAAATCTGACTTTGCTCACCATCCTTGTTGGTGTGAAATGTTACTTATGTTATATATTTCGTCTTTTGGCTTCGTCCCGCAGGCTGAAAGTTGCTGGGGGAAGAATCTACGCTGCGAAAATAATCATAATCAGCCACATCAGACCGTGTATGTTAATTGAGTGACCTGGGAGACAATTATTTTCTGACATACGATGAGGCAATCATCTCTCTCTCTCTCTCTCTCTCTCTCTCTCTCTCTATATATATATATATATATATATATGTATCTCTCTCTCTGTATATATATATATATATATATATATATATATATATGTATCTCTGTGTGTGTGTGTGTGTATATATATATATATATATATATCTGTGTGTGTGTGTGTGTGTGTGTGTGTGTGTGTGTGTGTGTGTGTGTGTGTGTGTGTGTGTGTGTGTGTGTGTGTGTGTGTGTGTGTGTGTGTGTGTGTGTGTGTGTGCGTGCGTGTGCGTGTGTGCGCGCGCTACAGTTTGATTTGTCATGATGAAGACGGAAAGTCAAAGTCATTATCAAACTTTATTTCGCAATGCTGAAAACACCGATTCATGCTGACTGCTCTGGATAGGAGGCTATGATTTTATGTTCACATTATGATCCAGTTAATACAAAGGGAAAAAAAAGTAGAAACACAAAAAGCGAAACAGTAGTGCTGAAAGACATCAGGTCTACTGTGTAACTATCCCTTGCGTTAGTCTCACACCAGTTTTAGGAAAACCCTTTCCTCTGGATGGTGGAAATCCACATCTTCACAGTTGCAAAACATATAAAATATTTCCTTTAAATATTTCAGCTTATCGTGAGGACGTGTTGGGCATTCCGCTCTTGTGTGTTCAGAGAAAGATCGAATGCACTTTCGAAATCATGTTATCTATGTCAGTACGGGTTCTGGAACGGGTTACACGAACATAATCATCCCGAAAAACGAAGCATGACTGCTCAAAATGACGAAATAAAACCCGTCGTGCACATAAACGTGCGACATAACGTGTCTTGATCGGATCCCGATTTCACTCGAAAGACCACACTCTTGCATGCATAACACCAACGAAGTAACATGCAAACTGCCCACGAACGCTGAAGAAATCTCCAGATTCAGACCTCTCCATACACATCTGCAGACCGGAAGAGATTGCAGCTGTTCCGGAAACTCTTTCTATCTTTCACCGTATTAGACAGTTCCTGTCGACTGTCTGCTCCACCACGCTATGATTATTTCTTTCAGCAAAATATTCTGCACGTATCGAAGTCATTGTCAATCGAAAAGAGTGGAGAGAAAATAAAAATAAAACGTTAAATCGGCACTGTTTTTTTCAGCCGCAGTTCACAGCAGAGGGAATCCCTTTGAGTCCTTATTCTTCTTTCCGTTTTCTGGCTCGGTACAAGTTTTTATCTTATTTATTATTTTTTTCACAGTGTTCGTCTGCTCGATGTCGAACTGCATAGCAAATATAGTAACTGCTTCTTCTTCTTCTGCGTTCACTCGTATGCACACGAGTGGGCTTTTACGTGTACGACCGTTTTTACCCCG
>NC_134894.1:4351862-4356862 GCF_041734735.1 Babylonia areolata | reverse complement strand
AGAAGTGAAGAAAGGAACAAAGAGATGTAGGAGTAGTTGGTGGAAGGTGGGGGTTGGGGGGGAGGTGGCGGAAGGTGGGGGTTGGGGGTAGGTGGCGGAAGGTGGGGGTTGGGGGGGAGGTGGGGGAAGGTGGGGGTTGGGGGGGAGGAGGCGGAAGGTGGGGGTTGGTGGTAGGTGGCGGAAGGTGGGGGTTGGGGGGAGGTGGAGGAAGGTGGGGGTTGGGGGGGAGGTGGGGGAAGGTGGGGGTTGGTGGTAGGTGGAGGAAGGTGGGGGTTGGTGGTAGGTGGAGGAAGGTGGGGGTTGGGGGGGAGGTGGGGGAAGGTGGGGGTTGGGGGGGAGGAGGCGGAAGGTGGGGGTTGGTGGTAGGTGGCGGAAGGTGGGGGTTGGAGGGAGGAGGGGGAAGGTGGGGGTTGGGGGTAGGTGGAGGAAGGTGGGGGTTGGGGGGGAGGTGGGGGAAGGTGGGGGTTGGTGGTAGGTGGCGGAAGGTGGGGGTTGGGGGGAGGTGGAGGAAGGTGGGGGTTGGTGGTAGGTGGAGGAAGGTGGGGGTTGGTGGTAGGTGGAGGAAGGTGGGGGTTGGTGGTAGGTGGCGGAAGGTGGGGGTTGGGGGGGGGAAGTGGAAGGTGGGGGTTGGGGGGAGGAAGTGGAAGGTGGGGGTTGGGGGGAGGAGGCGGAAGGTGGGGGTTGGGGGAAGGAAGTGGAAGGTGGGGGTTGGGGGGAGGAAGTGGAAGGTGGGGGTTGGGGGGGGAGGAAGTGGAAGGTGGGGGTTGGGGGGGAGGAGGCGGAAGGTGGGGGTTGGGGGAAGGAAGTGGAAGGTGGGGGTTGGGGGGGAGGAAGTGGAAGGTGGGGGTTGGGGGGAGGAGGCGGAAGGTGGGGGTTGGGGGGAGGAAGTGGAAGGTGGGGGTTGGGGGGGAGGAGGGGGAGGAGGCGGAAGGTGGGGGTTGGGGGGGAGGAGGGGGAGGAGGCGGAAGGTGGGGGTTGGGGGGGAGGAGGAGGAGGAGGCGGAAGGTGGGGGTTGGGGGGAGGAGGCGGAAGGTGGGGGTTGGGGGGGAGGAGGCTGAAGGTGGGGGTTGGGGGGGAGGAGGGGGAGGAGGCGGAAGGTGGGGGTTGGGGGGAGGAGGCGGAAGGTGGGGGTTGTGGGGAGGAGGCGGAAGGTGGGGGCTGGGGGGAGGAAGCGGAAGGTGGGGGTTGGGGGGAGGAGGCGGAAGGTGGGCGTTGGGGGGAGGAGGCGGAAGGTGGGGGTTGGGGGGAGGAAGCGGAAGGTGGGGGTTGGGGGGAGGAGGCGGAAGGTGGGGGTTGGGGGGAGGAGGCGGAAGGTGGGGGTTGGGGGGAGGAGGGGGAGGAGGCGGAAGGTGGGGGTTGGGGGGGAGGAGGCGGAAGGTGGGGGTTGGGGGGAGGAGGCGGAAGGTGGGGGTTGGGGGGAGGAGGGGGAGGAGGCGGAAGGTGGGGGTTGGGGGGAAGGAGGGGGAGGAGGCGGAAGGTGGGGGTTGGGGGGAGGTGGCGGAAGGTGGGGGTTGGGGGGGAGGAGGCGGAAGGTGGGGGTTGGGGGGAAAGAGGGGGAGGAGGCGGAAGGTGGGGGTTGGGGGGAAAGAGGGGGAGGAGGCGGAAGGTGGGGGTTGGGGGAAAGAGGGGGAGGAGGCGGAAGGTGGGGGTTGGGGGGAGGTGGCGGAAGGTGGGGGTTGGGGGGGAGGAGGCGGAAGGTGGGGGTTGGGGGGAATGAGGGGGAGGAGGCGGAAGGTGGGGATTGTGGGGAGGAGGCGGAAGGTGGGGGTTGGGGGGGAGGTGGCGGAAGGTGGGGGTTGGGGGGGAGGTGGCGGAAGGTGGGGGTTGTGGGGAGGAGGCGGAAGGTGGGGGTTCGGGGGGAGAAGGCGGAAGGTGGGGGTTGGGGGGAGGAGGCGGAAGGTGGAGGTTGGGGGGGAGGAGGCGGAAGGTGGGGGTTGGGGGGAGGAGGCGGAAGGTGGGGGTTGGGGGGGAGGAGGGGGAGGAGGCGGAAGGTGGGGGTTGGGGGGAGGAGGCGACGAAAACTAACTGGCAGAACTAGCAGGTGAACTGCTACTGAGCTCTTGCAAGAGTTAGATGATTTTTTTTCTATTCAGGGGGAAATCCCTGCATGAAACTCGTACAAGCTGGACCGACATTGCTCTGGCTTGCCTGTCGTGGAAACGTTTCTGGTGCTATCGTTTAATTAATTTACTTTAACCCTATCACCGCCAGTCAATTTAGGGTAAAAAAATTCCTTTGTGGTATAAACACAGAAAAGACAGTGGCTAAGAATAGCTGGGAATCCCCCCTGCGATGTATAGAAAACATGACCTATCCTTCCACCGAATATTAAGAGCAGTAGGTTCATGGATAACAGACCAATGAATGGTCACCTTTCAGTGACGTGGGGTCCTCTACCACGCCTGTGCATAAATGCGAGCTTGGCGGTGAAAGGGTTAAGCTTCGTTGTACACAAGAGTGTTTTGTTTCTTGACGAGTGTTTTAGATTTAAGCTGAATGGTTTTAGTTTTTGTCTGTGTTATTTATTATTTTTTATTTACTTATTCATTTATTTATTTATACGTTCTTTTTTTTGTTGTTGTTTTTGTGGGTTTTTTTGTTTTTTTTTTTTTTTTTTCCGCCCTGTCCTCTTCTGCTCCAGATAAGAACTGGCATGACGGCTTGCATCAAAGGTTGCTGGCGGCTGGATGTCTAGAAAAAAATAAAAAAAAGAATGATGTGGCGCCAGACTCTTCAGTCCGCGCCTTGAGTTGGGGTTAGCATTAGTCCATTACATTTTCTTTTTCCTGGGGATGTTGTCACAGGTTGTGAGGGCCTGCATTCTTCAGCGTGTTTTTTGCACAAATAAAGTGCACTATAGTGAACACAGGCGTGTCCTTTTGCCCTTTAATACAAAAAGAACAACAACAAAATTAAAAAACCCAACCAACCAAAGAAACCCACGTGTGACTCAACAGCGCTGAATACTTTTAACATTTCCTACACACACACACACACACGCACACGCGCGCGCGCGCGAAAAGAAGGCGGAGGAACTTGCATGCCCCCCCCCCCTTCCCTCCTCCCACCCCCCACGCCCATCCACCCCATCCACCCTACTCCCTTCACCCCATTTCCGGTGTCAGGGAAATCCCAAAGAGGGTCGGGTGGGGGTCGAGGGAGAGACAGGAAGTAAGGATTTAACTCTCTCCATATGAACGGCGAAAGAGACGACGTTAACAGCGTTTCACCCCAGTTACCATCATCAAAATATTACAAGCGGAAGGCTCTTATACTGAAGAGGTGAATGTTGACAAAGAATACCACAATTCTGACGACGGAAGCTAAAGGTTGGGTCATTCAGACACCCACTGGACATCCGAAGGGTCTGTGTAGAGGAGAAGAGAGGACTGGCCGTACTGAGTGAGTTAACGCAATGCGGAACCCTGATTTTTGTGGGTCTTCTACTTTCTTCACGGGTCAGCTCCACGCCTAACTCGTGCGTGAAGCACTGTCTCATGCGGAAAGTGGGCGTGTCGCCTGATTAAGCACCCGAGGTGAGTGGGAGACAGGTGTCCCATTCGCCGTGTGAGCGGTGTAAATGGTCTTCGTAATGAATTTTAATTAATTTTTACGCTAACCATAAGTCACTGGGAATGTGGATCACTAGCTGAATGGGTTCATTAGGGATTCTTGTGCATGTGTGTTAATTATTATGTTTTTATCACGAAGTGCAGGATTTAAGGAACCTAGCTAGCAACATTAACCCATTTCTGATTGATAAGGTATCTTCTAGACGGGCGTCCATAACTGACACGAAACAAGTGGTCTGGGAACGCGTACCACACCGGAGATTAGAAAAGAGAGATAAACCACTCGCGGCAGGCCCCTTCTTACTGTCTATAACAGTGCTGAAGCCGTTTTGGGGCACACACGCAGTGCGGAAGGGTGGGGGTAAATCACCCTCTCCTTCCCCACCTGAAGGAAACTGGTCGGTTCTGACGGTTCAGCTGCAGTAAAGCGAAAGTTAAGTTATGCCTGGAATTTCCCACGTGTAGTAAGATTCGCTGTATACAATGAAAACCGATTCATTTTTGCTTGGTTTTTAGCACGTTTGCATCTGCTTGAATGTAGATAATATAAAAAGAAAATAAAGCAGCTCCCCCACCACCAACTCCCCCCCCCCTCCCCCAGTGCAATGTTGCACATGAGAGAGACAGTTATAAATTATTGAACTGCGTTTTCGTAACGCTACTTTTTCTTCACACTTTCTGGTTTACATCACCATTTCTTCAAAAAAAAAAAAAAAAAAAAAAAAAAAAATCAAAACATAAAACACATATTCAGCTCTGTCTCTCTTCTAACATCTGTCTATACATACATGCATACATGAATACATACATACATGATTTCATATAGATCTATCAGTATGTAAATCTAAATCTATCTATATGTACATAATCATATATATAATTCATATATATACGAACGCTTCATGTTGCCCGAGCAGACCGTTGTATTGTGCTCTATCTCTCTCTCTAAGTCTCTGTCTCTGTCTCTCTCTCTCCGGAGTTTTACACGATTCTGTACTTGTATGTGTTCGTGACGAAGGTATTTATTCAGACTTTTTTCAGTGTCCAAGAGGGGTTAAACAAGGTTGTATGCTAAGCTCACAGCTGTTTTCCTTTTTCATCGGTGAATTGGCAGTGGAGTTATCAAAGAAGGGGAGACATGGAATACAAATGATACCTGGCGCAACAGATTTGCTCTTAATGCTATTTGCTGATGATGTTGTTCTCTTGTCTGACACACCCATAGGGTTACAAAATCAATTAAATGCCCTTAAGCAAGAAACAGACAGACTACAACAAATAGTGAATCTCGATAAGACCAATATTATAGTTTTCCGCAATGGAGGTCATCTTTCGACTCGTGAAAAATGGTGCTGTGGTGATAGGGAAATAAAAGTAACCAATACATATAAATATTTAGGAATGTTATTCACAACAAAATTGAGTTTG
>NC_134894.1:4344362-4349362 GCF_041734735.1 Babylonia areolata | reverse complement strand
CAGACTGATCACCCAAGCTGCTGAAAACTGGGGGAGGTGTTGTGTGTGGTGTGGGTGGGTGGGGGGTAGGGGATAGTGTGGATGTCGGTTGGAATGGGGTGGGTGGCTGAAGCCTGCAGGTATATACTGCGGACAGACGGTCTCTGTTCTCAGGTCCTGCTGAGCATTAAAAGACATTCTGGTGGGGCTTCTTGTGGTGAGGTTTTTGTACGTACGTTTGTCCGGTTGGTCATATGTGACGGTATTTTGTTTTTTGGGTTTGGGGTTTTTGTTGTTGTCAAATTTTGAATAACTTCTGTATGTGATAACTTTATGGCAGTTTTTTTTGGTATCTTGATACCTTTTTTAGACCAGTTTCAGTTTCAGCAGCTCAAGGAGGCGTCACTGCGTTCGGACAAAACCATATACGCTACACCACATCTGCCAAGCAGATGCCTGACCAGCAGCGTAACCCAATATTTCAGAAATAGTCTTTATGGAAGTTGTGTATATGTGGTCGATGAGTGTTTTTGAAGTGCGAGTGATTCGTGTTGGTTTGTCGATTAACTGATTGAGATGAAAGGATTCGTATGTTTGTTTCCAGTTCAAATTACATTTCAGTAAATCTATATTAAAGTCACCCAATAAAATAATTTCATTTGAGAGCAGAGAAGCGTCTTCCATCATTAGCGTGAACTTATCCATCCAGTCAACGTGCTCTGCAGGATTCCTATAGATAAAGCCTATAAGAAACGGTTCCGAGTTTTTAAAGTGTACCTGGATCCATACTGATTCAACATGGTGGTTTTCGAGTGATTGAATTCTTTTGAATCTGATATGTTCATGAACATAAATAAGTAAGCCCGTTTCCTTTGGATTGAAAGGATCCTTACGAACGACATTATATCCAGGCATGGTTAGGTCAGAGTCTGACATATGTTCTGATAATCTTGATTCACCAAATCCAAAAATATGAAAGTTTTTTTTTCCAAAATTATTCAATATATCAGAAACATCTGATAACTTATAAATTATATGATTGATATCAAGAAAGCCTACTCTCAAACCTTCTCCCAATGGCCATGCATCGCACGTCTGGGGTGTGTTAGCATTCATGATTTTCTTAAGCTGACAATATAAGTAATGAAAAATTCAGTAAACAAGACACAGGACAATCTAGATTGTATAGGAAAAGTAACAATAATAATAATGTCAAGCAGACAGCAAGCAAATTGAGAAAAAAAGAGTAAATTCTGAAGATCAAACACTATAAGGAATGAAACAATCAATCAAGCAAAACCAGTTAAATGAGCAAAATATGGGGTAGATAACAATTTCACCTTATGATAACGGGCGAATAATATATAATGAAAAATGAAAGTTATTATATAGAGAGAGAAAAATCAGGACTCCTTAATCGTATCAGTGGTACTAATTATATTAATGGGCAAGGCAACTTATCAGTTGATCCGGCACATGTGTGAGCAACCGCAGGGGTTTATAATTACGAAGAAAGCAAACAACTCATACTTCATGCGCATGTGCAAGTTAACCCCAACCCTCCCCCACCCTCCCCGATATTTCGATACTTGCAACAACAACAAATAAACCACCACCACCACCACCAACAACAACAACATTAAAGAAAGCGACGAATATTAAAAGGAAAACAACATCATCCATGTTTGACTCTGTAACTGGCGAAAGATTAAACATTGAGTCATATCTATTTAGAATGGTGTGGGGACACATGGGGGAAGGAGTAGGCAGGAGGGGGACGAGGGGTTCACGTAACAAAAAGTCAAGAAGCATGATATGAAGGAAATGTGCGCTGTTGTGACAACAAGCGGGATGCCATGTGTAACAATTGTTCTGCATATGGATGGATTTGGTTTGGAGACTGTGTGTTTGTTAGTCTGTCTGTATTTTGCCTAGGAATGTTATTATATGAGACACCGTTTTGATCGGTGTAGTGTGGTTGACGTGCGACAGGGACAGAATTGTACGGCGAGGCTGGGTAAGGGGGGTACTGGCTGGAATGTCAGATTGGTGTTCTCCTACTATTTAAGCTGGGAGTAAGAGGAGGGAAATGATAACTGGATTGTATGGGTGGAAATGGTTGCTCTAAAACCTGATCATGTGTATCGCCCGTTACGTCAGGTTGATGTGTTCGCTTCAATTCTGCCTGTGAATGATAAGCAGAGGAATGATCATTACGCAGTGGAACATTACTGTCGTTCCACTCTTTGTTAGTCCTGTGAATGTTTTCAGGAAAACGGCCTTCTTGACGGAGACCTGTCCGCCACAGATTTTTAAAAGTTGCAGCCAGAAGAGCAGTTCCTCTGGCATTAGGGTGTTTTACGCTGCTGTAAAGGTTGGTGTTTGGTGCGAACGTTGAAAAATTATTGATGTAAAGGACTTTTTGTTGGTCACATGTGATTTGAAGGTTACGGTTGGAGGGAAGGATGATGTTGTTCAAGTGATGTTTGCCTCTGGCAGGAAGGATTGAACTCAGGCTCAAGCGTGCTTCTGGGAATTTATTTCGACATAACAGGATTACTTTAGTCCATGTGTCGGTTGACACAGGACCTGATGAACAGGAATTTATGCCAGCATGAATGAGCACGTCTTTCAGATTTGGAGTAACAGGTAATGCATTAAGCCAATCGCAGAGGTCTTCAACACACATTTCTGGAACACATATTTTGAATAAATAGGACTGATGGGGCGCTAACCGTCTGGCGTTGATGAAACGAATGACAGAGTCACCAATTAGAAGTAGAGATGCTTTGTCTGGAATCGACATGCTGTTCAGTGTTTCTTGGGGAGTTGTTGACAGAGCTTTAATTGTTGGTTTACTATTTACCATGGTAATTCTATCAACGGGAGGGACCGCGTCAGCTGGGATGCTATTCTCTGCACTCGAGAGCACAGAGAAAGGGTTAGATGTGGAAACTGAGTAATGAAAAGAGTTTCCAGGTTCATCATTGTAATCAGAAGAGGGGGCTGATGTACTGTCCGGTTTGTTTTCACGAGGAGGACAGTGTTTAGGGGATGGTGTCACTGTCTGGAATTCCGCCCGTGCACAGCTCCCTGGTAAAACAGAGGGCTTAGCTACAGTATCATGACTTGGAGCGGTTTGATGGTAGGGAATTGTGTCTGTTTCTGTGCTTACATCTACACTTGTACGTTTGTCCTGAATCTCAGAGGGTGTTTGTGTGGATGATGTCACACTTTTCTTCTCATCTGGTTTAGATTTTTTTAATTTCAGAGTTTATTGACCCTAGCTGTGTTTTGATGGACTGGTTGTCTTTTGTTAGCTGTTTGTTTGATGCTTCCAGTTTTGTGAGCTGAGATTGTATGTCATCCAATTTGGAAATGAGCATGTTGAATTTTTCAGAAATATTGATACGTAATTCGTTTTTAGTGATAACCTTGATGTCTTCAACAGCTGTGAAAAAGTTATTTTGTAATGTTGATTGTGCACTAGATAAAGAATCAAGCTGCTGGTCTAAATCGAAAACCTTCTGTTTCAGTTCTGGAAGTGAACCGACAGCCTGTGTATGTACTGTTTGGAACAATGTTCGCTTTTTTGTAATCTCGTCCTTCTTCCCTTCTTCTTTGTGGCTTCTGGTTTCTTTTCCCTTGTGAGGGTTGCTGTGCGCCACAGGTGGAGTGGGCGGGAGGACGACGATACCATCTTGGGTCGGCTCAGCTGGTTCAGGGTCTGTCAGTAGATGTGATGGTGGTGGGGTGAAGGAATCTCCACAAGGAGATGTCGGTGTCCATGGAGACAAGTCAATGGTGGGGGTGTGTATAGCAGGTGAACCAGGGAACGCACTGATGAATGTCACAGGAGTTTGGGATCAAGAGTTTTGATAGTTTTTCAATATTTTTTTTATCTCGCATGAAATTAGACACCACTTCTTTTTTTAAAAATTTCACATTCATCTGAATCCCAGAGTGGGCAGTCTAAACCTTGACACAGTAAAGTTCCTTCGGATTGTGATGAAAAATACAGGTTAATAGTCACAGATTTACATGACTGATAAAAAAATACGAATCACTGACTTGGTAACAACGAGGGAAACGACAATACGGAGTCATTGTGATCATAGTCACTGAGCTGAACTGAAATATTGGACTCGTGTAATCCAGAATATCGATAAAAAAGACAGTTTCTCCACACTGTAAGTTCATCTTTCCTGCACGAAAACCGTTTTTGGATTATGTCGAGTGTAGGTTGTAATTTTTTGAGACTCTTGTCTTTGCAAGGAGAAGTAGAAGCAGACATGATTACACGACACAGGGACAAAGACAATACATAATACTCACTGTGCCGGAGTTGTTCATAATTTCACACTAAACTAGAATCCATTGCGATGAAATGAAGATATACCACACACACACACACACACACACACACACACACACACACACACACACAATAAACACAGCACTGTTCACAGGTCAAGGAAGGATATCCACAGAACATGCCCCGTGACACACCCAACAGCGGCTGTCCGTGTTTTGTCTGTGTCCGGTACAGGTGCACTTCACATCATGTCGCGAAATCCCTTGATTATCTATTCAACCAAACAATTTTTATACCACTGTGCACAGAATATTTCAATTGATACAGAAAAGCATATTAATCACTCGATAAGGTGAAATAAGCTGAATAATCACACTCAAGAGAGAGAGAGAGAGAGACAGAGAGAAAGACAGAGAGAGACAGAGAGAGAGAGAGAGAGAGACAGAAAGACAGACAGAGACAGACAGAGAGAGAGAGAGAGAGAAAAGACAAGACAAATGGTTTATTGTACATCGGCCTCAGGCCATTATACAAACAGAGAGAGAGGGGGGGGGGGGGAGGGAGGGAGAGAAAGAAAGAGAACGGGTAAGGGTGGGACACACACACACACACATACACACACACACACAACACACACACACACAACACACACACACAACACACACACACACACACACACACACAGAGGGAAAACACTGAACACTGA
>NC_134894.1:4311862-4326862 GCF_041734735.1 Babylonia areolata | reverse complement strand
GATATGATTGAAATAGGCATGAAATAGCATACTAAAAGTAGACATAAGACATAAAAAGAGATTATATTAACAATGCAATTCAAATTTGATCAACGTCGTGTTTAAAACGATACAAACGATCAAATAAATAGTTAAATAAATGAATAGATAAACGAGTGAATGAATGAATGAATGAATGCATTGACTGATCAATAAGTTAATGAATTGCATGTATGTTTGCAAATATGTATGATAGCCGGTTGTGTTCAATCACCAGAACAGCAGAGGAGGCAACTGCTGTCCCGACTATTTGGGCTAGAATTTGATGTGTAGTGGAGTGTGTATTGCTTAGTTTACATTTTCTGTTGGCCCAACTGTAAGCTTATGTCAGGAGGAAGGTGGCAGAATGGTTAAGACGCTCAGCTGCCAATACAGAGAGTCCGTGAGGGTGTGGGTTCGAATCCCGCTCTCGCCCTTTCTCCTAAGTTTGACTGGAAAATCAAACTGAGCGTCTAGTCTTTCGGATGAGACGATAAACCGAGGTCCCGTGTGCAGCACGCACTTGGCGCACTGAAAAAGAACCCATGGCAACGAGAGTGTTGTCCTCTGGCGAAATTACGTAAAATGAAATCCACTTTCATAGGTACACAAATATGTAAGCATGCACTCAAGGCCTGACTAAGCGCGTTGGGTTATGCTGCTGGTCAGGCATCTGCTCAACAGATGTGGTGTAGCGTGTGTGGATTTCTCCGAACGCAGTGACGCCTCCTTGAGAAAGTGAAACTGTGAAACTTACATTTCCACTCTCCCGGCCAAGAGGGTTTTAGGGCAGTCGGCGTTGGGATGATCCCCAATGGCCAACTAGTCCACAAGGCTGAAGCGCCGTACTAAGAGCAAGTGTAATCTTGCCTCACTTTCAGAGTCACAGTCCTTCACAAACGACTAAACTGTAAACGAATTCCCGCTGCATTGGAGAAGCCATTTGGTCATACAGCTTTCTCTCTGCTGTTGGCCCAACTGTAAGCTTATGTCAGTATCTGCCATAAACTGAGCGTTGAGCATAATCAATCAATTAATCAACAGATAAAAAAAAAAAATTTATTTGTGGCCAGACACGAACAGTATATCAAAAAACAAAAACAAAACAAAAAAACGGTCCCCGCCCCTTTCCATCAACCAATGAATCTCTTTCTCATCAAGGTAGTCAAATATTGGACTCTCGTAAAACAAACAAATACGCACATAAAGAAAGAAAATAAGAGATACACGTGGACGTGCGTCCTCAGTATACTTGGTTCCCATGGAAACGGAATCAGAAAGCTGCAAAATAGGTAACTAAACAAACTACCAACATATAGGTACATCAAAACCAAACAACAACAAAAATAAACCCTGAAACAAACAAACGAACCAAAAAACAAACAAAACAAAACAACAAAAAAACACAACAACAAACAAACCAACAACAACAAAAACAACAAAAAATAAAACAAAACAAAACAAAAACAAAACTAAAAACAAACAAACAAACAAACGAACAACGCAACAAGTCAGTAATTACTTATCCTTTTCATCTAAAAGGGATTTTTGGCTGTGTTTCTTTCCAACAATTGTCGCTGTAATGCTTAGTTTGAAATTAGTTTTCCATGAAATTGTATTGAGTGTCTCAGTCTGTCTGTCGGGGTGTCTATATGTATGTCAGAACTGCCCATCTCATCTTTTTGTCTATGTCTTTTGCTCTCTCTCTCGCTCTCTGATATATTTATATATATATATATATATATATATATATATATATATATAGAGAGAGAGAGAGAGAGAGAGAGAGAGATAGATAGATAGATAGATAGATAGATAGATAGATAGATAGATAGATAGATAGGTGTGTGTGTGTGTGTGTGTGTGTGTGTGTGTGTGTGTGTGTGTGTGTGTGTGTGTGTGTGTGTGAATGCATATGCGTGTGTGTACACACACACACACACACACACACACACACACATATATATATATATATATATATATATATACAGTTCTCTCTCTCTCTCTCTCTCTCTCTCTCTCTGTGTGTGTGTGTGTGTGTGTGTGTGTGTGTGTGTGTGTGTGTGTGTGTGTGTGTGTGTGTGTGTGTGTTTGACCCATAACACTGCTGACCTGCTCTTTGCAGCCATAACAAAGCGCTATTGTTGTACAGGTTGGCGATGAATCATGCCAAGACCATTACACCTGCGCATATTCCCAAACGAGGGCACACACACACGCACACACACACACACACACACACACACACACACACACACACACACACTGAATACGCTCTGCCCCGCAAACCCCATCCCCGACCTCCTCAACCTCGCATCTCATCGGCCTGTTCATACTCAGTCTCTCCCTTTCATTTTCCTTAACTCTTCTTCTTCGTCGTCTTCTTCTTCTTCCCCTCCTTCTGTTCCTTAACTCTTCTTCTTCCCCTTCTGTTCCTTAACCCTTCTTCTTCCCCTCCTGTTCCTTAACTCTTCTTCTTCCCCTTCTGTTCCTTAACTCTTCTTCTTCCCCTTCTTCTGTTCCTTAACTCTTCTTCTTCCCCTTCTGTTCCTTAACTCTTCTTCTTCCCCTTCTTCTGTTCCTTAACTCTTCTTCTTCCCCTTCTGTTCCGTAACTCTTCTTCTTCCCCTTCTTCTGTTCCTTAACTCTTCTTCCCCCCTTCTGTTCCTTAACTCTTCTTCTTCCCCTTCTGTTCCTTAACTCTTCTTCTTCCCCTCCTGTTCCTTAACTCTTCTTCTTCCCCTCCTGTTCCATAACTCTTCTTCTTCCCCTTCTTCTGTTCCTTAACTCTTCTTCTTCCCCTTCTGTTCCTTAACTGTTCTTCTTCCCCTTCTTCTGTTCCTTAACTCTTCTTCTTCCCCTTCTGTTCCTTAACTCTTCTTCTTCCCCTCCTTCTGTTCCTTAACTCTTCTTCTTCCCCTTCTTCTGTTCCTCAACTCCTCTTCTTCCCCTTCTTCTGTTCCTTAACTCTTCTTCTTCCCCTTCTGTTCCTTAACTCTTCTTCTTCCCCTTCTTCTGTTCCTTAACTCTTCTTCTTCCCCTTCTTCTGTTCCTTAACTCTTCTTCTTCCCCTTCTTCTGTTCCTTAACTCTTCTTCTTTCCCTTCTTCTGTTCCCTAACTCTTCTTCTTCCCCTCCTTCTGTTCCTTAACTCTTCCTTCCTTCTGTTCCTTAACTCTTCTTCTTCCCCTTCTTCTGTTCCTTAACTCTTCTTCTTCCCATCCTTCTGTTCCTTAACTCTTCTTCTTCCCCTCCTTCTGTTCCTTAACTCTTCTTCTTCCCCTCCTTCTGTTCCTTAACTCTTCTTCTTCCCCTTCTGTTCCTTAACTGTTCTTCTTCCCCTCCTTCTGTTCCTTAACTCTTCTTCTTCCCCTTCTGTTCCTTAACTCTTCTTCTTCCCCTTCTTCTGTTCCCTAACTCTTCTTCTTCCCCTCCTTCTGTTCCTTAACTCTTCCTTCCTTCTGTTCCTTAACTCTTCTTCTTCCCCTCCTTCTGTTCCTTAACTCTTCCTTCCTTCTGTTCCTTAACTCTTCTTCTTCCCCTTCTTCTGTTCCTTAACTCTTCTTCTTCCCATCCTTCTGTTCCTTAACTCTTCTTCTTCCCCTCCTGTTCCTTAACTCTTCTTCTTCCCCTTCTTCTGTTCCCTAACTCTTCTTCTTCCCCTCCTTCTGTTCCTTAACTCTTCCTTCCTTCTGTTCCTTAACTCTTCTTCTTCCCCTTCTTCTGTTCCTCAACTCTTCTTCTTCCCCTCCTTCTGTTCCTTAACTCTTCTTCTTCCCCTCCTTCTGTTCCTTAACTCTTCTTCTTCCCCTTCTGTTCCTCAACTCTTCTTCTTCCCCTTCTTCTGTTCCTTAACTCTTCTTCTTCCCCTCCTGTTCCTTAACTCTTCTTCTTCCCCTCCTTCTGCTCCTTAACTCTTCTTCTTCCCCTTCTGTTCCTCAACTCTTCTTCTTCCCCTCCTGTTCCTTAACTCTTCTTCTTCCCCTTCTTCTGTTCCTTAACTCTTCTTCTTCCCCTTCTGTTCCTTAACTCTTCTTCTTCCCCTTCTTCTGTTCCTTAACTCTTCTTCTTCCCCTTCTTCTGTTCCTCAACTCTTCTTCTTCCCCTTCTTCTGTTCCTTAACTCTTCTTCTTCCCCTTCTGTTTCTTAACTCTTCTTCTTCCCCTTCTTCTGTTCCTTAACTCTTCTTCTTCCCCTCCTGTTCCTTAACTCTTCTTCTTCTCCTTCTGTTCCTCAACTCTTCTTCTTCCCCTTCTTCTGTTCCTTAACTCTTCTTCTTCCCTTCCTTCTGTTCCTTAACTCTTCTTCTTCCCCTTCTTCTGTTCCTTAACTCTTCTTCTTCCCCTTCTTCTGTTCCTTAACTCTTCTTCTTCCCCTCCTGTTCCTTAACCCTTCTTCTTCCCCTCCTTCTGTTCCTTAACTCTTCTTCTTCCCCTTCTTCTGTTCCCTAACTCTTCTTCTTCCCCTTCTTCTGTTCCTTAACTCTTCTTCTTCCCCTTCTGTTCCTTAACTCTTCTTCTTCCCCTTCTTCTGTTCCTTAACTCTTCTTCTTCCCCTTCTGTTCCTTAACTTATCTTCTTCCCCTTCTGTTCCTTAAATCTTCTTCTTCCCATTCTTCTGTTCCTCAACTCTTCTTCTTCCCCTTCTGTTCCTTAACTCTTCTTCTTCCCCTTCTGTTCCTTAACTCTTCTTCTTCCCCTCCTTCTGTTCCTTAACTCTTCTTCTTCCCCTCCTGTTCTTTAACTCTTCTTCTTCCCCTCCTGTTCCTTAACTCTTCTTCTTCCCCTTCTTCTGTACGTTAACTCTTCTTCTTCCCCTTCTTCTGTTCCTTAACTCTTCTTCTTCCCCTTCTTCTGTTCCTTAACTCTTCTTCTTCCCCTTCTTCTGTTCCTTAACTCTTCTTCTTCCCCTCCTGTTCCTTAACTCTTCTTCTTCCCCTTCTTCTGTTCCTTAACTCTTCTTCTTCCCCTTCTTCTGTTCCTTAACTCTTCTTCTTCCCCTTCTTCTGTTCCTTAACTCTTCTTCTTCCCCTTCTTCTGTTCCTTAACTCTTCTTCTTCCCCTTCTTCTGTTCCTTAACTCTTCTTCTTCCCCTTCTGTTCCTTAACTCTTCTTCTTCCCCTCCTGTTCCTTAACTCTTCTTCTTCCCCTCCTTCTGTTCCTTAACTCTTCTTCTTCCCATCCTTCTGTTCCTTAACTCTTCTTCTTCCCCTCCTGTTCCTTAACTCTTCTTCTTCCCCTTCTGTTCCTTAACTCTTCTTCTTCCCCTTCTTCTGTTCCTTAACTCTTCTTCTTCCCCTTCTTCTGTTCCTTAACTCTTCTTCTTCCCCTTCTTCTGTTCTTCTTCTTCCCCTTCTTCTGTTCCTTAACTCTTCTTCTTCCCCTTCTTCTGTTCCTTAACTCTTCTTCTTCCCATCCTTCTGTTCCTTAACTCTTCTTCCCCCCCTTCTGTTCCTTAACTCTTCTTCCCCCCCTTCTGTTCCTTAACTCTTCTTCCCCCCCTTCTGTTCCTTAACTCTTCTTCCCCTCCTGTTCCTTAACTCTTCTTCTTCCCCTCCTTCTGTTCCTTAACTCTTCTTCTTCCCCTCCTTCTGTTCCTTAACTCTTCTTCTTCCCCTTCTTCTGTTCCTTAACTCTTCTTCTTCCCCTCCTTCTGTTCCTTAACTCTTCTTCTTCCCCTCCTTCTGTTCCTTAACTCTTCTTCCCCCCCTTCTGTTCCTTAACTCTTCTTCTTCCCCCCCTTCTGTTCCTTAACTCTTCTTCTTCCCCTTCTGTTCCTTAACTCTTCTTCTTCCCCTCCTTCTGTTCCTTAACTCTTCTTCTTCCCCTTCTGCTCCTTAACTCTTCTTCTTCCCCTTCTGTTCCTTAACTCTTCTTCTTCCCCCCCTTCTGTTCCTTAACTCTTCTTCTTCCCCTCCTTCTGTTCTTTAACTCTTCTTCTTCCCCTCCTTCTGTTCCTTAACTCTTCTTCTTCCCCTTCTGTTCCTTAACTCTTCTTCTTCCCCTCCTTCTGTTCTTTAACTCTTCTTCTTCCCCTCCTTCTGTTCCTTAACTCTTCTTCTTCCCCTCCTGTTCCTTAACTCTTCTTCTTCCCCTTCTTCTGTTCCTCAACTCTTCTTCTTCTCCCCATCCTCCTCCTTCGGTTTCTTCATTAACGTATTCCCCCTCTCCTATTTTATCTTCTTCCTTTTTATCCTCCTCCTCTTCCTCCTCCTCCTCCTTCTTCTTCTTCTCTTCCTCCTCCTCCTCCTTCTTCTTCTCTTCCTCCTCCTCCTCCTTCTTCTTCTCTTCCTCCTCCTCCTCCTTCAATTTCTTCATCAGCGTATTCTCCCCCTACTCCTATTTTTTCGTCTTCCTTTTTAGTCTCCTCCACCCCCTCCTCCTCCATCTCCTTCTTCTTCTTCTTCTCCTCCTCTTCCTGTTTTATGCTAACGTGCTTTGAGCCAGTAACAAGGGAGTCAATTAAAAGGTTTCCTTTGAAGTTGACACCGGCGAGCAAGTTGTCTGACGTAAACAGCGAGTGGTCCTTGCACACAGCCCTTGCACTCAAATAACAGTATTGATAGACTTGTAAACAACGAGCTTGCAGGCGTATGTCCGAGGGGGAAAAAAAAACCGAACGAGAGAGACGCCAAACTGGCAAGAGACGCACATTGGACAGAATCGATCAACAGACTTCTCCATTCTGTTGGACTGACATAATAAACGTCTAAAAGCAGACTAGCTGTCTTGTCAGACGGCTTTACCCGAAAGGTGGCCCGGCAGCCTGTAGTACGATGACCTCGTGTGAATGGAATGACTCCATGTTTGTAAAGCGCACAGAGCTTGGTCTCTGGCCGGACACAGGCGGCAAGTAGGTATCAGTGGTAGCGATGATAACACCACCACACAATGTCTAGAAAAAGGAAAGGAAAAAAAAGTGTGCAAAATGAAAATAGTCAGTCATTTCAGAGTTGATTATGTTTATTCACTTTACATTCTGTTTGATTCTTCTTCTTGAAAATCTTCATTGTGCTTTTTTTTTCTCTCTGGTGATTCGCATTTTACTGTGCTTTACAAAACATGTTTTATTTTCTTCTTAGCTATCGAAGAAATGACAGTATATTTCCAACTATGGTAGGCGTTTATTGATGATAACGACAACAACGACACCGATAACAACAACAACAACGACAACAATCATCATCATCATCATCTGATGACAATAATAATAATGATATGGAGACGAAGAAAAAGAAGAAGGAGAGAATCGATAGAGACGGAGACAGGTTAATGGACCATCAAGACATGAACAGGCCTATAGTATAGCTTGACCCATTCGTTATGGAGTTGTTAATGTGATGTTATCTGTGTGTGTGTGTGTGTGTGTGTGTGTGTGTGTGTGTGTGTGTGTGCTCGTGTATGCTTCGGTTTATTTTTCAAGTCGTCATGTCTTAGTGTATGATTATGCATTTTCTTACATTTTTTTCTTGTTCGTGATTTGGGGGATATGGCTGACATTCCTTGCCTTCAAAGCTTGCACAAATATTTACATGCAGATATAGACTGATCGATACAATATATATATATATATATATATGTGTGTGTGTGTGTGTGTGTGTGTGTGTGTGTGAACTTATAAGGACAGACAGAGAAATAGAGAAAGAAAAGCGAGAGAAAAAAGAGAGAGCAAGAAACAGGGACTTAAACAATTACATATATATATATATATATATATATATATATATATATATATATATATATATATATATATATAAAGAGAGACAGACAGAAACAAAGACAGACAGAGAGACACACAGACGGATAGAAAACTAGATACAGAGGCAAAGACAGAGACAAGACACATTGATAGAGACAAAGAAAAACACATATACACACAAATAATTGTGCCTTACAAAAAAAATACAAAAAAACTTCCAGTTTGTTTTGTTTTATAGATTCGCTCTTTCCAAACTCCCTTTATATCTACCAACTGTCAAACAAAGACTTGTAGGTTTGCTATCATTATTATCATAATTTCTCTTTTAGGGGGGCCTTCAAGACTCACTTGTGAAACATTTAATTTTTTTTTTTATCTTATCGCTAAAACGTGTTCTGTGCTTATTATACAGCTTCGGGTTCAAAAACAAAACAAAACAACAACAAAAAAACAAAACAAAAACCAACCAACCAACCAACCAACCCAACAAACCAGGCCCGTGTCTGGGTGGGAAGAAATTGTCTCAGTCACTGCACTACTGCGAATCTGTCAGTGCCGTTCATGAATTAACATTTAAGCATGCTTTTTTAAGCGCGATATATCGATAACGCCGCTTAAAACATGTTGTTTTGGTGTATCTCGGGCATTTAAGGATTCTTTAAAGTCCGCGATAAAGGACACGATGCCATCGCCTCAATCACACTGCAACATTTAGCCGTTTTCTCTGGATGTAGATAGAAGTACGATAAGTTTGGTTGCACTCGCCGGGAAAGTACGACACGGTTGGTTCAATTTCTCTTTTTATGTTCATTCTAGTTCATTGAGTATCCACTTTAAAATATTCATATGCAGTAAACACGTCGATGATGTAGTCTATGTCACTGTATGTGTTCTGTCCATAATTTGAATTTCTTTCCTTTTAATTGCAAACAAGAAAAACGAGGTCACGCCGTCTTCTTACCATGCATAACCAACGCTACTGCAACTGGGATGCAGAAATATGGTGTTTTTGGAATCCCGGAAATAGCCTCAACGAATTAAACCGTTAATGACACGGGAAACACGGCTTAACTCGGGAGACTTACAACCTATTATTGGAATACAGTGAAGATTGTTTTCCTGCTATTTTTAAGCCAAATTTGATATTGACGAATAAAGCATTTCCAGAGAAAATGGCAATGTTAAAGTTTACCAAGGACACACAGATATACACACACACGCACACACACACACACACACACACACACACACACACACACACACACACACCACCACCAACAACACAACAACAACAACAGCACAGCAACAACAACAAAAAACAACAAGAAGAAACAAAAACCACACATAAAGAAGTGGACTGACAGATACACAAATAGAAGGCGGGGGTGGAGGTCAGGGGGGGGGGGGAGACAGAGAGGGAGAGAAAAAGGGAGAGAGAGACAGACAGACAGACAGACAGACAGAGAGGCACACAGAGAGTTACAGAGACACAGACAGACACACATACAGACACACACACACACACACACACAGACCAACAAACAGGGAGGGAAACAGGGAAAAAGAGAAGAGAAGTGCACAATTTATTTCGGGATAGCATTCAGTAGCTGTCTCTCTGAGTACTTGGTACAGCTGAATCCTACTTGCCAAGAGCCAGACTTGGACACACACACACACACACACACACATTCACATACGCACACCACTTATACAAGACAGAATTATGGTGCCAGAACAAGTGCGCACGAGTGTGTGTGTGTGTGTGTGTGTGTGTGTGTGTGTGTGTGTGTACGTGCGGGGGGAGGGGATATTGGGGGTGTTGTGCTGTGCGCGGAGACCAGTAAACGAAATGAAGTGGCGGATGGTGCCAATTATGATTTATCTGTAGATATTTACGTCAAAGTCTATTCCCTGTTTTGATGCATGGGATGGGGGGGGGGAAACCCAACCAACAAACCAAACCAAACACACACACACACACACACACACACACACACACACACACACACACACACACACACTTTACCACTGGTACTTCCATTTCTATTCCTCTTCATCCGTCCACCCCTGCCCCTCACTACTTCTTCTCTTTACCATTCCTACAACTGTCACTGCTGCTTCTTCTGCTACTGCAACTACTACTACTGCTTCTAGTACTACTGCCACTGCTACTTCTACTACTACTGCTACTATGAACACATTGCGTGTTACTGCTTTACTCAAACCAAGGATAGTCCTGATCGGCGTGTTGGACTTATGCCATGTTTGTTTAAAATTTGGTCGTATGTTTTATAGATTAGTATTACTTTATGTTGATTTTACCACTACATTAATTTGATACTTTGTGCATGTGAATAATACAATAAGTGTGCATGGGTGCTTGCATACGGGCGGGTGTGTGCGTGCGCACGTGTATGTCTTGTGTTTCAAATGATGGAAAGTTATCGGACTTTGCCTTGCTATGACTGAGTTGAGTGTTATTTTGTTATGTATTTGTTGTTTTCCATCTCTTACCACTTTGCTTATAACTTGTATGTATCACAGACTTCACCACACTTAATTCCTCTGCGAGATAATAAAGGTATTCTGATTCTGATGTGACTATCGGATATCTGCTTGATTTTCTATTTCTGTATACTGCTGACGTGGTGTACCGTATAGAGCAATCCACATGGTTTGACACCACCTTGAAACTGAAACTGAAACTGATGTGGATGATGATGACGATGGACTGTGTGTGTGTGTGTGTGTGTGTGTGTGTGTGTGTGTGTGTGTGTGTGTGCTGCAGCTCTTAGGCCTGGCCCTCCTGGGAGTGGGCATCTGGATGGTGGTGGACAAGGACTCGGGCAAGTTCATCGACGACAACCTCTCGGGGGCTGGGGAGGACGGGGGAGGAGGCCAGCCACCCGTCCTCATCAACTTCAGCTCTGTCACCGACTCCCAGGTCTTCTATACCTTTTTTTTGCACCCCCACGCCCCCCACCCCGATCCCCACCGCCATCCCCACCCCCTTCTTTCTTTTTATATTGTATTGTATTGTACTCCATCTCGCTCACTACGATCGGCTTCGGATCCCCTCTGTTTACGTATACTCAGATTCAAACACTCGACTGTTGGCCGCCGTTCTTTCTCTATCTCTGGACCTTGCAATTGGAATCAACTTCCTCTTTCACTTCGTCAAGTCTCCACACTCAGCTCTTTCAAGCCTGGCCTTAAAACCCACCTCTTGCCCTAAATAGCCTCCCTTCCCTGCCTCTTCATTGTCTTCAGTTTCTCCAGTTTTTTGAGTTATGCGTGCGTGTGAATGACTGGTACGAAAGCGCTTTGATTTGTCTCTGCACAAGATTCTGCGCTATATTGATACCATTATTATCATTATTGTATTGTATTGCAATACCGTGTGGTGTGATGTAGTGTAATACTTGTATCACACTGCAGTGCACTGTAGTGTAGTGTAGTGTAGTGTAGTGTAGTGTAGTGCAGTGTAGTGTAGTGTAGTGTAGTGTAGTGCAGTGTAGTGTAGTGTAGAGCAGTGTAGTGTAGTGTAGTGTAGTGTAGTGCAGTGTAGTGTAGTGTAGTGCAGTGTAGTGTAGTGTAGTGTAGTGTAGAGCAGTGCAGTGTAGTGTAGGGCAGTGTAGTGTAGAGTAGTGTAGTGCAGTGTAGTGTAGAGCAGTGCAGTGTAGTGTAGTGTAGTGTAGTGTAGAGCAGTGTAGTGTAGTGTAGGGTAGTGTAGTGTAGTGTAGTGTAGTGTAGTGTAGTGTAGTGTAGTGTAGTGTAGAGCAGTGTAGTGTAGTGTAGTGTAGTGTAGTGTAGTGTAGTGTAGTGCAGTGTAGTGTAGTGTAGTGTAGTGCAGTGCAGTGCAGTGTAGTGTAGAGCAGTGTAGTGTAGTGTAGTGTAGTGTAGAGCAGTGTAGAGCAGTGTAGTGTAGTGCAGTGTAGTGTAGTGTAGTGTAGTGCAGTGCAGTGTAGTGTAGGGCAGTGTAGTGTAGAGTAGTGTAGTGTAGTGTAGTGTAGTGTAGTGCAGTGTAGTGTAGTGCAGTGTAGTGTAGACCAGTGTAGTGTAGTGTAGGGCAGTGTAGTGTAGAGTAGTGTAGTGTAGTGTAGAGCAGTGCAGTGTAGTGTAGTGTAGAGCAGTGCAGTGTAGAGCAGTGCAGTGTAGTGTAGAGTAGTGTAGTGCAGTGTAGAGCAGTGCAGTGTAGTGCAGTGCAGTGTAGTGTAGTGTAGTGTAGTGCAGTGTAGTGCAGTGTAGTGTAGTGTAGAGTAGTGTAGTGTAGTGTAGTGCAGTGTAGTGTAGTGTAGTGTAGTGTAGTGTAGTGTAGTGTAGTGCAGTGTAGTGTAGTGTAGTGCAGTGTAGTGTAGTGTAGAGCAGTGTAGTGTAGTGTAGTGTAGTGCAGTGTAGTGTAGTGTAGTGTAGTGTAGTGCAGTGCAGTGTAGTGTAGTGTAGTGTAGTGCAGTGCAGTGCAGTGTAGTGTAGTGTAGTGTAGTGTAGTGTAGTGTAGTGTAGTGTAGTGTAGTGTAGTGCAGTGTAGTGTAGTGTAGTGTAGTGTAGTGCAGTGCAGTGTAGTGTAGTGTAGTGTAGTGTAGAGCAGTGTAGTGTAGTGTAGTGTAGTGTAGTGTAGTGTAGTGTAGTGTAGAGTAGTGTAGTGTAGTGTAGTGTAGTGCAGTGTAGTGTAGTGTAGTGTAGTGTAGTGTAGTGCAGTGCAGTGTAGTGTAGTGTAGTGTAGTGTAGTGTAGAGCAGTGTAGTGTAGTGTAGTGTAGTGTAGTGTAGTGCAGTGCAGTGTAGTGTAGTGTAGTGTAGTGTAGTGCAGTGTAGTGTAGTGCAGTGTAGTGTAGTGTAGTGTAGTGTAGAGCAGTGTAGTGTAGTGTAGTGTAGTGTAGTGCAGTGCACTTTTGTCACAACAAATTTCTCTGTTTGAAATTCGGCCTGCTTCTCCACAGGGAGTGTGCGTCGCTACAGTAAGATCGCCTCTCATTGGGAAAACACACACACACACACACACACACACACACACACACACACATATATATATATTATATATATATATATATATATATATATATATATATTACGCAAGTCAAATTCTGCAAACCAAACCAAGCAGCGTCTACCTATACCTGTCCCACATGCATATATATATATATATATATAGAGAGAGAGAGAGAGAGAGAGAGAGACAGAGACAGAGACAGAGACAGATAGATATCTGACAGCGAGTGCCTTTGTTATCCATCCAAACGTGGCTTTTTCTACATCATTTTAGCCAGGGACAACTCGTCCGTTGCCATTGATTCCTTTACGTGCGCTAAGAGCGTGCTGCACACGGGACCTCGGTTAATCGTCTCATCCGAATGACTAGCATCTAGACCACCACTCCAAGTCTAGTAGACGGGGAGAAAGTTCTGATGAGTGGAGGGTTCGAAACTGTGCGCGCAGAGTCTGTCGCTTTCAAGGCGCTAGGCTACCACATCCACTGCATAGCGGGTGCAAATGAAAACACACCCATCAATCTTATGCATTGGGGTGCGGGGGAGGGGGGGGGGGCGGGGGGGGGGGGGGGGGGGAGGGGAGTGAGGGGGGGGGGAAACGACAGCAAGTTCTACAAAAGTGATTTTGTTCCGTTCAGTTATCAACCAGTCTGGAGTTGACTTCATTTCGCACCAGGTATCTCTATTCACAAGTTACATTCAAACTAAATGACATCGACAAGAATAAAATTGTAATGCATATCAAACGGTATAACTATCCCCGATTTGTAATACAGAAGAATACATTCAAGCTAAAATTAGTGACTTGTACGCTAATAATATCACACATAACATACGGTAACATTATCCCCGATTTGTAATACAGAAGAAGACATTCAAGCTAAATAAACATCGACACTAATAATTGTATCATACATAACAAAACGGTAACACTGTCCCAGATTTGTAACACAGAAGAACACATTCAAGCTGAAAATTAACGAATTACATCGAAATTAATAACTGTATTATACACAACGAAAACGATATCAATCACTATCCCGATTTATGTAACACTACGAGAAGACTGCAGCTGTCGGAAGATGGCAGAATGGTTAAGACGCTCAGCTGCCAATACAGAGAGTCCGTGAGGGTGTGGGTTCGAATCCCGCTCTCGCCCTTTCTCCCAAGTTTGACTGGAAAATCAAACTGAGCGTCTAGTATTTCGGATGAGACGATAAACCGAGGTCCCGTGTGCAGCACGCACTTGACGCACTGAAAAAGAACCCATGGCAACGAGAGTGTTGTCCTCTGGCGAAATTACGTAAAATGAAATCCACTTTCATAGGTACACAAATATGTAAGCATGCACTCAAGGCCTGACTGAGCGCGTTGGGTTATGCTGCTGGTCAGGCATCTGCTCAACAGATGTGGTGTAGCGTGTATGGATTTGTCCGAACGCAGTGACACCTCCTTGAGAAAGTGAAACTGAAACTGCAGTTGACTTTGTGGTAATGCTGTGCACCAGAATAAAATTTCAAACAAGGTGTTCTCACACACACACTCACACACACACACACACACACACACACACACACACACACACACATATATATATATATATAAACCTTAATGACTGTCCAGGTCTTCGATACCTTAGCTTACGTGCTGATTGGTCTGGGAGCCGTCATTGTCTTGATCACTGGTCTGGCCTTCGTGGGAGCCGTGAAGCAGAGCATGCGTCTGTTGATCGCTGTGAGTTTGGTTGGTAGGTTGGTTGGTAGGTTGGTTTGTGCATATCTGTTGTGCGTGTGTGTGTGTGAGTGTGTGTGTGTGTGTGTGTGTGTGTGTGTGTGTGTGTGTGTGTGTGTGTTATCTACATTTTGTTTATTTATTTATTTATTATTTATTATCACTCTCGTCAATGAGTTGGGTTTTTTTTCTACATTTCATTTTATTTCATTGTCTATCTGCTTTTTTTTTTTTAATTCTAATTTCATTACTTCATTTTATTTCTCCAACGCAAACGGGAAAACCCGTAGGCTCCGGGCCTGAGGTAGTCTCACGAGGAAGCACTGTCCCATCTTCAAAGGTCCGGCCAACATTGGGTAACGCGCGAGGCGAACCGATCGGAACGAGTTCAGCCTAAAACTCCCCCCAGCCCCACCCCCATAAATCCGAAAAGAAGCGAGTAGCAAGATCGAGTCGAACGACAGAGATGGTGCAAAAGAAAAAAAGAGAAAGACAGATTAGTAATCAAGCGGAATGAAAACGCTTAGAAGCTAGAACACTATTTGCAGAGCTGAAACATACAACAAGA
>NC_134894.1:4294362-4299362 GCF_041734735.1 Babylonia areolata | reverse complement strand
TGTGCGTTGGCAAGTGGGTGGTTTTTGTCCTTCAGTCCAGTCAGTGAGTCTCCACGCTTGACAGCATCGTGGTTCGGGTTTCTGCCTTGCGCGCGTCTTCGAGGTGTTGGTGCCTCCGTTCAGTCGTGGTGCAACGTCACGTCGCTCTAGACCAGCCGCCTCTCGGTGCCGGCGATGTGTCCGCCGAGGGCTCCGCTGACATTCCGCACGGAGGGCCTGTCTCCAGTCCCCCAGCGTCAACAACGGTTCTATGTTCGTGTGTTTGATATTCAGTTGTGAACAAATACACAAACAAACAAACAAACAAAAAAGACCATCCTGTGCTTCCAGTTGATCTTATTTTATTCTATTTTCCATAATTTTCTAGACAGTTGTCGTTTCTGACATTAATGTTCATTACACTTACCTGTGGAGACAGAGTGAGAGAAGGTTGGACTGAAAAAAAGGAAACTTATCTGTTTTGATATTGGTTAGAGCGAGGCTGAGATGCCGAGCATCCAGATGGCTGTAGTAGGTGTGTAGAACGACCGTGTGACCTCATTTATCAGTGCCCTTGAGGTACTATGTGCAAGGAATAAGACTGTAGTTAGTTGTTGTTTGGGTATTTTTTTTCTTTTCCATTTTTTTTTCCTTCTTTATTGTATTTTTTACACATCTACAGATATACAGACACATTCATTGAATGCATTACATACTTTCATTTCTGTGTGGGCTTAGTTGTGTTGTGACGCGTGGGCTGGGTGCACGTCCGCTTTAGCATGTATGTCTGATGATGTATGTATGCATTACTCTAGGTTACGTTTTAAGGGTTTCTGTTGTTGTTGTTGTCGTCATCGTCTTCTGATTGGTGATTGTACGCACGGGTTACCTTAGGTTGACAACTAAGCATTTCATGTCTTTTTATGTTGAATCACTGATTTTCGTGTACTGTTTTTGTGTCTCACACCACAAATGAATTTTTCTTGTTGAGATAATAAAGTATTTTATAAAGTATTCTGTATTGCCTACACAGCCCTAGGATTGAAAGAACTGTTTGAGGAAGATGAGTGTTTCACGTCGTGTGGACTGAGAGATAACTGATAAAGATGATTGTCTGTCTAATGGACTGAGTATCAAACCTTCTAAAATTGAAATTGTCAAAAATACATTCAAGAGAACGTTCCGAAAAGTTTGGTAAAAAAGATTTCAAACTCTGGCATTTTCAAATACTACGTGTTTGCAAAAGATACGTTCTCCACATATGCATTTCAAATCTTTGCTGAACTCAGTCACAAAAGCGATCATATTTATCCTGTTCGATAATGCACGAATCTGCCATGATCTGATTGACTGTTTGTACTAAGTTGATTGATGGAGAGTTTCCAGTTTATAACAATCATTTCTATTACCACTTAAAACCACCATTTTGCCGGTATATTTCCCCTACTTTGCTCCAAAATGCTTGTTCTAGTAATCGGTAGCCCTCTTTTACAGTTAGAGGTACATAAATTTCTGTAGTTCAATGTTCGTGTTTTGCACCTTTTCTTGCAACCCTGTCAGCCCATTCATTATAGAAATTACCAAGGTGTGAAGGAACTTAGCAAAAAGTAAAATGTGTTCCTTTCAAACTCGAAAGATGTACAGCGTAACTTGCATTTTTTCTGCTTTCCATTATGATCTAAGATTCATTCTTACAATCTGATGAGTTTAAAACAAAAAAATACGGATTATGAATCAACGCAAAGTAAGACTTGTAAAAGGCAAACTGAAATATCAAGAATATAGTTTAGAGCCATAAGAATAGCAACGAGTTCAGCTGTGAATACTGATCTATTTTTACCAATATAGTATGAACCTTCAGTTTCTAGTTCTTGCTTGGCAATGGTCTAGGAATGAGCCGTCTGTGTAAATCTGTGCATGGTCGTGGTATTTGTTCTGAAGGTGGAATTGAGACTTCCGTTGCCATAACATTTGGTTTTCATTCTTTTCAATGTCAGTATGATTAACGTCAAAATGTGCTTAACTCATCTCCCAAGTGGGCCATGGATTAACAGTTTTCTGTGTGTGTCTACATCATCTGAATTTATTTAAGACTTTTGGAACAGGTTAACAGAAATGTGCCCATTGGCATTAGATAACATCGGTTTTTTTTGTTTTTTTTTTGGTTTTTTTTTTTTTTTAATCATCTTTCTTTGTGAAACTGTTTTCCGATGTGATTCTTAGTTCTTCTGATGCAAAGTTGTCAGCAGCTGAGCTTCTCAGTACCTATTTCGCACATGCGATGCTTCGGTATTCATCCAAAGGTAATTATCCTGTTTCTTTGTATGTTGCTGGGGTCGATGCTTGAAGGGAACACCGAGGGTAAGTCTGCATGCTTTACAGTCTATACTTTGAAGTTTCTTTAGCAAATATTTTCGAGAATTGAAAAAGACTTCTTGTCCGTATAATAGTTTGAATCGAATAATTGATGATGATAAATTCATTGCCTGTCATAGTGTGGGTGGGTGCTTGTTTCTGTTCTCTCTCTCTCTCTCTCTCTCTCTCTCTCTCTCTGTGTGTGTGTGTGTGTGTGTGTGTGTGTGTGTGTGTGTGTGTGTGTGTGTGTGTGTGTGTGTGTGTGTGTGTGTGTGTGTTTCTTTTGCATGATGATTGATGTCTGCACAGTAGTGAGGGAGTTACGTGGACGAGTTACTCTTCCTTTTCAATTTCTAACTTCACTGAGTCTGTACGTATTCTTATCATCTTACTGAATATTTTCGTTTTGTGACATTGAAGATGGAAATGTACATGTATAGCGATCAAGGGAGGGTATGTATAGGCTTTTCATTTATTTCCTTCCTTGTTTATTTAATTATCCATTTATTTTACCGGAATGTTCCCCTTTTGCATGATGGTTGATGTGTACGTGGTGATCAGGGAGAGTGAACCAGATACTTATTCGTTTATCTTATTCATTTATCTTCATTCCACTTTGTTATCTGTTGACGAACACAGGAAATACGATCTTTTGTCCTGTAAAGTGTAATCTGAAAATATATACCTTTTCCGCAAACATTTTTGTACTGTGCACAATTGATAGATTAAAGACTTTGCCATTCAGAACTCTGTGGCAGAAATATTTTGATGTTTATGTACTTCTGTGTTAGTGCAATTGGGATTGTGTGTGTGTGTGTGTGGGGGGGGGGGGGGGGTGAGAGGGAGGAGAACGAGGGAGGGGCGGACGCATGTGTCCCTGTGTGTGCACACGCGTGTGTGTGTGTGTGTGTGTGTGTGCGCGCGCGCGTGCGTGGTCATGTGTGTGTGTGTGTGTGTGTGTGACCATGGATACATAGACATACGGCACATCACAACCATAACAAATGAAAGGTCGTGTTAGCCGAAAATGAAGCTTGAAGAGAGAGAGAGAGAGAGAGAGAGAGAGAGAGAGACGCTTTTTTATCATATACATATGTGTGTATACATAATAGTGGGTTTTTTTCGAAAAAAATCTCATATATATATATATATATATATATATATATATATATATATATATATACAGAGAGAGAGAGGGGGGGGGAGAGAGAGAGAGGAGCTTGACGCTTTTTTGAACATATACATATGTATGTATATATAATAGTGTTTTTTTAAAAACATCTCTGTGGTGGGGGAGCGCAACTGTAGGAGCCTCCGCTCCCTGCTGATGCCTACCAGATTGCCCACTCCTGACCAAGAAGCCCCAGGATGCTTTAAGTGCCACAAAAGGTGCGTCATTTGCAAAGATCACATGCAGGAAACAGACACATTCACTAGTGACACTACACACGAAACATTCAAAATCCAACAACACGTAACGTGCGACAGCAGCAACATCATTTACCTACTGTTCTGTGATAAATGCAAGCAAGCACAATATATAGGAGAAACAAAGAACACTCTCAAGACAAGATTCTACTTACACCGCAATCACATCAAACAGAACACAGGCACCCTAGTCACACGCCACTTCAACCAATCCAACCACACAATCACTAACATGAAATGTATCATCATGGAACATATTCACGGAAATTCACACACAGTCAGACAAACCAGGGGAAAAAAAGTGGATGAACAGACTGAAAACAGTGGCACCTTACGGGCTGAACATTCGGGACTAATAGCCATAAGGAGGTCCCTGTGGTTGCGTTTGTGGGGTGTTTGTGGGGTGGTGAGGACAACGATAGAGGACTCTCTCTCTCTCTCTCTCTCTCTGTCAGTGTCTGCCTTCTCTCCGCCTGTCCGTCTGTCTCTCCCTCTCCCTCTTTCTCCCCCCTCTCTCTCCCCCCTCTCTCTTTATCTCTCCATCCTCTCTCTCTCTCTCCCTCCCTCTCTCTCTCTCTCTCTCTCTCATTGTCAGCCATCTGTCCGTCTGTCCCTCCCCTCTCTCCTTATTTCTTCCCCCCCCCCCTCTCTCTCGCTGTCTGTCTCTCTCTGTGTTCCCCTCTCTCTCCTCCTCTCACTGTCCCTTCTCCCTCCCTGACCCCCTCCCTCTCTGTCTCTGTTTCTTTTTCCCTCTCCTTCTATTATCTGCCCATCTATTTTTTCTCGACCTCTCTCTCGTCCTCTCTGACTACTTTACTCACCAGCCTCTCTTCCTATTCCCCAAGCAACACTTCACACTGTTCTTTTCATGTTGCATGCCCTGGATGCAGTTTTTACATGAGCTTTTTTCATGAGCTTTGTTGACCTTTTTGTTTTCTTTGTTGGTGTGTGTGTTGCATTTTGACATACCAGTAAACGCCCTTGACGAAGACCAGTGGTCGAAACCGGTCGGGCATGTGAGAAACTGTTCTGTTGTTTTCCTTTTTTTTCTATTGTTATATATATATATATATATATATATATATATATATAGAGAGAGAGAGAGAGAGAGAGAGAGAGAGAGAGAGACGGCCTTTGGAGTTTCGTACAAAGTTATATTTGGTATAAAGGCATAAGTTTGAAATGTTGTGATGTTACAAGCTACACCTCCGTCATATTTTATATTTCACATCGCTGTG
>NC_134894.1:4266862-4271862 GCF_041734735.1 Babylonia areolata | reverse complement strand
GCCTCTTGTTGTTGTTTTTTTCTCCCCACCACCATGTGTGTAAGAAAGCCACCATGCTAAACCCGTGTATACCCACTTGTAATTAACCCACGGATGTTTTTTTTTTTCTTTTCTTTTTTTGTCTATTTTTCTTTCTCTCTTTTTCTTAGTCCGGGGGGGCAATATCTGGCTAGCCAAGACTAACCCCAGGGCCTTAGTTGAATGAACGCCGTGGGGATATAAACTTCACCTCAGTTGTCAGGAGTGACACCCACCATCCCTCCTATTTGGAGTTTACCCCACCCCCCCTTCCCTCAACCGCCCCCTACATTCCCATCTCATCTCGTAATGGGTATGGATGAGGGTTATTCTTGGCTGACCTGAAATGGCCCTTGGGAATAGAAACTTTGCCTTGTTTAGAATCAGCACAGGCTATCAATGTAGAACTTTTGCATCCGTTAATAACGTTGTAATAGAGAGGGAGATGGGGGGCTGCAGAAGGGTAATTTCCAGCAGTGAGGAGAGGGAGAGAAAGGGGGTAATTTCCAACAGAGAGGAAAGGCAGATAAAGGGGGTAATTTCCAACAGAGAGGAGAGGGAGAGAAGGGGGTAATTTCCAACAGTGAGGAGAGGGAGAGAAAGGGGGTAATTTCCAACAGTGAGGAGAGGGAGAGAAAGGGGGTAATTTCCAACAGTGAGGAGAGGGAGAGAAAGGGGGTAATTTCCAACAGTGAGGAGAGAGAGAGAGAGAAAGGGGGTAATTTCCAACAGAGAGGAGAGAGAGAGAGAGAAAGGGGGTAATTTCCAACAGTGAGGAGAGGGAGAGAAAGGGGGTAATTTCCAGCAGTGAGGAGAGGGAGAGAAAGGGGGTCATTTCCAGCAGTGAGGAGAGGGAGAGAAAGGGGGTAATTTCCAGCAGTGAGGAGAGGGAGAGAAAGGGGGTAATTTCCAACAGTGAGGAGAGGGAGAGAAGGGGGTAATTTCCAACAGTGAGGAGAGGGAGAGAAAGGGGGTAATTTCCAACAGTGAGAGGAGAGGGAGAGAAAGGGGGTAATTTCCAACAGTGAGGAGAGGGAGAGAAAGGGGGTAATTTCCAACAGAGAGGAGAGGGAGAGAAAGGGGGTAATTTCCAACAGTGAGAGGAGAGGGAGAGAAAGGGGGTAATTTCCAACAGTGAGAGGAGAGGGAGAGAAAGGGGGTAATTTCCAACAGTGAGGAGAGGGAGAGAAAGGGGGTAATTTCCAACAGAGAGGAGAGGGAGAGAAAGGGGGTAATTTCCAACAGAGAGGAGAGGGAGAGAAAGGGGGTAATTTCCAGCAGTGAGGAGAGGGAGAGAAAGGGGGTAATTTCCAGCAAAGAGGAGAGGGGGTAATTTCCAGCAGTGAGGAGAGGGAGAGAAAGGGGGTAATTTCCAGCAAAGAGGAGAGGGGGTAATTTCCAGCAGTGAGGAGAGGGAGAGAAAGGGGGTAATTTCCAGCAAAGAGGAGAGGGGGTAATTTCCAGCAGTGAGGAGAGGGAGAGAAAGGGGGTAATTTCCAGCAAAGAGGAGAGGGGGTAATTTCCAGCAGTGAGGAGAGGGAGAGAAAGGGGGTAATTTCCAGCAAAGAGGAGAGGGGGTAATTTCCAGCAGTGAGGAGAGGGAGAGAAAGGGGGTAATTTCCAACAGAGAGGAGAGGGAGAGAAAGGGGGTAATTTCCAACAGAGAGGAGAGGGAGAGAAAGGGGGTAATTTCCAACAGAGGGGAGAGGGAGAGAAGGGGGTAATTTCCAGCAGTGAGGAGAGGGAGAGAAAGGGGGTAATTTCCAGCAGTGAGGAGAGGGAGAGAAAGGGGGTAATTTCCAACAGTGAGGAGAGGGAGAGAAAGGGGGTAATTTCCAACAGAGAGGAGAGGGAGAGAAAGGGGGTAATTTCCAGCAGTGAGGAGAGGGAGAGAAAGGGGGTAATTTCCAACAGTGAGGAGAGGGAGAGAAGGGGGTAATTTCCAACAGTGAGGAGAGGGAGAGAAAGGGGGTAATTTCCAACAGTGAGAGGAGAGGGAGAGAAAGGGGGTAATTTCCAACAGTGAGGAGAGGGAGAGAAAGGGGGTAATTTCCAACAGAGAGGAGAGGGAGAGAAAGGGGGTAATTTCCAACAGTGAGAGGAGAGGGAGAGAAAGGGGGTAATTTCCAACAGTGAGAGGAGAGGGAGAGAAAGGGGGTAATTTCCAACAGTGAGGAGAGGGAGAGAAAGGGGGTAATTTCCAACAGAGAGGAGAGGGAGAGAAAGGGGGTAATTTCCAACAGAGAGGAGAGGGAGAGAAAGGGGGTAATTTCCAGCAGTGAGGAGAGGGAGAGAAAGGGGGTAATTTCCAGCAAAGAGGAGAGGGGGTAATTTCCAGCAGTGAGGAGAGGGAGAGAAAGGGGGTAATTTCCAGCAAAGAGGAGAGGGGGTAATTTCCAGCAGTGAGGAGAGGGAGAGAAAGGGGGTAATTTCCAGCAAAGAGGAGAGGGGGTAATTTCCAGCAGTGAGGAGAGGGAGAGAAAGGGGGTAATTTCCAGCAAAGAGGAGAGGGGGTAATTTCCAGCAGTGAGGAGAGGGAGAGAAAGGGGGTAATTTCCAGCAAAGAGGAGAGGGGGTAATTTCCAGCAGTGAGGAGAGGGAGAGAAAGGGGGTAATTTCCAACAGAGAGGAGAGGGAGAGAAAGGGGGTAATTTCCAACAGAGAGGAGAGGGAGAGAAAGGGGGTAATTTCCAACAGAGGGGAGAGGGAGAGAAGGGGGTAATTTCCAGCAGTGAGGAGAGGGAGAGAAAGGGGGTAATTTCCAGCAGTGAGGAGAGGGAGAGAAAGGGGGTAATTTCCAGCAGTGAGGAGAGGGAGAGAAAGGGGGTAATTTCCAGCAGAGAGGAGAGGGAGAGAAAGGGGGTAATTTCCAACAGAGAGGAGAGGGGGAGAAAGGGAGCGGGGGGCGCGGGGGGGGGGGGGGGAGAGGGGGGGTAAGGAGGGGAACGGCCGATACTATTGACTAACCACAAAATGATCCCGGGTGTCATTCGAGGCCAGCTTAGAAAGACCGCCAAGGGGGTAAAATCTAGTGTGGGGGTAACTTTGGGGCTGCTACACCGGCTCGTGCAGACTGTTGACAAGGCCAGTGAGACAGTTATCAAACTCCTCACGGTGTCTGAGCGGCGGGATGGGACAGACAGACAAACCGCTTGCTCCGCAATGGTTTATCTTTTTTTCTTTTACTCTATTTTGATTTATCTATTTTTTTGTGGGTCGAGGACACCGTAAGATTTTTTTTAAGGCATTAAAATAACTTTTGAGAAATAAAATATGAACTTTTGAGGCATAAAATATTAATTATATAACGGAGAGTTTGGTGGAGGAAACCTCATAGCTAGTCGACAAAAGGTTATTTTTGTATATTCTAATTTCATTATTTTATGTTTTATATGCGTTTGTTTGGGGAATCTGGGTCGGACGGTTTATTTGTCGTCCGCTTTTCGTTGTTTTTCTAAGTCTCGTGGTTTCAGCTCAGACGGAGATGAAATTATGACACATTTTCTGCCAACAAGGAGATATTTTTGAAACCCCATTACGTTTATTGTAACTAACTGTACAGTGAGTCACACACGCTGCGTACGTGTGCATGGGTTCCGCTTTACAGTCTCTCATATATATATATATATATATATATATATATATACAACTTCAAGCCAATGCTGTTTAGCACACAGGTAAATAAAAGTTACATTGGAACAAACCCAGACACTTCCTCAAAACAGGAAGCGCCGGGCTTGCTCTTATACCGATCATTTGACATGTGCACACAGCAGCAATGAGAGAAGAAATGTGCAAACACAAATGAGCTTTTATTCAAGACTGGCATAGCCTCTTTAATCCCGAAAAAGCCACACAGAACACATGGACAATATAGAACACACACATAATTGCCTCGGTGGTTTTTCAACTTGAAATTAATAAACAATGAGGCCAGGAGATCCAATGATTAACAAATAGCAAAGAGTGGTAAGGCTGTCCGCAAATTTTTATTTGGTTAAAAAGGGTAAACGTTAAAGCCGAGTCCCACAACCTTTTACGGCCAAAGAAGCACTAGATTCATCATTATTTAGTGTGCCTCAGGCTCGGTATATAAGGCCCAGTCCTTTCCTTCCGCTGTTTTAACTCACTCAGTACGGCCAGTCCTCTCTTCTCCTCTACACAGACCCCTCGGATGTCCAGCGGGTGTCTGAATGACCCAACCTTTAGCTTCCGTCGTCAGAATTGTGGTATTCTTTGTCAACATTCACCTCTTCAGTATAAGAGCCTTCCGCTTGCAATATTTTGATGATGGTAATTGGGGTGAAACGCTGTTAACATCGATTCTTTCGCCGTTCGTATGGAGAGAGTTAACCTTCCTTAACTCACTCAGTACGGCCAGTCCTCTCCTCTCCTCTACACAGACCCCTCGGATGTCCAGTGGGTGTCTGAATGACCCAACCTTTAGCTTCCGTCGTCAGAATTGTGGTATTCTTTGTCAACATTCACCTCTTCAGTATAAGAGCCTTCCGCTTGCAATATTTTGATGATGGTAACTGGGGTGAAACGCTGTTAACATCGATTCTTTCGCCGTTCGTATGGAGAGAGTTAACCTTCCTTAACCTGGTTACAGGGAAGACAGTCGGAACAAAGCGCCTTTCCCAAGGACACACCACCTTTCCCAAGGACACACCACCTTTCCCAAGGACACACCACCTTTCCCAAGGACACACCACCTCTCCCAAGGACACACCACCTTTCCCAAGGACACACCACCTTTCCCAAGCACACGCCACTTTTCCCAAGGACACAACACCTTTCCCAAGGACACACCACCTTTCCCAAGGACACACCACCTTTCCCAAGGACACACCACCTCTCCCAAGGACACACCACCTCTCCAAAGGACACACCACCTTTCCCAAGGACACACCACCTTTCCCAAGGACACACCACCTTTCCCAAGGACACACCACCTTTCCCAAGGACACACCACCTCTCCC
>NC_134894.1:4241862-4246862 GCF_041734735.1 Babylonia areolata | reverse complement strand
CCTAATCCAGCTGACTGCGTCTTTCCACGATGGCATGCAGGCGAGAGAACAGGAAAATACTGACATGTCTGATCCGTTCCCTGTGGTAAATGGAGTGAAGCAGGGCTGCGTCCTGGCACCCACACTGTTCTCCATTCTCTTCTCTGCCATGCTGATTGACGCCTTCCAAAACTGTGACCGGGACATCTACATTCAGTTCACACAGATGGCAAACTTTTCAACTTGCGGCGACTCCACGCCAGGTCCAGGGTGTTTGAGGCACTGTTGAGAGAATTCCTCTTCGCTGATGACTGCGCGCTTGCTGCACACACCCATGAGGACATGCAGTTCATTGTGGACAGGTTCTCAACCTTCTGCCGGCGCTTTGGACTCACCATCAGCCTCAGCAAGACCGAGTTCATGTACCAACCGGCTAGCTCACAAAGCGCCAGTGCCTCCCCCCCCCCCCCCCCCCCCCCCCCCCCCCCCCGCAACCTGCAATCAAGATCGATGACACAGAGATCAAGTCGGTCGACACGTTTCGCTACCTGGGCAGCACCCTGTGCAGCAACGGAGCCCTCGATGCAGAAGTGACGCTGCGCATCGCCAAAACCAGCTCCACCTTTGGCAGACTCAACAACAGGCTGTGGAACAACAAAGGCATCAGGCTCAGCACCAAGATGAAAACCTACAGAGCTGTTGTGCTGACCACCTTGTTGTACTGCTGTGAAACATGAACGACGTATCGCCGTCACATTCAACAACTTGAGCAGTTTCACCAGAGATGTCTACGAAAGATCCTCGGCATAAAGTGGCAAGACAGGGTCTCCAACCTCCAGGTCCTAGAGAGGAGCGGCCTGCTCAGCATCGAAAGCCTGCTGATCCAGTGCCAGCTACGCTGGACAGGACACGTTGTCCGCATGACAGACAGCAGGATCCCGAAGATGCTTTTGTATGGCCAGCTGAAGGAAGGCCACCGTGAACTTGGAAGACCCTGCAAGCGCTTCAAGGACACCTTGAAGACAAACCTCAAAGCCGGTGACATAGACATCGCTTCGTGGAAAACTGATGCCTTTGACCGCTCTCGCTGGAGGATGCTGTGCTCTAGTGGCATAAAGACGTTTGAAAACAAGAGAACGCTGGCCATTAAGGAGAAGCGTGAGCGAAGGAAGCAGGGGCTCAACTTCTGGAGACGTTTTCCCTTGCAACACCTGTGGGAAGTACTGCGCATCCAGAATCGGCCTCTTCTCCCATACGAGGACACATACCGACAGATAAGCCTGCCTGCCTACTCATCCGTCGGTCCGACAGGAGACTCCGTCACCTGTGCCTGGTGCCAATAAACTGCGATAGCTGGTATGGGAAAGAGTACTATTAGTTTTAAAAAAATAAAATAAAAATAAAAAAGGGAAAAAAAAGAAGAAAAAAGGGGAAAAAAAGGAATAAAAAAGAAGAAAAAAAAGGGGGAAAAAAGGCAATCTTTTATTTTTGACATCTCTCTCTCTCTCTCTCTCTCTCTCTCTCTCCTCACTTTCTCCTTCTTCCTATGCGTATGTCTCTGTGTATATCTGTCTTTCTACAAGTTAATTTCTCGGAGTGTAATGATGATGGTTATAATAACAATACTAATAATGATACACTACTACTACTACTACTACTACTACTACTACTACTAAGATGAAGAAGAAAAAGAAACTGAGAATAAAGATAACAATAATGGACACTTATTCAGCGCTTTTTTCTCAAAGCGTTCTACACGAACACAAACCCATTATCTATAAACCATGACATCCTGACATAAAACAGTTTACACAAACGTCTTGTCTGTCTGTCTGTCTGTCTGTCTGTCTCTCTCTCTCTCCCCCCTCTCTCTCTCCCTGTTAGCATGCCTGTCAGTCTGTCTCTTCCCCCCCCCCCTCTCTCTCTCCCTGTTAGCATGCCTGTCTCTTCCACCCCCCCCCCCCTTCTCTCTCTCACTGTTAGCATGCCTATCAGTCTGTCTCTTCCACCCCCCTCTCTCTCTCTCCCTGTTAGCATGCCTGTCTCTTCCCCACCCCCTCTCTCTCTCTCCCTGTTAGCATGCCTGTCTCTTCCACCCCCCCCCCCCTTCTCTCTCTCACTGTTAGCATGCCTATCAGTCTGTCTCTTCCACCCCCCCCTCTCTCTCTCCCTGTTAGCATGCCTATCAGTCTGTCTCTTCCACCCCCCTCTCTCTCTCTCCCTGTTAGCATGCCTGTCTCTTCCCCACCCCCTCTCTCTCTCTCCCTGTTAGCATGCCTGTCAGTCTGTCTCTTCCCCACCCCCTCTCTCTCTCTCCCTGTTAGCATGCCTGTCTCTTCCCCCCCCCCCCTTCTCTCTCTCCCTGTTAGCATGCCTGTCTCTTCCACCCCCCCCCCCTCTCTCTCTCCCTGTTAGCATGCCTGTCAGTCTGTCTCTTCCACCCCCCCCTCTCTCTCTCACTGTTAGCATGCCTGTCTCTTCCACCCCACCCCCCTCTCTCTCTCCCTGTTAGCATGCCTGTCAGTCTGTCTCTTCCACCCCCCCCTCTCTCTCTCCCTGTTAGCATGCCTGTCAGTCTGTCTCTCCCCCCCCCTCTCTCTCTCCCTGTTAGCATGCCTGTCAGTCTGTCTCTTCCACCCCCCCCTCTCTCTCTCCCTGTTAGCATGCCTGTCAGTCTGTCTCTTCCACCACCCCCTCTCTCTCTCTCCCTGTTAGCATGCCTGTCAGTCTGTCTTCCACCACCCCCTCTCTCTCTCTCCCTGTTAGCATGCCTGTCTGTCTGTCTCTTCCACCCCCCCTCTCTCTCTCCCTGTTAGCATGCCTGTCTGTCTGTCTCTTCCACCCCCTCTCTCTCTCTCCCTGTTAGCATGCCTGTCAGTCTGTCTCTTCCCACCCCCTCTCTCTCTCTCCCTGTTAGCATGCCAGTCTGTCTCTTCCACCACCACCCTCTCTCTCTCTCCCTGTTAGCATGCCTGTCAGTCTGTCTCTACCACCACCACCCCTCTCTCTCTCCCTGTTAGCATGCCTGTCAGTCTGTCTCTTCCACCACCACCCCTCTCTCTCTCCCTGTTAGCATGCCTGTCTGTCTGTCTCTTCCACCCCCCCCCCTCTCTCTCCCTGTTAGCATGCCTGTCTGTCTGTCTCTTCCACCACCCCCCCTCTCTCTCTCCCTGTTAGCATGCCTGTCAGTCTGTCTCTTCCACACCCCCCCTCTCTCTCTCTCCCTGTTAGCATGCCTGTCAGTCTGTCTCTTCCACACCCCCCCTCTCTCTCTCTCCCTGTTAGCATGCCTGTCAGTCTGTCTTCCACCACCCCCTCTCTCTCTCTCCCTGTTAGCATGCCTGTCAGTCTGTCTTCCACCACCCCCTCTCTCTCTCTCCCTGTTAGCATGCCTGTCTGTCTGTCTTCCACCACCCCCTCTCTCTCTCTCCCTGTTAGCATGCCTGTCAGTCTGTCTTCCACCACCCCCCCTCTCTCTCTCCCTGTTAGCATGCCTGTCAGTCTGTCTTCCACCACCCCCTCTCTCTCTCTCCCTGTTAGCATGCCTGTCTGTCTCTTTCACCCCCCTCTCTCTCTCCCTGTTACCATGCCGGTTTGTCTCTCTCTTCAACACCCCCCCCCCCCTTCTCTCTCCCTCTACTGGTAAGGCTCTCAGCCAGTCAACCATCTTCAACCAGGAAGTCAGCATGAACACTCTCAAGCAAGGAGAGGTGACCTGAGGGGGGGAGGGAGGGGAAGAAGGATTAGGAGGGTTGGTGGAATAGTGTGGAGGTGATGGTAGGTGTGTGTGGAGAGGAAGGGGTGTGGGTTATAAGTATCAAAAAACAAACAAAAGAAAAAACAAACAAACAAACAAATAAAAGCCCCTTCGGTATACAAAATAGCAGTCGTGTCTTCTACTGTTGCAGACCCCCCCCCCCCCACCTCGATCCCCCTCCCCCACCCCCACCCCCCATTCACTTCCCCTCTTCCTTCACATCCACACTACCCTCCCCCCCCCCCATCCTCCCACCCCCATCATCCCTTGCCCCATAATCGAAATCAATACCTTGTCCTCCATCACCTTTCTCTTATCCCCCCCCCCCACCCTCCAAGCCTCCGCCCATTTTTTTTCTCCTCCTCCTCCTCCTCCCCCCTCCCCAACCCCCATACCATCAGTTTCAGTTTCAGTAGCTCAGGGAGGCGTCACTGCGTTCGGACAAATCCATATACGCTACACCACATCTGCCAAGCAGATGCCTGACGAGCAGCGTAACCCAACGCGCTTAGGCCTTGAGAAAAAAAATAGAATAAAAAATTAATTAATTAATTTAAAAAATAAATAGATAAAATAAAATAAGATAAATTAAATATAAAAATATATATATATATATATATTTTAAATCCCTTTAACCTAACTCTTCACACTACACCCCTTCCCTCCTCCCCCTCCCTCCCTCCCTACTTTACCAGTGTATAACCTAGCTAAGACCTACGGTATACTATGATATGGCTCTGTGCTGGGCTCCTCTTCTTACATTATATTGCTGACACCACAATCACCCCGTGCTCGCAAGAGTTGCGCGTCACCCCGGCTGCTCCTCTTCCCCCACCACCCCAACCTTCACCCACACTGACACCCTTCTCCCCTTTACCCACCCTCCTCCTACCCCTTCTTCTCCTTCTGCGTTCGTGGGCTGCAACTCCCACGTTCACTCGTACATACACGAGTGGGCTTTTACGTGTATGACCGTTTTTACCCCGCCATGTAGGCAGCCATACTCCGCTTTCGGGGGTGTGCATGCTGGGTATGTACTTGTTTCCATAACCCACCGAACGCTGACATGGATTACAGGATCTTTAACGTGCGTATTTGATCTTTTGCTTGCGTGTGCACACGAAGGGGGTTCAGGCACTAGCAGGACTGCACATATGTTGACCTGGGAGATCGGAAAAATCTCCACCCTTTACTCACCAGGCGCCGTCACCGAGATTCGAACCCGGGACCCTCAGATTGAAAGTCCAACGCTTTAACCATTCGG
>NC_134894.1:4229362-4234362 GCF_041734735.1 Babylonia areolata | reverse complement strand
CCCTCTTCCCGTCTCTTGTGTTGAATCCTCACTTCTTATCATCTTCTTCTTCTTCTGCGTTCGTCGGCTGCAGCTTCCACGTTCACTCGTCTGTACACGAATGGGCTTATACGTGTATGACCGTTTTTACCTCCACCTTGTAGGCAGCCATACTCCGTTTCGGGGGATGCATGTTGGATATGTTCTTGTTTCCATAACCCACCGAACGCTGACATGGATTACAGGATCTTTAACGTGATATATATTTGATATTCTGCTTGAGTATACACACGAAGGGGGTTCAGGCACTGGCAGGTCTGCACTTGTGTTGACCTGGGTGATCGGAAAGATCTCCACCCTTCACCCACCTGGCGCCGTTACCGAGATTCGAACCCGGGACCCTCAGTTTGAAAGTCCAACGCTTTAAACCACTCGGCTCTTGAGCCCGTCATTTCTTATCTAATAAGGTCCTTGGCATTCTTTATTCTCTGCCGGTGTAATATGTCTCCAACTACCTCCCTTGCTGGGATTTGCATCGAGGTCATTAATCACGGTTAGCCTCGAATGACTCCCCCCCCTCCGCCCCCCCAAGGTCATTTGTGGCTAGTCATGATCGACCTTCACTCCCCCACCTCCCCTCACACCCATTTGGAAATGACTCCCTACTTACGGGTAAAAATGCCCCTTTCATCGCCAATGTGATGTCGCATTTCAACAGCAGTCAGTTAGAACACGTATGTTGTTAAAATGCGACCAAGTATAAAACCTAGTGCTCTTGTTTGTTTTTTGTTTTTTGTTTTTGTTTTCTTTTGTAGTAGGATAGGCCATATTCCACTCACATCACAGGGGAATCCCCCAGCTGTTCCTACACGCCATCTTTTCTGTGCCTCTGGCACCGTTGAGTGTTCCAGTCTGAACTGAATGGCGGTGAAAGGGGAAATTTTAAATCAATTAAGCTGGTGAATAAGGAAGTGGGGTCGTTATGGACTATCCGTTTACTGCCCCCCCCCCTCCCTCCCTTCCCGCTATTCTCTACATTACAATTTTACTGAAACAAACACGGGGGCTTCTACTTTGAGAGCCTGTTTTGATTCTAACCACGGATCCATAAACAAAAATTCCAACTGTGCCAAAATTACCACGGAGGGGGGTGGGGGTCATTTCAAGCCAGCCTAGATTCTGACCCCATATCAATTACAAGGGGGGTAAAATCCAACAAGGGGCGGGGGCTGGTGGGGGCAGTCAGTTCTGACTAGCTGAAGTTTACCCACAGGGGTCATTTCAAGCTTGTTTGCATAGTTCCCCCCCGGGTTAATCTTGACCTGGGGGTAAAAACCAAATGAGGGGTAAGAACAGGCCGCTACACCGAAGTCGTTACTGATGAAGATGGAAGAGTCCTATGGCTTCTTGGCCTATCACCCATAACTGGTTATTCGTTATATGTAGGGTGTCTCTAAAGTCGTAGTCGTTATTTCTTGTTGATTTTTTCCTCTCAAGCTTTGTTGCGTTGTGGTGTAGTGTGCTGTGGTGTGGTGTAGTGTGCTGTGGTGTGGTGTGGGGTGGTGCGTGGTGTAGTGTGGTGTAGTGTGGTGCGGTGTGGTGTAGTGTGGTGTAGTGTGGTGTGGTGTGGTGTGGTGTGGTGTAGTGTGGTGTGGTGTGGTGTGGTGTGGGATGTTGTGGTGTAGTGTGGTGTGGTGTGGTGTGGTGTAGTGTGGTGTGGTGTAGTGTAGTGTAGTATGGTGTGGGGTGTTGTGGGGTGTTGTGGTGTAGTGTGGTGTGGTGTGGTGTGGTGTGGTGTGGTGTGGTGTAGTGTGGTGTGGTTTGGTTTGGTGTGGTGTGGTGTGGTGTGGTGTGGTGTGGTGTGGTGTAGTGTAGTGTGGTGTAGTGTGGTGTGGTGTGGTGTGGTGTGGTGTGGTGTGGTGTAGTGTGGTGTGGTTTGGTGTAGTGTAGTGTGGTGTAGTGTGGTGTGGTGTGGTTTGGTGTAGTGTGGTGTGGTGTGGTGTAGTGTGGTGTTGTGTGGTGTGGTGTGGTGTGGTGTGGTGTGGTGTGGTGTGGTGTAGTGTGGTGTGGTTTGGTGTAGTGTAGTGTGGTGTAGTGTGGTGTGGTGTAGTGTGGTTTTGTGTGGTGTTGTGTGGTGTGGTGTAGTGTGGTGTAGTGTGGTATGGCGTGGTGTAGTGTAGTGTGGTGTGGTGTAGTGTGGTGTGGTGTGGTGTGGTGTGGTATGGCGTGGTGTAGTGTAGTGTGGTGTAGTGTGGTGTGGTGTAGTTTAGTGTGGTGTGGTGTGGTGTGGTGTGGTATAGTGGAGTGTGGTGTGGTATTGTGTGGTGTGGTGTGGTGTGGTGTGGTGTGATGTGGTGTGGTTTTGTGTGGTGTAGTGTGGTGTGGTGTAGTTTTGTGTGGTGTGGTGTGGTTTTGTGTGGTGTAGTGTAGTGTAGTGTAGTGTGGTGTGGTGTGGTGTGGTGTGGTGTGGTGTACTGTTGTGTGGTGTGGTGTGGTGTGGTGTAGTGTAGTGTAGTGTGGTGTGGTGTGGTGTGCTGTTGTGTGGTGTAGTGTAGTGTGGTGTAGTGTAGTGTAGTGTAGTGTGGTGTGGTGTGGTGTGGTGTGGTGTACTGTTGTGTGGTGTGGTGTGGTGTGGTGTGGTGTAGTGTAGTGTAGTGTGGTGTGGTGTGTTGTGTGTGGTGTAGTGTGGTGTGGTGTAGTGTAGTGTGGTGTAGTGTGGTGTGGTGTGTGTACTGTGGTTGGTGTAGTGTGGTGTGGTGTAGTGTGGTGTGGTGTAGTGTAGTGTGGTGTGGTTTGTGTGGTGCTGTTGTGTGGTGTAGGTGTAGTGTGGTGTGGTGTGGTGTGGTGTACTGTTGTGTGGTGTGGTGTGGTGTAGTGTAGTGTAGTGTGGTGTGGTGTGGTGTAGGTGTGGTGTACTGTTGTGTGGTGTGGTGTGGTGTAGTGTAGTGTAGTGTAGTGTAGTGTGTGTGGTGTGGTGTACTGTTGTGTGGTGTGGTGTGGTGTAGTGTAGTGTAGTGTGGTGTGGTGTGGTGTAGTGTGGTGTGGTGTAGTGTAGTGTAGTGTAGTGTAGTGTGGTGTAGTGTAGTGTGGTGTGGTGTGGTGTGGTGTGGTGTGGTGTGGTGTGGTGTGGTGTAGTGTGGTGTGGTGTGGTGTGGTGTGGTGTGGTGTAGTGTGGTGTGGTGTGGTGTGGTGTGGTGTGGTGTGGTGTGGTGTAGTGAAGTGTGGTGTGGTGTGGTGTGGTGTGGTGTAGTGTGGTGTGGTGTAGTGTAGTGTAGTGTAGTGAAGTGTGGTGTCGTGTAATGTAGTGTGGTGTAGTGTGGTGTGGCGTAGTGTAGTGTAGTGAAGCGTGGTGTGGTGTGGTGTGGTGTGTTACGTTGCTTTGCGGTGCGGTGCCGTACGGTGCCCGTGTATGTGATATGTTGGGCTGTGTACTGTGATGTTGAAAGCTGATGAGAATGTTTTGCAGCAGCGGAGACGTCGAGAGAGAGAGAGAGAGAGAGAGAGAGAGAGAGAGAGAGAGAGAGAGAGAGAGAGAGAGAGACGTCGAGAAAGAGAGACAGAGAGAGAGAGACAGAGAGAGAGAGAGAGTCCTTTAAAGTCTACAATGATTGCCTGCCTCATCCATTCTGCCAGAGAGGAAGACGTATAGCACAGGGGAACTCACTTCCGTCAGTCTGGAGCAATAATACTGGTCATTTCTTCAAGGTTGTGTGGGAAGTTGAGTGAGGGGGTGGAGGTGAGGGGGCGGGGGAGGGGGGGGGGGTCGGGAGGGGGTGAGGAGACAAATCGGGTTCGGAAAGTTGGGAGTGGATTCGGTGTGTTGGGGGTAGGGGGTGGAAGTGGGGTCTCCAATTGCTGAGCACAAGTGGTGCGTCATTTGTGAGTTAGGGGTAGAGGGTGGGGTGGTATCTTGGGTCTTGGTTAGTTCGTTATTGTAACAATTCGGGCTCCACTGGTGGACACTGAAAGGAAAATCGAGACCATCGAAATCAATTGCCTGAGGAAGCTGCCCCACATCTCATGCATCTCGAACGGCCACGTCCGGAGCTTGGTCAAGACATTCCTGGGCCTCCTGGAGCCCCTTCTGTCAACCGTCAAGGAACGTCTTCTTCTTCGTTCGTGGGCTGCAACTCCCGCGTTCACTTGTGTGTACACGAGTGGGCTTTTACGCGCATGACCATTTTTTACCCCGCCATGTAGGCAGCCATACTCCGTTTTCGGGGGCGTGCATGCTGGGTATGTTCTTGTTTCCATAACCCACCGAAGGCTGACATGGATTACAGGATCTTTAACGTGCGTATTTGATCTGTTTGCGTATACACACGAAGGAGGTTCAGGCACTAGCAGGTCTGCACAAATGTTGACCTGGGAGATCGGAAAAAAATCTCCACCCTTTACCCACCAGGTGCTGTTACGGAGATTCGAGCCCGGGACCCTCAGATTGAAAGTCCAACGCTTTAACCACTCGGCTATTGCGCCCGTCCGTCAAGTAAAACATCTTAATAAATACATAAATAAATACGTAAATAAATAAACATTTCTTGAGACAAGCTTCTCTCGACAGCTGCCAACAGAATACAATGGAGAAGGTCGTCTGTGTCTTCAGCCCGCATGTCCGCCTCGATGACTCCCTCCGAAGTGTTAGGAACCGATGATGATGATGTAATATTTTTAGCTACCATTGAAACTCGGGGATGTGACGGTCATTCGTTGTAAAAGCGGTAGGTTGATAGTTCGGAAGGAAGTTTAGTTGTTGTCGTTGTAATGTCCCTTCACACATACTGGTGATTAGGTGTCCTACCACACATACTGGTGATTAGAGGTGTCCTACCACACATACTGGTGATTAGGTGTCCTACCACACATACTGGTGATTAGAGGTGTCCTACCACACATACTGGTGATTAGGTGTCCTACCACACATACTGGTGATTAGAGGTGTCCTACCACACATACTGGTGATTAGAGGTGCCCTACCACACATACTGGTGATTAGAGGTGTCCTACCACACATACTGGTG
>NC_134894.1:4216862-4219362 GCF_041734735.1 Babylonia areolata | reverse complement strand
TAAACAACCAACCAACCAAACAAACAACCATCTAAACAACCAACCAACCATCCAAACAGCCATCTAAACAACCAACCAACCAACCAAACAACCATCTAAACAACCAAACCAACCAACCAACCAAACAACCATCTAAACAACCAAACAAACCATCCAAACAACCATCTAAACATCCAACCAACCATCCAAACAACCATCTAAACATCCAACCAACCATCTAAACAACAAACCAACCATCCAAACAACCATCTAAACAACCAACCAACCAACCAACCAACCATCCATCCAAACAACCATCTAAACAACCAACCACCATCCAAACAACCAACCAACCATCCAAACAACCATCTAAACAACCAACCAACCATCCAAACAACCATCTAAACAGCCATCTAAACAACCAACCAATCAACCAACCAACCATCTAAACAACCAACCAACCATCCGAACAACCATCTAAACAACCAACCATCCAACCAAACAACCATCTAAACAACCAACCAACCATCTAAACAACCAACCAACCAACCAAACAACCATCCAAACAACCATCTAAACAACCAACCAACCATCTAAACAACAAACCAACCATCCAAAACAACCATCTAAAACAACCAACCAACCATCTAAACAACCAACCAACCATCCAACCAACCATCTAAACAACCAACCAACCATCTAAACAACAATCCAACCATCCAAACAACCATCTAAACAACCAACCAACCATCTAAACAACCAACCAACCATCCAAACAACCATCTAAACAACCAACCAACCATCTAAACAACCAACCAACCATCCAAACAACCATCTAAACAACCAACCTAACCATCCAAACAACCAACCCAACCATCCAAACAACCATCCAAACAACCAACCAACCATCCAAACAACCAAACGACCATCCAAACAACCATCCAACCATCTAAACAACAAACAACCATCCAAACAACCATCTAAACAACCAACCAACCATCCAAACAACCAACCAACCATCCAAACAACCATCTAAACAACCAACCAACCATCTAAACAACCAACCAACCATCCAAACAACCATCCAAACAACCAACCAACAACCATCTAAACAACCAACCAACCATCTAAACAACCAACCAACCATCCAAACAACCATCTAAACAACCAACCAACCATCCAAACAACCAACCAACCATCCAAACAACCATCCAAACAACCAACCAACCATCCAAACAACCAACCAACCATCCAAACAACATCTAAACAACCAACCAACCATCTAAACAACCATCCAACCATCCAAACAACTATCCAAACAACCATCTAAACAACCAACCAACCATCCAAACAACCAAACAACCATCTAAACAACCATCCAAACAACCATCCAAACAACCAACCAACCATCCAAACAACCATCCAAACAACCAACCAAACCATCCAAACAACCATCCAAACAACCAAACAACCATCTAAACAACCATCCAAACAAACCAACCATCCAAACAACCAAACAACCAACCAACCATCCAAACAACCAACCAACGATCCAAACACCAAACAACCTATCCAAACAACCATCCAACCAACGAAACAACCAACCAAAAAACCATCTAAAAAAACCATCCAACCAACCAAACAAACAACCAAACAACCATCTAAACAACCAACCAACCATCCAAACAACCATCTAAACAACCAACCAACCATCCAAACAACCATCCAAACAACCAACCAACCATCCAAACAACCAGCTTCAAGCTGGCTGTGTTTGTTGCCCACAGAGAGAAGGTTCCAGGCTGACTCAGCGGAACGTGGAAGGTCGTGAACACCTGTGACTGGGTGCGGTAAGTGGTAAGTGGACCCACGTTAAGTAACTTGAGAGGCCAGGGGTGTGGCTGGGAGGTGTCATGTACCACCCGCTTTTTGTTGACGTTGTTGTTGTTGTTGGTGGTGGTGGTGGTGGTGGTGGTGTTCACGTTTGTGTGTGTTTACACGCGGCTTGAGACTATGTAATGAAGTTGTGTTTCGATTGTCCCGAGTGTGTGTGTGTGTGTGTGTGTGTGTGTGTGTGTGTGTGAATAGAATAGAATAGAATAGAATAGATTTTATTGTCATGAAACCGTAAGGTTAATAAGACACAAGTGCAATGGTAAATAAATGAATGAATGAAAAAAAACCCACAATTAATCAATCAGTTAATGCAGTAAATTGCAGCAGCATTCATTAACAAATTTTCCTAATTTTGTGGTGTGTGTGTGTGTGTGTGTGTGTGTGTGTGTGTGTGTTGTGTTGTGTGTGTTGAGTGTGTGTGTTGTGTGTGTGTCCATGGTAAACTTTGACAAATTAGGCTCAGAAGAGGAAAAATGAAATACTTTTTTTATGCTCATAAAAAGGCGGTAATTCTGGTTATAACTTCGTTTTGGATGTTCATCAAGAGAGATCACGCAGCAAAATGCCAGTTTGGTTTGGAATTTAGGAGTTTATTTGTTAGTAGTGATGTCCCCTGATCGATGTG
>NC_134894.1:4206862-4211862 GCF_041734735.1 Babylonia areolata | reverse complement strand
GTGTGTGTGTTTCATGTTTGTTTTTTTGTCTCCAGTGGTCTCCTGTAGTGCTGGCCAAGGGGAGTTGTAGCGGACATGTAGGTGTAGGTCCGGGGTAGAAGAATTAGTTACTTCCGCCACGGATCTCGTCATTCTATAGATGCCAAGTATTTAAAGTACATTATGTGCATATTGGGACCCTCCAGCCACAACGTTCTGTCTGCCAGCTAGCAGAGAAAAAAAAGTCATATACGCAGTGCAATGATGGGTCGCCGTCATCATTATATTTATACCCCTTTGACCAACACGGAGCGGTGGCCCAGTGGTAATGCGCATGATGAGGAAGCCAGTGTTCTTGGGTCCGAGTACCATATACGGGACCCCTACCCCCCTGTACCCACCCCCCCCCCCCCCACACACACACACACACACACGCGCGCGCGCGCGCGCCTATCCTTTCCGTTCCTCACATGTACTAGACATTGAATAGTGGTCTGGGTGCTATTTTTTTTTCGGATGAGACAATATACCCAAGTCGCATGTACATCATGCACTTGGCGCATGTAAAAACAACAACAACAACAAAATAAATAAGATTTAAAAAAATAAAAATAAAAATAAAAACAACCAAGGCAACAACAATAAGTTATCCCCGTCAAAATTCTGTCGAAAAATCAAGTTTTGAAAGGAAAAAAAATCAAGTTTTGACAGGGAAAAAAATCAAGTTTTGAAGAAAAATCAAGTTTTGAAAGGGAAAATATTCAAGTGTTGAAAGGAAAAAAATCAAATACGCTTGCTGAAAGAAGAAAGACGAACGACAAAAATATGGGTGGCGCTGCACTGTGGCGACGCACTGTCCACGGTGAAGGCAGACCAAATTTAGCACAGAGAGAAATCTTGTAATAAAAAGGTAATGCAATGTAATACAAGACAATACAATACCAATCCCGAAGTAATGACGTTATGTCTTTTATGTATTCACACTGAATGGCTGTTATTCTCGTGTATCGTTTGCGTAGCCATACACCACACACGAATTTCTCTTATTGAGGTAATAATCAGTTCTGTACTGTGTATTCAGTAATGAACCATCCTAGAATCATAGCAGACACAGCTTGCAGGTAGGTCAACACAATTCAGTCATGTCACCCAACAATCCCATGAACAGAGGACACAGCAGACAGAAAGAAGGAAAGAGAGAAAGAGAAAAAGAAAGACAGAAAGACAGAAAAAGCGTCCAGACCAGAACAGACCTTTCGGGGCTACGTGCTGTCGTGGGAGAACACCCTTCGTGCATCTATCTTCAGGTCGTGGCCGAAGTGGAATGAATGCCAGCAGTGACAACTGTCCAGACACGTTAACGCCAGGGGGGCTGACCCTCATGCTTAAACCCCTCGACTCCTGCACTTGGCTAAATTCATCAGCGATGCATCACTTCTTGATTGCTGTTCCAACGGTTTGTGTACTGTTGTCTTTAAAACGCGCTTCGTCAGGCCTTGGGGGGAAAAAAGGTGAATAAATAATAGATAAGCGTACATAAATAAATAAATAATAATTATAATATAAAAAGGTAGTAGTAGTAGTAATAAATAAATAAATAAATAAATAAGACAACAATGATGATAAATAAGCAAATAAATGTTAAACATGAAGACACATTCACACATACATCCACACATGCATAACAGATATGCACCAAACATGCAGTTTCACAGATATGAAAGCACAGTCAAATACACATAAACGTACACGGGTTACGCTGCTGGTCAGGCATCTGCTTGGCAGATGTGGTGTAGCGTATATGGATTTGTCCGAACGCAGTGACGCCTCCTTGAGCTACTGAAACTGAAACTGAAACTTTTAAAACGACTTATTGATTTGTGGGATCAGAGGTGCTATAAGCATCCCCAGAGGAAGAAATCCAAAGAAACAAAGGTGACTGGCATCCTGACATGTAAGCGAGGCGAGGTGACAATTAACCCTTTGCTGACGAGCATACGTGACAGCAGCAGTCAAGTGGTTAACTTTCCCAGTCTCTTGGAAACCACATGGTCAATGGTCCCAGTCACGTACCCACAGTCTGAGGTGCGCTATCGAATTAACCAGTGTTGAGTTTGCTTTTGGATTCAATAATTTTCTTGTCCGTTGAAATAGCACTTTTTCCCCTTCGCAGCATACACGGTTAAGACATTCCCGATGTCTGTGGAATGAAAGCAGACTTTAGAAAAATTCGTATAATGTTTGCAGTACACTTAACACTGGAAAGATCAGTCTTTTAAGTTCGTAACGGTTGGAATGTCACAGCGGCGAACGTCCAGAGGAGCAACACCAGAGGTGATGATGATCTTCGTGGCCACGTCTAGGACATAACTCACCAGGTTTGTGGTCACATCATGTACGAGCAAGGACTGGGGGCTGCGCAAGTAATGACAGGCCCGGCGCTTCCTTTTTTGAGGAAGTGTCTGGGTTTGTTCCAATGTACCTTTTATGTACCTGTGTGCTAGCTGAATCGGTAGCGTAAGCAGCACTGACTTGAAGTTGTGTACCTTGTGTAATGGAGAGAGTTACCATTCTTTACTATTTGTTAATCATATCGTCTCCTGGCCTCATTATTTGTATAATTTCCAGTGACAGCAGCCCTCACTTTGTTTTAAACTCACTCGGGACGGGGAATCCACCCCCCTTTCTCTCAGGTCAGAGCGAAGTTTAACGACCAAAAGAGGAAGGTGGCAGAATGGTTAAGACGCTTATCAGCCAGCACAGAGCACGTGAGGGTCTGGGTTCGAATCCAGGTTTTCGCTCTTTCTCCCAAGTTTGACTGGAAGGAAAATCAAACTGAGCGTCTCTTCATTGGGATGAGACTGTAAACCAAGGTCCCGTTTGTAGCCTGCACTTGGCGCACTGACGAAGACTCCATGGCAACACAAGCGTTGTCCTCTGGCAAAATTCTTTTGACGAAACCAACTCTGACAGGTACACAAATAAGTATGCATACACTCAAGGCCTGACTAAGCGCGTTGGGTTATACTGTTGGTCAGGTAACAGCCTAATAGATATGGTGTGGCGTACATGGCCTCCTAGAAAAATGGAAACTGAAACAGACCAATTACACCCTTCAGGTCAAGTTGTTCAGTGCTGGGAAACCTTTCTCTCCCTCACAAAGACCCGGTATGCTGTCCACTGGGTGTCTGAATATCTGAATAGCAGCGATAATTGTTTGTTTGTTACCTCAATCAGGACGGTCAGTATTCTCCCCGTTTATCTCTCCCCCCCTTCGCTCCACAGAGACATTATCCAATGACCAGAGGCCCAGCCAGCCTTTCTTTAGCTGTCGTCGTTAGCAGGTAGTCACTGTCTTCATCCATCAACACCTCTTCGGCGTGAGAACCTGTCTGCCTGTGACGTTTTTATGACGCCAGAAGCAGTGTAATCGCTGTCATCGTCACCTCTTTGTCGTTCGTACGTGGAGAGAGAGAGAGAGAGAGAGAGAGAGAGCAGAATATTCAGGAACTTTCTTGCCTATTAAAAAAAAACAACGAAAACAACAACAAACAAAACACTACTGTTTAAAACGAATTCTATTTTCTCCCGCAGAAATGGTATTAGAGCAATACTTAGACCGTGATGAATTAGGTAATAGTCTAAAAAGTAGCCTTCCAACACGTCTGCGAATCGGGCCAAAGTCTGAGAGTCCTCTTCTCACAAAGTATCAAAAAGGCATGGGCTTGACTTTCCTCTCTCTCTCTCTCTCTCTCTCTCTCTCTCTCTCTCTATATATATATATATATATATATATATATATATATAAAGAGAAACAACTTGACCTCAAACAGATCGTTAATATTCTTTTCTCCACCCGGTTACCTCTGCTACTCTGTTTCTGGATCTTAACCGAGGACACAGCATGGATACTCCTATAACCTCCACCCTGCACCTGGACTTAAACTAAGAATAACTTCTGCACCTGCACTCTCCAGCCCATACCTAAAGGGTACACTCCTATTGACCTTGACTTCTGAGAGCAACTTGACCTTCCAACCTATGGTGCGTGCGGAAAAAAAACACTTCCAGGAAAACGTAACCCTAGTGGGTTTTTTGTTTGTTTTTGTTTTGTTTTTGCCTTGGAAAAACACATTCCCATCAGGAAATTAACACCCACATCCTTAAAGCAGGAAATAAAAAAGAAAAGGACTTACAGGAAAAATAATAATACACTGATTTCACGAGACGATGGATAGGCTTGATTGTATGATCTGTAACTATGCGTTCTCTTCAGCTGCAGAGCAAAATTCAAAATGATATGAGGGGGCAATTATGCGGGGGGCGGGTTGGTTGTTTGTTTTTCTGTTGTTTTTGTTGTTGTTGTTGTTGTTGTTGTTTTTTTTTACTTGCTTGCTGACTAGAAAAACAATATGAGTGGAAACCATTTTGTGTAGAACTATAATTCGGGGTAAGCAGTTGTAATTACTGACACTGATCAGAGGAGAGGGAGCGTTTTTGTCCGCTGTGTATTTTTTTCCTGAAGGGTTTTCTTTCTTTCTTTCTTTCTTCTCGGCGACACCGGCTATGTCGGACGCTTGCTAAAGGTCGTTGCATCATCTTCTTCCACTCAGCCAAGCTCTAAGAGTTTTGTTGTTGTTGGTGGTGGTGGTGATAGTGTTCTCGTTTTTGTTCCTGTTATTGTAGTTGTTGTTGCTGTGGAGCACTCAGTGTGGTAAGACGGAAACAACCGGAAGTGGGACTTTGTTGTTGCTGTTTGTTGTCTGTTCCGGACTGACAACCGGAAGTGGGACTTTGCTGTTGCTGTTTGTTGTCTGTTCCGGACTGACAACCGGAAGTGGGACTTTGTTGTTGCTGTTTGTTGTCTGTTCCGGACTGACAACCGGAAGTGGGACTTTGCTGTTGCGGTTTGTTGTCTGTTCCGGACTGAGTGCTGAAGCTTTGTTTTCTCAGCGTGGTCATTGTGGTGGTACCGCACACTGCACAGGCATTGGTCATCACGTGCTAGTGACGTGTGTGTT
>NC_134894.1:4194362-4199362 GCF_041734735.1 Babylonia areolata | reverse complement strand
TTTGCCTTATCTTTAAAGCTTTCCTGGATTCGTAAAGATGAAAATTCAAATCACAAGTGGAAGCACCTCTTGCTGTGTAACTTCCCCCAATGGCCAGCTATTGATAAATATGGTCCAGAGTTTATCTTAAATTTTGCCAAATATAACCAGTTCTGGACAAATGTGTTTGAAAGTTATAAGATTTTCTTTTATAAATGTGAACCAAAAAACTCAGCGGAACTGCTTGCAGAGCCATTGTGTTATAATAATCGTGTTCAAATTGGTAAAAGGTGTATTATATCCAGACTGCTCAGTAATCATGATGTGTATTGTCTTGCACAGTTTTTTGATGATGATGGTAAAGTTTTTTCATATGTACGCTTCAAAGAAAAATATGATTTGCACATTGATTTCCTTACTTATGCTGGATATAAATCAACAATAAACGAATTAGTTAAAAAGCATAATATTCATGTGGATAGCAACAGACACACAAATACTTCGCTCTGCTTCAAACACTTGTTTTCTGTTTCTAAAGGCTCAAGACCATATTATGATGTGTTGATTGAAAATGATATGAAACCAAAATGTTGTGAGAAATGGGACTTAAAGCTTTTGATGCATCATAACTGGAAATCTTGTTTTATGCATGCACACAAGATAGTTGATGTAAAGCTGAAATGGTTTCAGCTGAAAATAATACACCGATGTTTATGTACAAAAATTGTTTTAAAAGAAATTGGTGTTACGGATAATAACAACTGTAGTTTTTGTAGAGAACACAAAGACAGTATTGATCATGCTTTTTGGAAATGTAATTATGTGCAAATGTTTTGGAACGCTTTAACGGACTTGATAAAAGAGAGATGTGTAAACGCAGGAAATTTAAAGTTAACAGAATCACTTGTGCTATTTGGACATGATGTGACAATAACAACTGATGCTGTTTTGTGTTTTATAATATTGTTTGCAAAGTATTGCTTATATTTATGTAAAATTGAAGACAGCTTTCCACAAATATCAGTTTTTTTGAACAAATTAAAAACTCGATATAGAATTGAAGAATATAATGCATATATTAACTTTAACCATACCATTTTCTCTGCCAGATGGCTGCCTTACAAATTATTGATCACAAATGATTAGTAACCTGTTCATGATTAACGAAAAATAACCATCCATATTTATTTTCTTTTTATTGATATTCATAAGAAATGATTGAGGTGTTCACTTTCCGTAAACGTGTTCTAAGATACTTGACAGTTTGTATTCCTTGACAGCTTGTGTAAGATCTTAAGAAATGAATGATAATACTCCATGATGATAACCAACCAGTGTACAATCCAGCTGCTTGGCTGTTTCTATCCAAGTATTTATGGTGTTTGTTTGTTTGTTTTTTGTTCTTTGTTTGTTTTTGTTTTCTTCTTTATAAATGTCCATTAAGATGCTGTTGTTGTTGTAAAATGTCAACCTGCCAAAATGGAATTAAAAAAATGTTTTTAAAAAAAAAAAATAACAATAACAACAGCAACAATAACAAACAACAGCAAAAGCAACAACGACATCGTCAATAACAACAGCAACAACAACGTTAACATCAGTAACAGCAGTACCACCACCAACAACAGCAAGAACGACAGTGGCAACAACAACAACAACAGCAACAACAACAACAAAAACTCAGCATAAAAAAAAATCAGGAAAAACAATAACAACAACAATGATAACAGCAATAACAGCACGATAGCAACAACAATCACGACAACAACATCACCAACGACAACAAAAAAACGGCAACAACGTCACCTAAAGCAATCACAACAGCAGCAACAATAACAACAACAGCAACATCAACAACAACAAAAAACACTCATCAGCATAAAAAACAACAACACCAAAAACAATAAAAACAACAATGATAACAACAGCAATAACATCACGATAGTAACAACAATCACGACAACATCACCACCAACGACAATAAAAACGGCAACAACGTCACCAAACGCAATCACAACAACAACAATAACAACGACAACAGTAGCAACAACAACAACACCAACGTTCCACCTTCACACCCCAGCCCCCACCCACCCCCCACAATCCCCCACCCCCGCCTCCCCCAATCCCCCTCCCACCACACGCGTTCTCGCCGGTCTCTCATCTGCATCATGGGTGATGACAGCCAGCTTCACCACGCTCAGAACCATGTCAGGTCGCTGACTGACTGGATGACACACCTATATCGTCAGCAGAGGTCTGGCCTTGTTTGGATTGGACAGGCACACCGGGTATACCTACATAATGGAAGAGGTTCTCGCTCCCTTGGCACGGGAACGCTTTATTATGGTTGGGACTTTCGGAGGCTGTGAGAAACACAGACACACAGACAGAAGGGCACACACACACACACACACACACACACACACACACACAGGGAGTAACACGCCCACCTCTCTCATCACTGACTTATGTCCACAAACCATGTCAGTTTCTGCTCTTTCTATGCTAACGTCTTTGCACGCACGCGCGTGCGTGCGCGCGTCCACACACACACACACACACACACATACACACACACGCACAGGATTGATCGCACGCGCACGCGCATGCGCACGCAAATACACTCACACACATACACACACACACGCGCACGCACAGAAAGAGCGAAAGGGGGTAGAGACAGACAGACAGACAAACAAGCAGTGCATCCCAAGACACGCTCACGCCTTGAGAGCTTTCATCAAAACAAACCAGCACCCGGACAGACGGCCAACAACGAGAAGAGCTGCTGTCATGATGGATGATATCTGTCTGTTGGCACGGCTTGTTTGGGCCAGCTGGCTTGGCTGACCGCTGACGGAGGTACGGGTGGTGACTGAGCTGAATGCCACGTCTGCTGATCATTCTCCCCAACACCACACCATCCACATCACACCACGCCAACCTCCCCACACCACACTACACACCACCCACACCACACCACACCACACACCACGTCACACCACACCACACTACACACCACCCACACCACATCACACTACACACCACCCACACACCACACCACACACCACACCACCCACACCACACCACACCACCACACCGCACCACCCACACCACACACACCCACCCCACCCCACCCCACCACACCCCACTCCACCACCCACACCACACTACACCCAACCCACCCCACCCCACCCCACTCCACCCACACCACACCCCACCACCCACACCCCACGCCACCACACCCAACCCAAACCACCCCACCCACACCACTCCACACCACTCCACCACCCACCACACCATCCCTCTCACTATGTCAGCAGCCTTGATATGATGTGACGTCACACCCACTCATATGACCGACAGTAAATTTTAATAATACCATTGTAAGGTCCGGGGTTGAGGGGGAGGGGGGGGGGGGTAACCGGTTGAGGGTTGGAGTTGGGGGGGGGGGGGGGTTAAACCTGTTCAGGTTAAGCCATTGGTGTTTATAGGTATAGTTGTATGCCACAATCTCTTCCCCACTCTCTCCCTCACTCTCCCCCCCTCACTCTCCCCCCTCTCTCACTCTCACTCTCTCACTCTCTCTCTCTAGGATGAAGTTCATTTCGTTTTCTGCTGTCCGGCACTGGATGATCTTAGGAAACGATTCATCCTTTTAAAGTATTGAAGCAGACCAACCTTTTTCAGACTCTAACATTTACTAATGTCTTGCAGAAATGAATCTGTCATAAAGAGCTTCGCAGTCTTTCTGTATTCGTCGTTTCAGAGAAAAACCATTATGAGCTGATACTGCGATATTGTGCAAAGATAACTATAACTATAACTATAAATATATCTATATATATATATATATATATATATAATATTCACTAATTACATTACAATATTTTTGTGCGCATCATTTTATAAAATGTTTCCTATTTTTGCATACCCCCTTCAAATGGGGCTATGTCCTTTCTTGAATATATATATATATATATATATATATATATATATATATATATATCCTGTGGCGACTATGAATTTATAACCACCCTCAGTGACATGGGTTTGAGGCAGGCCTGTTCATTAATCCATTCAGTTTCTTTCTCTCTCTCTCCCTCCCTCCCTCCCTCCCTCCCTCCCCACTGTAGGCGTGATGCAAAACAAAAAACAACAAAAAAAAAAGGAAAAAAAAGGGGGGGAAAAAGAACTGTCTGGCATCATGATGATGCGGATGATGATGAGCCAAGCCCTTTCAGTTCAGTTTGCAGCCAGAAGCATATTAGGATGACCTCATTATAAGCAGCAAGCAAGCTAACATGCTGACTCATCAGTAACAAAACACGCTGCAATCAACGGGAAAGGTTTTGCTTGTCTTGTTTTGTTTCTTCTTTTGTTGTTGTTGTTGTCGTTGTCGTCGTCTCTCTCTCTCTCTCTCTCTCTCTCTCTCTCTGTGTGTGTGTGTGTGTGTGTGTGTGTGTGTGTGTGTGTGTGTGTGTGTGTGTGTGTGTGTGGAGGGGTCGTCATTACCAACGAGCAGCAACAAAATCTACGTGCACACGCAAGCATTTTCTTTAATAGACCCTTCTCCTATAACTATTGCCTGTCAGCATTATTTTATTCTTCTTTTTTTTTTAATAATTATTTCTTTGTCTTATTACTCCTCGCAACTCATATTTCAAACTCCTGGAAATCACTGTCCTTTAAATTCTTGAAGTCAGGGATTTGTTTTTGTAAAAAAATAAAAATAAAAATAATAAAATATAAAAAAGCACTAAAAAAAATTGCAGTGTTGTCACATTAATGGTCTGCAGAAAGTGAATAAGATAATTTGTTGTTGCTTTGTAATTCTGTACTGGCGCACGGCCTCCCCATCAGTCACGCATGCACACACACACACACACACACACACACACACACACACACACACACATAATTATGAATACACACAGAAACACGCGCGCGCGCGCGCGCGCGCAAACAGAGTTACACATAACACACACACACAGCACTAACACACACACACACACACA
>NC_134894.1:4181862-4189362 GCF_041734735.1 Babylonia areolata | reverse complement strand
ACAGGACGGGGGAATGCGGGGAGGGGGGGGGAGGGTGCGCGGGGGGATCCTAAACACCATGACACTGTGGGAACCTACTGACTGGTGATGGGGGGGGAGGGTGTGGGAGTGGGGTTGAGGGAAAGGGAGTGGGAGGAGGGGAGGGGGGGGGGGGGGTCTTGAAAATTCTGTAACACTCTGCAGGAACACTTCTGTTTACTCAGTCTTTAACTGGAAGGAAGGAGAGACAAGAACAAATAAACAATCTCCACCAACATCGTCCCAACAACAACAGTAACACTACGACTACCACTTTTTTTTTTTTCGTTTCTTCGTTTCTTTGTTTGTTCGTTCGTTCGTTCGTTCGTTTGCTGTTGTTATTTCTCTGTTTGTATGTTTGTCTTTCATTTACTGCCGGTCTTGCTTCAGTTTCTTTTTGTCGTCTTTGTTCACCAATTTACCACAATGAAGGGAAAAAAAGGAAGAAGAAAAAGAAGAAAAGGAAAAAAGGAAGAAGAAAAAAAAAGGAAAAGCAAATAGAAAAGGTCAGCGATGCTAAGGAGAACAGTGGTGATCACCTGAATGGTAAACCACAGTGCTTTCGTTCACTGTGTCCTTTGAAGTAATCAATAGTTTCTGAGGTACTGTAAGAAGTGTAGGCTTACATATGATGCTGAGCGATGACGAATGAAAAACAAAAAGCACAATATTGCCTACATATACCATGAGTCCTTTTTTTCTTTTTCTTTTTTTTTCGTTTTTTTTTTTTTTTTTTTGGGGGGGGGGCGTTTGGGGGGGGAGGATGCTTTGTATTGTATTAGTATCCCTTAGCATCATGTTTTTTTTAAAAGTTCTGTAAATATATGAATGAATGAAAATATTTGGGGAAAAAAAAACCGCAAAGGCCCGCATGCAAAAAAAAAAAAACCGTCAGCCAAACCAACCCGTTGTAGACTTATTAAATGTGGGACAACATCAACAACATTTTTATTATCACACACACTCAACGCATAAAAAAAAACCCAACCCAGGTCCATCTACATCGTTTCGGCATCAACGTAAATAACAATGGTTAAAACCAACCTCCCCCCTTCCCCACTCCCCCCCCCCCCCCCCAAAAAAAAAAAGAAAAGAAAAGAAAAAAAGTCAGTCAGACATTTTGTTTTTTAACTACACCACCAATGAACTGGGTTTGAATGCTTGTACAATACAGTATCAGCCGGTCCACTTAAATTAAGTGATCTGCCTCCTTGAAAGAACAAGAGAGAACCATTGTTGACTTGTGTGTGTGTGTGTGTGTGTGTGTGTGTGTGTGTGTGTGTGTCCGTTAGCATGTCGAGAGCTGGTGGTAAATGATACAACCATGTCCTGTGTTTTCACTGTTATCGGGCGGGGAGACGGGAAGCTTGGGGAAAAAAACTAGGACAGGAAGGGGATGGTGGTAGAGGAGGATAGCGGAAGGATACGAGAGATGGGAGAATAGAAGGCGTGTGTGTAGGGGGAGGGGGAGGGGGCGGTTGTGTCCTTGGAAGGTCAACGGTCGTGAGAAAAGACTTAAGTTGTCTTCTGTCAACCAGTCCTGGGGGAGGGGGATAAGGGTAGTGGGGGGTTGGGGGGTTGGGGGGGGGAGGATCGGGGGAGTGCCAGGAAGGTAGTCCAGCAATAAAAGGTGACAAAGAGCGGAAATTAGGGGATGCGGTTTCGCACCTTGGACTGGTCTGTCTCTCCTTTGTCGGGATTCTTCTCTCTCTGTCTCTCTGTCTCTCTGTCTCTCTGTCTCTCTGTCTCTCTCTCTCTCTCTCTCTCTCTCTTTCTATCTCTCCCCTTTCTTCTGAGAGGAATACAAAAAGAGAAGATTCCCAAATAAAGGAACTTTCCCAGAGAGTTGGAAGAGGGCGTGTGTGTGGAGGGGTGGGGGATGGGGTGGGGGTGGGGTTGTGGTGAATGAAACCCACAGTGCTCTGGCTGAGGAGAAAGTGGTGGACCCTCTTTGTACTCGAAGATGGTCATCATCAAATCCACAATAACAACAACAGCAACCACAAGAAGAAGGAGAAGGAGAAGAAGAAGAATGATCATAATGAGAATAAGAAAAATGAATATTATCATGACGATGATGATGATGATGCTGAAGACGACGACGATGTTGATGACGATCAAGACAACAACAATAACAATTCATCATTTTGACGACGACAATATGATGACAGCGGTTGTAGTGGTAGTGGTAGTGGTATGATAATAATAATAATAATGGGAACAGACCCTACAGAAACAAAAGAAGAAAAAAAGGAAAAGAAAAGAGATATCCTCGCTGTGAGGAGTACTGGACATACTATTCTTCCTCCCAAGAAGCTGGACAGACAGACAGGCGTGTCCAAACTAATAAGGCGTTGAGGAGCGAGACAATTAGGGGTATGGAGTGGTGTCCTGTTTAGTTTACGATCCTTCTCTCCTTTGTCGCGGGCAAGTTTTACCTCCCCTTCATCTTGTGGATGGAGAAAAGGTTTCCCCAATCACAGACACTTGTCCTTGAGGGCTGTACTGGGTGGTGTGAATGAAACCTCCTCCGCAGCCCCCACACCCCCCGCCAGCCCCCACACCCCCCGCCAGCCCTCACACCCCCCGCCCTCCCCAGCCCCCCACACTTCGGCTGAATGAGAGAGTACAATGAACCCCCTCTTTGTTCTTCTCCTCCAACATTCTCACCATCACAATTACAATAACAATGATGATGATAATGATGAAGGTGATGGTGGTGGTGGTGGTGGTGATGATGATTGATGATAGCGACAACAATGATAATAACAATGATGATGATGATGATAATAATAATAATGATGATTATGATGATGGTAGTGATAACAACAACAACAATAACAATAATAATAATAATGGTGATGGTGATGGTGACTGATGATGATAACAACAATCATCATCACCATCATCAAAACGACAACGACGTTGTGCCCGAGAAGAACAAGAAAAGAGCACCAAAAAAAGGAGAGAAAAAAAGAAGAAAAACTAAAGGAACAAGAACAGGAAGAAACCATCAGTCTGACGACGACAACGACGGCAACGACAATGATGATGATGGTGATGATGATAGCAACAGTGGTTATAAAGCCATTTCGTTGTGGCGAGGCATCGCTAACGTCTTGTGAAATGGTGCTGATAATGGGGACACAACACCATTATTTCCAACAACGACGACCCCCCCAAAAAAAATGTTGCTGAGAAGACTATCCACTTTTTCCCTCCCCCCCCCCCCACGCCACCCCCCCCCCCACCCACCCCCCCTACCGTCGCCGAGAACTAAATGAAGTGGGCGTGGCAGAAAGGTCAAGAGTGTCCGTGGGAAAGTGAGGAGGACACTGACCATCCATTGTCCGGCACCCAACAGGGAAACAAAGAGCTTGACCATTATGGACCACTGACACACAACGGTCATGGGGGTTGGTTTGCTTTCGTTTTCCGTGTGTGTGCGTGTGTGTGTGTGTGTGTGTGTGTGTGTGTGACTGTGTGTGTGTGTGTGTGACTGTGTGTGTGAGAGAGAGAGAGAGAAAGAAAAAGAGAGAGAGAGTGGCGGGGAAGGAAAGAGACGAGAGAGAGAGAGAGAGGGAGAAAGAGAGGGGCCACGTGACAGACTGCGATAGAGAGAGAGGAGGAGGAGGAAGAGGAAGAGGAGGAGGAGGAGAGAGAGGGAGGGAGAGGGAGAGAGAGAGACTAAGAGTGAAAAACAGAATGAAAGAGAGAGAGAGAGAGAGAGAGAGAGAGAAAGAGAGAGAGAGAGAGAGAGAGAGAGAGAAGCTGAAGAATTATAATCTGAATAAAGAGTAGCGCAATACATTCCAACGCGATTCATTCCAAATACAAACCCTCCCGTCGGCGTTAACGGTATCAATTTTACAGCAGCAACAGCAACCCGATCGTGGTGGTGATGATGATGACATGATGACGACGACGACGACGACGACGACGATGTTTAACACAGTGATAAGTGAAAGGGTGACTGCTACTTTTGCTACTGCTGCTCTTGCTGCTGCTGCTACTATTACTACTACGACTACTACTACTGCTGCTGCTGCTGCTGCTGCTGCTTCTACTATTTCTTGTGCAACTACTACTGCCACTTCAACTGTTGTTTTTGCTGCTGCTGTTGCTACCATCACCACTACTGCTGTTGTAGCCGCGTGTGCTACTGCTGCTGCTGCTACAACTGCAACAACTACTGGTGAAACTACTGCGACTACTACTGCTACTACCACTACTATTTTCGTTATCACTATTGCTACTGCCATGCAACTACTTCCGCTGCTACTATCACTGCTGCTTCTGCTACTGCTGTAGCTACTGTTACGGCTGCTATAGTTACTGCTACTACTGCTTCTACTATAGTTAACACTGCTGCTGCTGCTGCTGCTACTGTTGTTGCTGCTAGTGTTATTGCTGCTGCTGTTGTTGTTATTCCTACTTCAGTTGCTGTTGTAACTTTTGTTCTTACTACAAATGCATTCAATTTTCTTTCAATCTTCTCCCCCCAACCCCCACCCTCCCATGCCCTACCCCCCAACCCGTCCTTAAGCCCCTTGCCCTCGAAAAGATGAAATCAAATCTGGACCTGCTCCTTCGCACTGTAGGGGAGGCATAAAGGGAGAAACACGAATGGTCTGGTGTTAAATCCTTCCGTGTGTGGTGTACGTACATACGTATCTATGAATAGCTCGTTCCAAGAAGATTCTGCACGCATGAGTACCCAGCAATCGAAAGCGATTTCGGTCGCTCTGTGTGAGAGAGCTAATCTGCTTTGATGGCGTGCTTGGTGTATTTGTAGCAAACACAAAAGTATGTCTGGTGTATTTCTAGAAAACATCCTTTATATCCTGTATACATCCACACACACACACACACACACATCCTCACACTAACACACACACACACTAAAATGCACAGGCATGCGTGCACACACACACATCTACGCACGCAAGCACGAACGCACGCGTGCACGCGTGCACGCACACACACACATACACACGCAAGCGCGTACGCACACCTAATGTTGCAAACCAAATGTGGGGAGTTGTGTCAAATGTCCTGCTGGCACCTGTGTTAATGGACACACACACACACACACACACACACACACACACACACACACATATATATATAGAGAGAGAGAGAATGTGTGTGTGTGTGTGTGTGTGTGTGTGTGTGTGTGTGTGTGTGTGTGTGGATGTATACAGGATATAAAGGATGTTTTATTCAACACAGGCCATGGATGGCCCCTCATGAAGAGACCACCATTGCTGAGCAGGCAAACAAAGGTACAACGGTACATTTACTGGCAAACGAACACACACACACACACACACACACATACACGCACGCTTAACCACGATTCATTCCTGATAATAACGTGTAGATTTGTTCATAGTGCTGGTGTGGGGGGAGGGGGAGAAGGGAGAAGTGTGTTGAAGTGCAAAATCGTGTCCTTGTCTTTTTTTGGAGGGGGGGGGGAATGGGCCGGGGGGAGCGGGGGGGGGGGGGGGGGGGGGGCACCTCTGCCCTTCATCCCCCTTGCCCTCAGCAGGCGTAGAAAGCCATTGCCTTTTATTTCATTATTATTCTTCTTTTTCTTTCTTTTTTTTATTTTTTTTATTGGAACACACATGCTTGCCAAGAGTAAAGTAATGAAGTGGGTGTTGGGGTTTTGATGATGGTACTTTTGTGTGTGTGTGTGTGTGTGTGGTGTTGTTGTTGATGTTGTTGTTATTGTTGTTGTTGTTGAAGAAGAAGAGAAGACGACATTCCTCATTTTCACCTCCAGCAGGACGAAGCAAAAACAAAAAACAAACAAAAAAGCAACTCACACACACACACACACACACACACACACACACACACACACACACACACAAACAACAACAAAAAAAACAACAACAAACAAACAAACAAACAAACGAAGTAGAAAAAGAAAAAGAAAAGTTAAAAAAAAAAAAAAAAACTAAGAGGATGGAGAGGCAGACATTTTGCTAACAATTACACAGCCCAGAGATGGGATGCTTCCGGAAGATCTTCAGCATCACATAACAGGGAACGAAATGATCACAAACGATGAAACACCTAAGAAGTGTCAATAATCCACTGACCACTGTAAAGAAAAGCAAATTGAAGCGGGTGCTATGGCCACGCATCGGCCGGCGTTCATCAGAACTGACCAAGATCTTCCTACAGAGAACAGTGCAGGGAGCAAGGAGAAGAGGAAGGCAGAGGAGGAAGAGATGGGAAGACAGCACCTCAGAGTGGACAGGTCTGACCATGAGTCAGACAGTCACAAGGACAGACAGAGATGGAGAATATAAGCCTGGTTGCCAAATGTGTGGTGCCTCAAGGGTCTACGAGACGTTGCCACTATATCTGTGCTCACCAACCAACCATACAACCAGCCAGCCAGCCAACTAAACATCCAACCAACCAACCAACCATCCGAACAACCATCTAAACAACCAACCAACCATCCAACCAACCAACCAACCATCCAAACAACCATCCAACCAACCAACCAAACAACCATCTAAACAACCAACCAACCATCCAAACAACCATCTAAACAACCAACCAACCATCCAAACAACCATCTAAACAACCAACCAACCATCCAAACAACCAACCAACCATCCAAACAACCATCCAAACAACCATCTAAACAACCAACCAACCATCCAAACAACCATCTAAACAACCAACCAACCATCCAAACAACCATCTAAACAACCAACCAACCATCCAAACAACCATCTAAACAACCAACCAACCATCCGAACAACCATCTAAACAACCAACCAACCAACCAAACAACCATCTAAACAACCAACCAACCATGCGAACAGCCATCTAAACAACCAACCAACCATCCGAACAACCATCTAAACAACCAACCAACCAAACAACCATCTAAACAACCAACCAACCATCCAAACAACCATCTAAACAACCAACCAACCATCCAAACAACCATCTAAACAACCAACCAACCATCCAAACAACCAACCAACCATCCAAACAACCAACCAACCATCCAAACAACCATCCAAACAACCATCTAAACAACCAACCAACCATCCAAACAACCATCTAAACAACCAACCAACCATCCAAACAACCATCTAAACAACCAACCAACCATCCAACCAACCATCCAAACAACCATCTAAACAACCAACCAACCATCCGAACAACCATCTAAACAACCAACCAACCATCCAAACAACCATCTAAACAACCAACCAACCATCCAAACAACCATCTAAACAACCAACCAACCATCCAAACAACCATCTAAACAACCAACCAACCATGCGAACAGCCATCTAAACAACCAACCAACCATCCAAACAACCATCTAAACAACCAACCAACCAAACAACCATCTAAACAACCAACCAACCATCCAAACAACCATCTAAACAACCAACCAACCATCCAAACAACCAACCAACCATCCAAACAACCATCTAAACA
>NC_134894.1:4169362-4174362 GCF_041734735.1 Babylonia areolata | reverse complement strand
AACCCTGCTTTAGATTCCTAAATTCATGTAAAAACAACAACAACAACAACAAAATAAATAAGATTTAAAAAATAAACAAACACACACAATAAGTTATCCCCGACAAATTTCTGTCGAAAAATGAAGTTTTGAAAGGAAAAAAAATCAAGTTTTGAAAGAAAAAAAATCAAATACACTTGCTGAAAGAAGACGAACGACAAAAATATGGGTGGCGCTGCACTGTGGCGACGCACTGTCCACGGTGAAGGCAGACCAAATTTAGCACAGAGAGAACTCTTGTAATAAAAAGGTAATACAATACAATGCAATACAATACAAGACAATACAATACCACTCCCGAAGTAACGACATGTTATGTCTGTTATGTATTCACACTGAATGGCTGTTATTCTCGTGTATCGTTTGCGTAGCATACACCACACACGAATTTCTCTTATTGAGGTAATAATCAATTCTGTACTGTGTATTCTGTAATGAACCATCCCAGAATCATAGCAGACAGCTTGCAGGTAGGTCACCACAATTCAGTCATGTCACCCAACAATCCCATGAACAGAGGACACAGCAGACAGAAAGAAGGAAAGAGAGAGAAAGAGAAAAAGACAGAAAGACAGAAAAAGCGTCCAGACCAGAACAGACCTTTCGGGACTACGTGCTGTCGTGGGAGGACAACCTCGTACATCTATCTTCAGGTCGTGTCCGAAGTGGAATGAATGCCAGCAGTGACAACTGTCCAGACACGTTAACGCCAGGGGGGCTGACCCTCATGCTTAACCCCTCGACTCCTGTACTTGGCTAAATTCATCAGCGATGCATCACTTCTTGATTGCTGTTCCAACAGTTTGTGTACTGTTGTCTTTAAAACGCGCTTCGTCAGGCCTTGAGGGAAAAAAAGGTGAATAAATAATAGATAACCATACAAAAATAAATAAATAATAATTAAATATAAAAAGGTAGTAGTAGTAGTAATAAATAAATAAATAAATAAATAAGACAACAATGATGATAAATAAGCAAATAAATGTTAAACATGAAGACACATTCACACATACATCCACACATGCATAACAGATATGCACCAAACATGCAGTTTCACAGATATGAAAGCACAGTCAAATACACATAAACGTACACGGGTTACGCTGCTGATCAGGCAACTGCTTGGCAGATGTGGTGTAGCGTATATGGATTTGTCCGAACGCAGTGCCGCCTCCTTGAGCTACTGAAACTGAAACTTTTAAAACGACTTATTGATTTGTGGGATCAGAGGTGCTATAAGCATCCCCAGAGGAAGAAATCCAAAGAAACAAAGGTGACTGGCATCCTGACATGTAAGCGAGGCGAGGTGACAATTAACCCTTTGCTGACGAGCATACGTGACAGCAGCAGTCAAGTGGTTAACTTTCCCAGTCTCTTGGAAACCACATGGTCAATGGTCCCAGTCACGTACCCACAGTCTGAGGTGCGCTATCGAATTAACCAGTGTTGAGTTTGCTTTTGGATTCAATAATTTTCTTGTCCGTTGAAAAAAGCACTTTTTTTTCCCTCCGCAGCATACACGGTTAAGACATTCCCGATGTCTGTGGAATGAAAGCAGACTTTAGAAAAATTCGTATAATGTTTGCAGTACACTTAACACTGGAAAGATCAGTCTTTTAAGTTCGTAACGGTTGGAATGTCACAGCGGCGAACGTCCAGAGGAGCAACACCAGAGGTGATGATGATCTTCGTGGCCACGTCTAGGACATAACTCACCAGGTTTGTGGTCACATCATGTACGAGCAAGGACTGGGGGCTGCGCAAGTAATGACAGGCCCGGCGCTTCCTTTTTCGAGGAAGTGTCTGGGTTTGTTCCAATGTACCTTTTATTTACCTGTGTGCTAGCTGAATCGGTAGCAAAAGCATCACTGACTTGAAGTTGTGTACCTTGTGTAATGGAGAGAGTTACCACTCTTTACTATTTGTTAATCATATCGTCTCCTGGCCTCATTATTTGTATAATTTCCAGTGACAGCAGCCCTCACTTTGTTTTAAACTCACTCGGGACGGGGAATCCACCCCCCTTTCTCTCAGGTCAGAGCGAAGTTTAACGACCAAAAGAGGAAGGTGGCAGAATGGTTAAGACGCTTATCAGCCAGCACAGAGCACGTGAGGGTCTGGGTTCGAATCCAGGTTTTCGCTCTTTCTCCCAAGTTTGACTGGAAGGAAAATCAAACTGAGCGTCTCTTCATTGGGATGAGACTGTAAACCGAGGTCCCGTTTGTAGCCTGCACTTGGCGCACTGACGAAGACTCCATGGCAACACAAGCGTTGTCCTCTGGCAAAATTCTTTTGACGAAACCAACTCTGACAGGTACACAAATAAGTATGCACACACTCAAGGCCTGACTAAGCGCGTTGGGTTATACTGTTGGTCAGGTAACAGCCTAATAGATATGGTGTGGCGTTCATGGCCTCCTAGAAAAATGGAAACTGAAACAGACCAATTACACCCTTCAGGTCAAGTTGTTCAGGGCTGGGAAACCTTTCTCTCCCTTACAAAGACCCGGTATGATGTCCACTGGGTGTCTGAATGTCTGAATAGCAGCGATAATTGTTTGTTTGTTATCTCAATCAGGACGGTCAGTATTCTCCCCGTTTTTCTCTGCCCCCCTTCGCTCCACAGAGACGTTATCCAATGACCAGAGGCCCAGCCAGCCTTTCTTTAGCTGTCGTCGTTAGCAGGTAGTCACTGTCTTCATCCATCAACACCTCTTCGGCGTGAGAACCTGTCTGCCTGTGACGTTTTTATGACGCCAGAAGCAGTGTAATCGCTGTCATCGTCACCTCTTTGTCGTTCGTACGTGGAAAGAGAGAGAGAGAGAGAGAGAGAGAGAGAGAGCAGAATATTCAGGAACTTTCTTGCCTATTAAAAAAACAACGAAAAAAACAAAACAAAAAAAACAAACAAAACACTACTGTTTAAAACGAATTCTATTTTCTCCCGCAGATATGGTATTAGAGCAATATTTAGACCGTGATGAATTAGGTAATAGTCTGAAAAGTAGCCTTCCAACACGTCTGCGAATCGGGCCAAAGTCTGAGAGTCCTCTTCTCACAAAGTATCAAAAAGGCATGGGCTTGACTTTCCTCTCTCTCTCTCTCTCTCTCTCTCTCTCTATATATATATATATATATATATATATATATATAAAGAGAAACAACTTGACCTCAAACAGATCGTTAATATTCTTTTCTCCACCCGGTTACCTCTGCTACTCTGTTTCTGGATCTTAACCGAGGACACAGCATGGATACTCCTATAACCTCCACCCTGCACCTGGACTTAACTCACTCAGTACGGCCAGTCCTCTCTTCTCCTCTACACAGACCCATCGGATGTCCAGTGGGTGTCTGAATGACCCAACCTTTAGCTTCCGTCATCAGAATTGTGGTATTTGTCAACATTCACCTCTTCAGTATAAGAGCCTTCCGCTTGCAATATTTTGATGATGGTAATTGGGGTGAAACGTTGTTAGCGTCGTCTCTTTCGTCGTTCGTATGGAGAGAGTTAATCTAAGAATAACTTCTGCACCTGCACTCTCCAGCCCATACCTAAAGGGTACACTCCTACTGACCTTGACTTCTGAGAGCAACTTGACCTTCCAACCTATGGTGCATGCGGAAAAAAAACACTTCCAGGAAAACGTAACCCTAGTGGATTTTTTGTTTGTTTGTTTTTGTTTTGTTTTTTGCCTTGGAAAAACACATTCCCATCAGGAAATTAACACCCACATCCTTAAAGCAGGAAATAAAAAAGAAAAGGACTTACAGGAAAAATAATAATACACTGATTTCACGAGACGATGGATAGGCTTGATTGTATGATCTGTAACTATGCGTTCTCTTCAGCTGCAGAGCAAAATTCAAAATGATATGAGGGGGCAATTATGCGGGTTTTTCTGTTTGTTTGTTTTTCTTTGTTGTTGTTGTTGTTTTTACTTGCTTGCTGACTAGAAAAACAATATGAGTGGAAACCATTTTGTGTAGAACTATAATTCGGGGTAAGCAGTTGTAATTACTGACACTGATCAGAGGAGAGGGAGCGTTTTTGTCCGCTGTGTATTTTTTTTTTCCTGAAAGGTTTTTCTTTCTTTCTTTCTTTCTTCTCGGCGACACCGGCTATGTCGGACGCTTGCTAAAGGTCGTTGCATCATCTTCTTCCACTCAGCCAAGCTCTAAGAGTTTTGTTGTTGTTGGTGGTGGTGGTGGTGGTAGTGTTCTCGTTTTTGTTCCTGTTATTGTAGTTGTTGTTGCTGTGGAGCACTCAGTGTGGTAAGACGAACGGAAACAACCGGAAGTGGGACTTTGTTGTTGCTGTTTGTTGTCTGTTCCGGACTGACAACCGGAAGTGGGACTTTGTTGTTGCCGTTTGTTTGTTCCGGACTGACAACCGGAAGTGGGACTTTGTTGTTGCCGTTTGTTGTCTGTTCCGGACTGACAACCGGAAGTGGGACTTTGTTGTTGCTGTTTGTTGTCTGTTCCGGACTGACAACCGGAAGTGGGACTTTGTTGTTGCCGTTTGTTTGTTCCGGACCGACAACCGGAAGTGGGACTTTGCTGTTGCTGTTTGTTGTCTGTTCCGGACTGACAACCGGAAGTGGGACTTTGTTGTTGCCGTTTGTTGTCTGTTCCGGACTGACAACCGGAAGTGGGACTTTGCTGTTGCGGTTTGTTGTCTGTTCCGGACTGACAACCGGAAGTGGGACTTTGCTGTTGCTGCTTGTTGTCTGTTCCGGACTGACAACCGGAAGTGGGACTTTGCTGTTGCGGTTTGTTGTCTGTTCCGGACTGAGTGCTGAAGCTTTGTTTTCTCAGCGTGGTCATTGTGGTGGTACCGCACACTGCACAGGCATTGGTCATCACGTGCTAGTGACGTGTGTGTTACAACGCTCAAGGGCATCGGAGTGTGTGGGTGGGTGGGTGGGTGGATGGAAAAGGTTTGGAGTGCCATGAAGGGG
>NC_134894.1:4161862-4164362 GCF_041734735.1 Babylonia areolata | reverse complement strand
CTTCACACCCCAGCCCCCACCCCACCCCCCACAATCCCCCCCCCCTCCCCCAATCCCCCTCCCACCACACGCGTTCTCGCCGGTCTCTCATCTGCATCATGGGTGATGACAGTCAGCTTCACCACACTCAGAACCATATCAGGTCGCTGACTGACTGGATGACACACCTATATCGTCAGCAGAGGTCTGGCCTTGTTTGGATTGGACAGGTACACCGGGTATACCTACATAATGGAAGAGGTTCTCGCTCCCTCGGCATGGGAAAGCTTTATTATGGTTGGGACTTTCGGAGGCTGTGAGAAACACAGACACACAGACAGGCAGACAGACAGGCACACACACACACACACACACACACACACAGGGAGTAACACGCCCACCTTTCTCATCACTGACTTATGTCCACAAACCATGTCAGTTTCTGCTCTTTCTATGCTAACGTCCTTGCACACACACACACACACACACACACACACACACACACACACACACACACACACACAGGGAGTAACACGCCCACCTCTCTCATCACTGACTTATGTCCACAAACCATGTCAGTTTCTGCTCTTTCTATGCTAACGTCTTTGCACACACACACACACACACACACGCACAGGATTGATCGCACGCGCACGCGCATGCGCACGCAAATACACTCACACACATACACACACACACGCGCACGCACAGAAAGAGCGAAAGGGGGTAGAGACAGACAGACAGACAGACAGACAAGCAGTGCATCCCAAGGCACGCTCACGCCCTGATGAGAGCTTTCATCAAAACAAACCAGCACCCGGACAGACGGCCAACAACGAGAAGAGCTGCTGTCATGATGGATGATATCTGTCTGTTGGCACGGCTTGTTTGGGCCAGCTGGCTTGGCTGACCGCTGACGGAGGTACGGGTGGTGACTGAGCTGAATGCCACGTCTGCTGATCATTCTCCCCAACACCACACCATCCACATCACACCACGCCAACCTCCCCACACCACACTACACACCACCCACACCACATCACACCACACCACACCACACTACACACCACCCACACCACATCACACCACACCACATCACACTAAACACCACACCACACATCCCACACCACACCCCACCACCCACACCACACACACCCACACAACACCCCCACACCACCACACCCCCGCCACACCCCACCACACTACACCCACCCACCCCACCCCACCCAAACCACACCACCCACACCACCCCACTCCACCCCACCACACCACCCACACCATACACCCAACCCACACCACCCACATCACTCCACACCACCCCACACCAACACCACCCCACACCACCCACCCCTCTCACTATGTCTGTCAGCAGCCTTGATATGATGTGACGTCACACCCACTCATATGACCGACAATAAATTTTAATAATACCATTGTAAGGTCCGGGATTAGAGGGGGAGGGGGGGTAACCGGTTGGGGGATGGAGTTGGGGGGGGGGAGGTTAAACCTGTTCAGGTTAAGCCATTGGTGTTTATAGGTATAGTTGTATGCCACAATCTCTCCCCCCCTCACTCTCCCCCCTCTCTCACTCTCACTCTCTCACTCTCTCTCTCTAGGATGAAGTTCATTTCGTTTTCTGCTGTCCGGCACTGGATGATCTTAGGAAACGATTCACCCTTTTAAAGTCTTGAAGCAGACCAACCTTTTTCAAACTCATGTCTTGCAGAAATGAATCTGTCATAAAGAGCTTCGCAGTCTTTCTGTATTCGTCGTTTCAGAGAAAAACCATTATGAGCTGATACTGCGATATTGTGCAAAGATAACTATAACTATAACTATAACTATATATATATATATATATATATATATATATATATATATATATATAATATTCACTAATTACATTACAATATTTTTGTGCGCATCATTTTATAAAATGTTTCCTATTTTTGCATACCCCCTTCAAATGGGGCTATGTCCTTTCTTGAATAAAACATCGTTATCGTTATCGTGTGTTTATATATATATATATATATATATATATATATCCTGTGGCGACTATGAATTTATAACCACCCTCAGTGACATGAGTTTGAGGCAGGCCTGTTCATTAATCCATTCAGTTTCTCTCTCTCTCTCTCTCTCTCCCCCTCCCTCCCTCCCTCCCCACTGCAGGCGTGATGCAAAACAAAAAACAAAACAAAAGGAAAAAAGAAAGAAAGGAAAAAAAAAAGGAACTGTCTGGCATCATGATGATGCGGATGATGATGAGCCAAGCTCTTTCAGTTCAGTTTGCAGCCAGAAGCATATTAGGACGACCTCATTATAAGCAGCAAGCAAGCTAACATGCTGACTCATCAGTAACAAAACACGCTGCAATCAACGGGAAAGGTTTTGCTGGTCTTGTTTTGTTTCTTCTTTTGTTGTTGTTGTTGTCGTCGTCGTCGTTTCTCTCTCTCTCTCTCTCTCTCTGTGTGTGTGTGTGTGTGTGTGTGTGTGTGTGTGTGTGTGTGTGTGTGTG
>NC_134894.1:4154362-4156862 GCF_041734735.1 Babylonia areolata | reverse complement strand
GGGGGCGGGGGGAGGGGGGGTGCGCGGGGGGATCCTAAACACCGTGACACTGTGGGAACCTAATGACTGGTGATGGGGGGAGGGTGTGGGAGTGGGGTTGAGGGAAAGGGAGTGGGGGGGGGGGGAGGGTGCGCGGGGGGATCCTAAACACCATGACACTGTGGGAACCTACTGACTGGTGATGGGGGGAGGGTGTGGGAGTGGGTTTGAGGGAAAGGGAGTGGGGTGGGGGGAGGGTGCGCGGGGGGATCCTAAACACCATGACACTGTGGGAACCTACTGACTGGTGATGGGGGGAGGGTGTGGGAGGAGGGGAAGGGGGGGGGTGGTCTTGAAAATTCTGTAACACTCTGCAGGAACACTTCTGTTTACTCAGTCTTTAACTGGAAGGAAGGTGAGAGAAGAACAAATAAACAATCTCCACCAACATCGTCCCAACAACAACAGTAACACTACGACTACCACTTTTTTTTTTCGTTTGTTCGTTTCTTTGTTTGTTCGTTCGTTCGTTCGTTTGCTGTTGTTATTTCTCTGTTTGTATGTTTGTCTTTCATTTACTGCCGGTCTTGCTTCAGTTTCTTTTTGTCGTCCTTGTTCAGCAATTTACCACAATGAAGGGAAAAAAGGAAGAAGAAAAAGAAGAAAGGGAAAAAAGGAAGAAGAAAAAAAAAGGAAAAGCAAATAGAAAAGGTCAGCGATGCTAAGGAGAACAGTGGTGATCACCTGAATGGTAAACCACAGTGCTTTCGTTCACTGTGTCCTTTGAAGTAATCAATAGTTTCTGAGGTACTGAGGAAGTGTAGGCCTACATATGATGCTGAGCAATGACGAATGAAAAACAAAAAGCGCAATGTTGCCTACATATACCACGAGTCCTTTTTTTCTTTTTCTTTTTTTTTTCTTTTTTTTTGGGGGGGTGGGGGGGTGGGGGGGGGGTTGGTGTTTTTTGTTGTTGTTTTTTTTGGGGGGAGGATACTTTGTATTGTGTTAGTATCCCTTAGCATCATGTTTTTTTTAGTTCTGTAAATATATGAATGAATGAAAATATTTTGGGGAAAAAAAACACGCAAAGGCCCGCCTGCAAAAAAACCGTCAGCCAAACCAACCCGTTGTAGACTTATTAAATGTGGGACAACATCAACAACATTTTTATTATCACACACACTCAACGCATAAAAAAAAAAAACCCAACCCAGGTCCATCTACATCGTTTCGGCATCAACGTAAATAACAATGGTTAAAACCAACCTCCCCCCCTTCCCACCCCCCCCCCCACCCCCCAAAAAAAAGAAAAGGAAAAAAGTCAGTCAGACATTTTTTTTTTTTAACTACACCACCAATGAACTGGGTTTGAATGCTTGTACAATACAGTATCAGCCGGTCCACTTAAATTAAGTGATCTGCCTCCTTGAAAGAACAAGAGAGAACCATTGTTGACGTGTGTGTGTGTGTGTGTATGTGTGTGTGTGTGTGCGTGTGCGTGTGTGTGTGTGTGTCTGTTAGCATGTCGAGAGCTAGTGGTATATAATACAACCATGTCCTGTGTTTTCACTGTTATCGGGCGGGGAGACGGGAAGGTTGGGGGAAAAAAACTAGGACAGGAAGGGGATGGTGGTAGAGGAGGATAGCGGAAGGATACGAGAGATGGGAGAATAGAAGGCGTGTGTGTAGGGGGGGAGGGGGTGGGGCGGTTGTGTCCTTGGAAGGTCAACGGTCGTGAGAAAAGACTTAAGTTGTCTTCTGTCAACCAGTCCTGGGGGAGGGGGATAAGGGTAGTGGGGGGTTGGGGGGGGGGGGGCATGGGGGGAGTGTCAGGAAGGCAGTCCAGCAATAAAAGGTGACAAAGAGCGGAAATTAGGGGATGCGGTTTCGCACCTTGGACTGGTCTGTCTCTCCTTTGTCGGGATTCTTCTCTCTCTCTCTCTCTGTCTCTCTGTCTCTCTGTCTCTCTCTCTCTCTCTCTCTCTCTCTCTCTCTCTCTTTCTATCTCTCCCCTTTCTTCTGAGAGGAATACAAAAAGAGAAGATTCCCAAATAAAGGAACTTTCCTTGAGAGTTGGAAGAGGGCGTGTGTGTGGAGGGGTGGGGGATGGGGTGGGGGTGGGGTTGTGGTGAATGAAACCCACAGTGCTCTGGCTGAGGAGAAAGTGGTGGACCCTCTTTGTACTCGAAGATGGTCATCATCAAATCCACAATAACAACAACAGCAACCGCAAGAAGGAGAAGGAGAAGAAGAGGAATGATCATAATGAGAATAAGAAAAATGAATATTATCATGACGATGATGATGATGATGCTGAAGACGACGACGATGTTGATGACGATCAAGACAACAACAATAACAATTCATCATTTTGACGACGACGACGACGACGACGACGACAATATGATGACAGCGGTTGTAGTGGTAGTGGTAGTGGTATGATAATGATAATGGGGACAGACCCTACAGAAACAAAAGAAGAAAAAAAGGAAAAGAAAAGAGATATCCTCGCTGTGAA
>NC_134894.1:4139362-4141862 GCF_041734735.1 Babylonia areolata | reverse complement strand
AAAAAGTTTGAACCAAGCAATGTAGGCTCCTGCAGACCTGTGACTGAAAAAAAAACCCGTCAAGGAGGGCTGATAGAGAGAGAGGAGTAAGAAATGGAGACAGAGAGAGAGATACAGAGAGAGAGAAAGGAAACGAAACGTTTTATTCAAATAAAGACCATAGCCCCATACTGAAGGGGTGTGGAACATGTACATTGAAATATATGAGTTCATGAGCCGTCATGATAAAATTGAAGTGCAACGTTGTGAGCACAGTATAAGCTTTAAGCTTGTTGATGCTCTTTTGTCATTCATTGCATTGTAATCATGTGTATTGCTGAATAATTAAAGATTATTTAAACCAGATATTTGAGTCATAACAGTCATACTAAATACCACAGCAACATACTTTGTACACAGTAAATTGCACAATATCAACCTAATACAACAGCACTGTACCACACATGTAATAACATACACTGACAAGACAAAAACACAAAAAAACCAGCAACAACAACACAAAACAAAACGACTACGATAGTATAGCATTCAACCGTTTCAATGATTTATAAATATAGACTACTAGCCCGCCAAGGGTAGTTTCATTTCTGGATGACAACAACAAGTTCAATGAAAAACGGCAAGGGCTGTTATAATATTTGGGTTCAGTTAACTGTAGTCTAAGGTCAAATAAGGCAGGACAACAAAACTCAGAGAGAGAGAGAGAGAGAGAGAGAATTTTACACTTTTATGTCCTTTGTTATGAGCTCCTTATGACATGGGTGAATGCGTCAACATATTCTCATTGCAATGCAAAACTTTAGAGCAAACGAATGAATATGGTGGAAAAAAAAATCTTTCCTTGAAGAAAAATGGTAGCACCCAACAGGCCACTCAACGCATTATAATAACTCTGTCCATTCATCCACCAATAAAACAGATATCACTCGTCCGTTCAGTCGGCCATCAATTAAAAAAAAAAATTAAAAAAACAAAAACAAACCATCACATTAGCTACAGAAAAGAGAGAGAGAGAGAGAGAGAGAGAGAGAGAGAGAGAGAGAAAGAGATAGATAGAGAGACAGAGAGAGAACTTCGCTGATCGGACATTCTAGTTGGGAAGTTATTATTTTAGCCATCGTTTCGTTTATTTATTTATAGTTTGTTCATCTAAGATGATGATATTAGACTGAAAATAAATGATATTATTATTATTATTTGGATGATTATCATTTCTATCATAATGATGATTGTTATTGTTAATTTATTTGAGCCAGATTGTTGTAAATGTGATTTTTTTCCCCTTACCCTTTCCCTCCTCCCTCCCTCCACCCCCCTCCCCCACCCCACCCCCTTTTTTTGTGTCTAATATCACTTAATATGGATAGACATTAAATGAAATTGAGCATTGGCCCACTTAAAAAAAAAAATTCTTACTTAGACAAACAGAGACAGACAGACAGACAGAAGCGGGGACTCGAACTCTGATCCCTGGTGACCGACAACTAGATAAAATTAAAAAAAACCCGACGCCTAAATCGATCCTATCACGGCGTCTCTCGCAAATGATTATGCAAATCCTGACGCCCGAGTGAATGACGTGTTTACCGTCGCCATGACAATTCCACAGGCAGCAAAGAACGATCAGTCTATTCTTGTCGAGGCCACACAACCCCGAATGATAAAACACTGACCGAAGGGGACAAGTCAGAATACAGGACACAAGAACGTGACAGGATTGAGAGAGGATGGAGCAGAAGGAGGGTAAGGAGGAGGAGGGGGGGAGGAGCGAGAAGGTAAGAAGGAGAAGAAGGAGGAAGAAAAGGAGGAACGAGAAGGTAAGAAGGAGGAGGAGGAGGAGGAAGAAGAGCATGAAACGGAGGAGGAGGAACGAGAAGGTAAGAAGGAGAAGGAGGAGGAGGAAGAAGAAGAAGAGGAACGAGAAGGTAAGAAGGAGAAGGAGGAGGAGGAAGAAGAAGAAGAGGAACGAGAAGGTAAGAAGGAGGAGGAAGAAAAGGAGAAATGAGAAGGTAAGAAGGAGGAGGAGGAGGAGGAAGAAGAGGATGAAACGGAGGAGGAGGAGGAGGAGGAACGAGAAAGTAAGGAGGAGGAGGAAGAGAGGATGGAGGATGTAGAGATATGAGAGGGGAAGATTATAAAAGATGTGGAAAAGCAAAGTTTGAGCTTTTGTTTTCCTTTCTGTGCTCCTAGTAAAAGTTGGGGTGTTCAACATACTTTTTGCCAAGGGGCAAGCAACCCTCGTGATTGTAGTCTGCGTGGCGTCTTTCACCATTTCACACACACACACACACACACACACACACACACACACACACACACACACACACAACCTGCACTCGAGACCTTATTGGAGTATCATCTCATTCGAAAGACTAGCACCCGAACCTCCACCAGCACCACCACCACCACCACAAGTCAATGTCTAGTGATTCTGGTCATTTTGTTACGGCAGAAACTGGAACCCCCAGATCCTCGTTTACTATTCGTGCGCTCTACAACT
>NC_134894.1:4116862-4131862 GCF_041734735.1 Babylonia areolata | reverse complement strand
AAGGGGAGATAGAAGCAGTCATTGATTTCAGGAAGAAGTATCCCAGAACTAATGAAATATATCAGCATGGGAGAGGTTGTTGAACAGGTCAATACTTACAAGTACCTTGGTGTCATTCTGGACAACAACTTTTCATGGAATGAAAATTCAATTGCACTTGTAAAAAAAAAAAAGTACACAGTCGGTTGTACGGTCTCAGGAAATGAAGATATCTTAATGTAATATGTAACCAGCTACTGCAAATCATTTATTGCTCTGTTATTTCTAACGTTCAGTTTGATGGTTGTGTGTGTTGGGGCGGTAACGTGACCAGACAGACAAAGACCAATTAGACAAGATATTAATAAACAATGAGGCCAGGAGATCCAATGATTAACAAATAGTAAAGAGTGGTAACTCTCTCCACACACAAGGTACATAACTTCAAGCCAATGCTGCTTACGCTACCAATTCAGCTAGCACACAGGTAAAAAAAAAATGTACCTTGTGTGTGGAGAGTCACCTGGCGCTTCCTTTTCTGAGGAAGTGTCTGGGTTTGTTCCAATGTACCTTTTATTTACCTGTGTGCTAGCTGAATTGGTAGCGTAAGCAGCACTGACTTGAAGTTATGTACCTTGTGTGTGGAGAGAGTTACCACTCTTTACTATTTGACCAATTAGACAAACTTGTTTAGAAAAACAGGCGGGGCGTATTGTGCAGGAAACAATATACAGTTTTGACGACAGTTTCCGAAAACAAGACAGCAGATACATTTTACACAATTTCAAAATTGACGAAACTCACCCTCGTTTCTCGGACTTCAACAGCTAACGGGTCGACAGGTTTCAAGTACCCCGTGCAAGGACAACACGTTACGGCTGTTCTTTTGTCCAGACAACAATCACAATCACACAATCGCAATCACGAACACACAATCTTGACAGGCTGAACACACATTACAGTTATAATTATCCATTAGCGCCATATATTTGCTGTTACGTGTGTGTGTGTGTGTATATATATATATATATATATATATATACGTGCGCGCGTGCGTGCGCGTGCGTGCGCGTGCGTGTATGTGATATTTAAATAAAGCTGATGTATTCACATGAAAGTGTGGAAATCTTAATTATAGTTTACGTTCTCAAATGTTTTTTTACTCACAGTTGCGAGTCACGAGTTTACACTATTGATGTCTTATATATTTGTTCAATATCACAATTCATAACTCAATTATGACTTATAATACTTAATTTGTGGCAGGGTTTGCGTGTATGTTTGTGTGCGTGTCCGTGTGTGTGTGTGTGTGTGTGTGTGTGTGTGTACGTGCGTGCGTGCGTGCGTGTGTGTGTGTGCGTGCGTGCGTGCGTGCGTGCGTGTGTGTGTTTATGTGTCAGTGTGTGTGTGTGTGTGTGTGTGTGTGTGTGTGTGTGTGTGTGTGTGTGTGTGTGTGTGTGTGCGTGCGTGTGTGCGGGAGGGGGATGGGAGAGGGTCAGAGCAAGAGGCAAAGGAGGAATAGAATACATGTGTTGTCAACATCAGGCATGTAATAATTAAAAAAAAGAAGATAATATTTGTTTTGCCGATACCACAAGGGGGAAAAGAAGGGCTATCACAAAATACAGTGCGCTGTTATCTGGAACTCGGCTGCAGAAAAAAAAAAAGAATGCTGAGTGCAGAAGATACAAGAGGCTTGCTAGAGAGGGAAGACGCTGGATAAGATGGGAGGGATGGTTTGTGGAAGGAGGGCGCTGATGGGGGGGCGGGGAGAGGTGGAGGGGAGGAGGGTGCGTTTGTGGGGGGAGGGGGGGGAGGGGGTGGGGGGGGGACATGAAAATGGGGATGTGTGTGTGGGGGCTGGGGGTGGGGTGGGGCGAGGGGGAGGGGTAGAGCTAGGTTAGTGCTGAAGCGATAAAACGTGTTAACTGTTTTATCCTGTGTTTATTTAGATTTTCTTCTTCTTTCTTTTCCCTTTCTTTCTTTCTTTTTGTTTTTCTTTGGTGATTGTGACTTTGCTCAGCAGTTCAGACAAAATCCTTTAAGTAAAAAAAAAAAAAAAAAACTAAAACAAAAGCATTTTAAAAACTATGATGACTTTGAACGTACTTCTGACAAAAATGTCCAGACACCGATACAATAAAATCTGTCAGAACATTCGGGCATTTGTTTACGTGTGCGTAACGCGTAAAGTACTATACACTGGATAGCCGAAGGGAAACGTGGGGCTTTCAACAAACTAGAGTAGAATAGAATAGAATGTCTTTATCATCAAGTGTACCGGGGTCACAAGGAATATTGGAGGGGTGGGGGGGGGGGGGGGCGAGATAGTACATAACAAGGTACGAACATAAATCGAAAATCATAATACACAAACACAGATAATTAGAAATTAGGATAGTATGTAACTAACAAAGATATATACAAACTGCAAGGTTCAGACAAAAAGTTGAAGACCACCACTTGGGAACCTGCGGTGTTTTCTTCCTTGGAGCTCTGGAGAAATGATTCCGAGTGTTGTTTTTTTTGACTCACTTGTGTAACAAAGTGAGTCTATGTTTTAACCCAGTGTTCGGTTGTGTGTGTGTGTGTGTGTGTGTGTGTGTGTGTGTGTGTGTGTGTGTGTGTCTGTGTGTCCGTGGTAAACTTTAACATTGACATTTTCTCTGCAAATACTTTGTCAGTTGACACCAAATTTGGCATAAAAATAGGAAAAATTCAGTTCTTTCCAGTCATCTTGTTTAAAACAATATTGCACCTCTGGGATGGGCACAAAAAATGAAAAAGAAGCCTAATTATATGCAAACTGCATTTACTGTTATATTTATATTTTTTGTATTCTCTAAACTTGGCACTTTGACCTCTTATTCTGACACAACAACAAGAGGAGTCATTATTATCATTTTTTGTTCAAACAGGAACTTCTTTTGCTAAGCATGGAATTTTTATTTATTTTGCAAACGTTTTGGTGCAGATAGTAAAAAAAGGGAAATTACTCTGTAATTAATGCTAGGGGACTTAATTTATCACAAGTGAGTCTTGAAGGCCTTGCCTCTCTTGTTTGTTGTTGTTGTTGTTTGTTGTTGTTTTTTTGTTTGTTTTTTGTTGTTGTTGTTTTTGTTGTTTTTTGTCTCTTTTTTTGTGCTAACAGTGGTGTATATAGTCAATGTAATAAGCATCACACATAATCAGAGGTGCTCTTCTTGGCACGTGCACTTTCATTCTTTTCAATGAAAAGTCAAAGTCATTGTTAAGAAACAAACAACAACAGCAATAACAAAAACAAACAAACAAAAAACACCTACGATTTATAAATCTTGGCTAAAACATCGATTTTCAAACCCATATTTCAAGCTGTTCATTGTGCACGCGTGTCTGAAACAGCCGTTTGTGTTTTCAAGAAGACCGAGGCCAGTGCACCCAGCAGAATTTAAGCATCTCTCGATTTTTTTGATTTTTTTTTTTTAACATTGCTATTTACATTTTTTGCCTTCTTTTATGAAGTGGTCCTTAACTTTTGCGTGAACCCTGTACACGACGTGTAAGATAAGGTAGTAGAGCTGTTCCTTCTTTTCAGCTTGACGTGTTCAGTAAACCTCTCTTTTTTTTTCCTGCAATGGCACACACCACGTCTTCAAAGCCATTGCTGCCGACAGCTTCTTGACAGCCTGCAGGCAAGGCAGGAAGCGATACAGAAAACAACAACAAGACATCAAAATATAATCAAAGTTGTAGCTTTTTGTTTGTTTGTTTGTTTGTTTGTTTGTTTGTTTGATCGTGTGTTTCCTCCATACATTTTGTGTACCTGGTATTAAGCAAATTTTATGTCGGAAAGCGCCCGTGTTGGGGTAGAGAAAGGGTACTGTTCTTGTGTGTTGTTGAATCTAAAACTGTCCAACAGATAATACTCCCAACATCAATTAAACTGTTTTATGTGTGTTTTTTTCTTATGTTTTTTGGGGTTTTTTTTTTGGTTGGTTGGTTGGTTTTGGTTTTCTTTTGGTGGTTTTGGGGTTGTTGTCTTTTTTTGGGGGGTTGGGTTTTTTTTGTTTGGTTGGGTGTTTGGGTTTTTTGGGTTTTTTTCTTCTTTTTTTTTTGGGGGGGGGGGGGTATAAATTAATGTAAAGACATGATATGCACTTCATTCACAGCAATAGCAGCATCAGCAACAACAACAGACAGACAGGAATCATTTCACGCAACAGGAAAAAGAAAGAATACTCAAATTCCAATCATTCCATTTACCTATCATCATTGTTTTGTGTAAAGTGAACAATACAAAAATTGTCGCCGCTCAACATGCATTGGACTGACAAGAAATAACAATAATCATAAAACACATGGCACGTATGGCTTGAGAGTGGAAGCGTGGTAGAATGGGTGTTGGAGGGGGGGGGGGGTGGTTGGAGGGGGGAGGGGGAGGTGAGAACGGTAAAATGGGGGATGGTTAATTGTTGCGATTAGGTTCAACGCCCGGCTTACTAACAGAGACATGAGATTACAGCTGGGGCCAACAGCAAAATAAGCCTTCCAAAGAAAAAAAACGAAACAAAAACACAGGGAATGAGAGGCGATAGTACAGGGTGCAGTCATCCAAGAAAACACGCGCGCGCGCGCGCGCGCACACACACACACACACACACACACACACACACACACACACACACACACAAATAGCAACAACAACGGCAAAAACAACAACATAGGGAACGAGAAGCAATGATACAGGGTGCAGTTATCCAAGAAAAAAACCACACACACACACACACACACACACACACACACACACACACACAGCATAAACAAAAGAACAGACATACAAAACTTACCTGGGGGGGTGAGGGGTGGAGTGTGGGGGGGGGGGGGGGACTAGCTTGGGGTGGTGTGGTGGAATGATGTACGATTATGCACTGGGTTGTCAGCCAAATTTTTGAGTCTGATGGAAGTGAACGCGTGTAACCCCCTCCACCCCTCCAATCCTTTTTGCTGCAGAATGTGCAGTAATTAAAAGCAAAGACGGGCAAGAGAAAAAAAATGCAGGAAGAAAAAAAACAAAAAAACAAGGACGAGCCAGATGTGGGGGTAGGGGGGGGGGTTGGGGGGCAGGGGGGGGTAGGGACAAAGATAATGATGCTGTGTCTGTATGGCCTGCATGTTTTGAATGTTAAAAAAAAGAAGGAGAAGCAGAAAAGAAAAGAAAAGAAAAAGTTTGAAGGCAAACGTGTTTTAAGCTATCGACGCATGCTGGGTTGCTGTTGCTCATACTTTTCTCTTTTTTTTCTTCTTTTTTTTCTTGACTTTTGTTTCCTGGTGTGTGTGTGTGTGTGTGTGTGTGTGTGTGTGTGTGTGTGCGTTTTGTTTTCTTTGTTTTGTTGTTGTTGGTTATTTATGTTTTTGTTTTTTGTTTTTTTGCTGTCTTTCTATTCGTTTGTTTGGGATTTCTTTCCCTTGCTTCTTTCACTCTTTTTTTTAACATCTATTTTTTTCTTTCTGTCTTTCTTTTGTCCCCCCCTCTCTCTCTCTCTCTCTCTCTCCATGTTTCTTTTCCTTTTCTCTTTTCTTCGTTCATTCAGTTCTCCACCCTCCTCCCTCCCCTTCCTGTCGGTCTCGTCCTCTTCTTTTTTTTCTCTCTTTTATTATTTTCTTTCTTTCTTTCTTTCTTTCTTCCTTCTGCATCTTCCCTCTCCTCCAATGTCTGTGCTCCCAGTTCTTTTGTTCGCTGTGTTCCCAGTTCTGTCGTTTGTTGGTTCTTTCTTTCCTCCTTTCTCCCTTTCTTTCCTTCCTCTCTTTCCTTCTTTCCTTCCTCTCTTTCCTTCCTTCCTCCCTCCCTTTCCTCCCTCCCTTTCCTTCCTTCCTCCCTCCCTTTCCTTCCTTCCTCTCTTTCCTTACTCCTTTCTTCTCTTTCCTTCCTCCTTTGTCTCTTTACTTCTTCACCCCTCATCTATTTTCTTCTTCTTCTTCCTTCCTTCCTTCCTTCTTTCTCGTCCTCTTCTTCTTCTTTTATCATCGTCTTTCTCCTCCTCCTCCTCCTCCTCCTCCGCCTCCTCCTCCTCCGCCGCCGATTCCTCCGACTCCTTCTTCCACTCCTCCCCCCCCCCATCCCCAAACTCGCCTCTCCCCCACCCTCCTCTTTTTGCTCCTCCTTCTAGTGACGTACATGGCTGGCAAGAAGACAGCCTTCACCGGATGTAGGCAGCATTCTGGAACTCCAAAACCTGACAGATGGACCAGCAAGGAGGAGAAACCATTAGATGTAGGCAGCATTCTGGAACTCTAGAACATGACAGATGGACCAGCAAGGAGGAGAAACCATTAGATGTAGGCAGCATTCTGGAACTCCAAAACCTGACAGATGGACCAGCAAGGAGGAGGAGAAACCATTAGATGTAGGCAGCATTCTGGAACTCTAGAACATGACAGATGGACCAGCAAGGAGGAGGAGAAACCATTAGATGTAGGCAGCATTCTGGAACTCCAAAACATGACAGATGGACCAGCAAGGAGGAGAAACCATTAGATGTAGGCAGCATTCTGGAACTCCAAAACCTGACAGACGGACCAGCAAGGAGGAGAAACCATTAGATGTAGGCAGCATTCTGGAACTCCAAAACCTGACAGACGGACCAGCAAGGAGGAGGAGAAACCATTAGATGTAGGCAGCATTCTGGAACTCCAAAACCTGACAGATGGACCAGCAAGGAGGAGAAACCATCAGATGTAGGCAGCATTCTGGAACTCCAAAACCTGACAGATGGACCAGCAAGAAGGAGAAACCATTAGATGTAGGCAGCATTCTGGAACTCCAAAACATGACAGATGGACCAGCAAGGAGGAGAAACCATTAGATGTAGGCAGCATTCTGGAACTCCAAAACATGACAGATGGACCAGCAAGGAGGAGAAACCATTAGATGTAGGCAGCATTCTGGAACTCCAAAACCTGACAGATGGACCAGCAAGGAGGAGAAACCATTAGATGTAGGCAGCATTCTGGAACTCCAGAACATGACAGATGGACCAGCAAGGAGGAGAAACCATTAGATGTAGGCAGCATTCTGGAACTCCAAAACCTGACAGATGGACCAGCAAGGAGGAGAAACCATTAGATGTAGGCAACAATCTGGAACTCCAAAACATGACAGATGGACCAGCAAGGAGGAGAAACCATTAGATGTAGGCAGCAAAGAAACTGACGTCCCGCCTGATTGATGCATTGCGTGGGGGAGGGACAGGGGGTGGGGGGAGGGGGGGGGGCATGTCTTCAGTTCGAATCGATCGATACGACGGGCGCAATAGCCGAGTGGTTAAAGCGGTGGACTTTCACTCTGAGGGTCCCGGGTTCGAATCGCGGTGACGGCGCTTTGTTAAGGGTAAAGGGTGGATATTTTTTTCCGATCTCCCAGGTCAACGAATGTGCAGAGCAAGTGCCTGAGCCCCCTTCGTGTGTATACGCAAGCAGAAGATCAAATACGCACGTTAAAGATCCTGGAATCCATGTCAACGTTCGGTGGGTTATGGAAACAAGAACACACCCAGCATGCACATCCCCGAAAGCGGAGTATGGCTGCCTACATGGCGGGGTAAAAACGGTCATACACGTAAAAGCCCATTCGCGTACACACGAGTGAACGTGAGAGTTGCAGCCCACGAACGCAGAAGAAGAATCGATTGATACACCTGGGATAACCTTTCACATTACCAAAGTCGTCATCATTCTGAAACAAAATTTCAATTCATATCTTGCCTGCATTGCATTGCATTGTATTGCATTGCATTGTATTCGGACTCTTCGTAAACAGCGTGTTGTCACAGTGCAGTGTCAAGAGGGGGGGTGTGCACGTGCGATGGTTTTACTTCAAAGTGGATTTTTCTACATAGTTTTGCCAGGGACAGCCTGATGTGGTGTGGCATATATGGATTTGTCCGAAAGCAGTGACGCGCGCCTCCTTTGAGACTGAACCTGAAACTGACAAGGTGTGAGTTTACTGACAAGGTGTGAGTTTACTGACAAGGTGTGAGTTTCAGTTTCAATCTCAAAGGAGGCGTCACTGCTTTCGGACAAATCCATATATGCCACACCACATCTGCCAGGCAGATGCCTGACCAGCAGCGTAACCCAACACACTTAACCAGGTCTTGAGTGCATGCTTATGTATGTGTGTACCTATCAGAAAGGATTTCTTCTCCAGAGGACAACATTCTCGTTGCCATGGGTTATTTTTTTCAGTGCGCCAAGCGCGTGCCACGAACGGAACCTCGGTTTATCGTCTCATCCCAATGACCAGACGCTCAGTTTGATTCTTCCGGTCAAACGTTGGAGAAAGAGCGAGAGAGAGAGAGAGAGAGAGAGAGAGAGGGAGAGAGAGAGAGAGAGAGAGAGAGAGAGAGAGAGAGAGAGAGAGAGAGAGAGAGAGAGAGAGATTTGAACCCACACCCTCACAGACTCTATATACTGGAGTTGAGCGTCTTTAACCATTCTGCCACATTCACTGTCAATTGCGGCGCATCAGTTCCATATCGGAAATATGTCCACTGACGCAACATCTAGACTTGTTTCTCTCATTCTCTCTCGCCTTAATTACTGTAACTCTCTATTGTCTGGTTTGCCTGCTTCATCCATTCAGTCCCTTCCGCACATACAAAACTCTGCTGCCCGACTTGTCCTCAGAAAGAAAAGATCTGAGCACATCACTCCTCTTTTGCAACATCTCCACTGGCTCCCTGTCTCACACAGAATAAAGTACAAGATCAGCACTCTATGTTATAAATGCATTCACAAATCAGCCCCTTCCCATCTCTGTGGCTGCCTTCACCTCTGCACTCCATCTCGTTCACTACGAACAGCTTCGGATCCACTCTGTTTACGCATACCCAGATTCAAGCTCTCGACTGTTGGCCGCCGTTCTTTCTCTGTCTCTGGACCTTGCAACTGGAATGAACTTCCTCTTTCGCTTCGTCAAGTCTCCACACTCAGCTCTTTCAAGTCTGGCTTTAAAACCCACCTCTTGCCTAAATAGCCTCCCTTCCCTGCCTCTTCCTTGTCTCAAGTTTGTCCAGTTTTAGAGCTATGCATGCGTGTGAATGACTGGTGCGAAAGCGCTTTGATTTGTCTCAGCGCACAAGATTCAGCGCTATATAAATACCATGATTATTAGTAGTAGTAGTAGTAGTCCTCAGTAAGTAATGATGGGGGGGCGCCTTGTCTTACGGCCAAAGGTCCCCACAGCATTGTACAGCCATCAGGGGCAGTGCATTCACATCCGCTGTGTCCAGGGCTCGGCACCGAAAAGCCGCGGGGCCCAGCCCTCTCCTTCCGTCGCAACAACCTTCAGTTCCCCGACCCATAGACACTAACATCTCAGTGTTTAGTGACACTAACATCTCAGTGTTTAGTGACACTAATATCTCAGTGTTTAGCGACACTAATATCTCAGTGTTTAGTGTCACTAATATCTCAGTGTTTAGTGACACTAACATCTCAGTGTTTAGTGACACTAATATCTCAGTGTCTAGTGTCTATGCCCAACCCAAGTCAAGTAGAAGTGAGACAAAAGAATCGAAGTAAAGTGTCTTTCTCAAAGGACACACCACCATGCTGAAACAGGGTCTGGAACCTTTATCACACCGTGAACACTTGATCGCAGGTCCAACACCCCCACACCGATTCTGCCACGGTGACTCTTTGTCTCTTTGGGGGGGAGCAGACGTGAATGATTCATCGGCAGAAAACAGACACCTGCATATGATTATGATGACCTTCACCGCATAGTGTTTTGTGTAACTCAGGAACAAAGACAGACTGTAACAAAGGCGGGAGTTGAGGAAAGGCGGTGTAATCGTTTGGCAGCTTGTGTGTGTGTGTGTGTGTGTGTGTGTGTATGTGTGTGTTGTGTGAAATTGAGTGTGTGTGTGTGTGTGTGTGTGTGTGTGTGTGTACGTGCGTGCGTGTGTGTGTGTGTGTATGCGTGCGCGCGCGTTTTTGCGTGCGTGTGCGCCTGCGTATGCATGTGCGCGTGCGTGTGTGTGTATGCGTGTGCTTGTGATTGTATATGCACGTGCACGCATGTGCGTATGTCTCTGTGTGTGTGTGCTAGAGTGGTTGTGTGTGTGCGTGCTTGTGGCTGTGGTTCTGTGAGTGTGTGTGTGTGTGTGTGTGTGTGTGTGTGTGTGTGTGTGTGTGTGTGTGTGCGCGCGTGTGGCTCTGTGTGTGTGTGTGTGTGTGTATGTGTGCGTGTGTGTGTGTGCGCGCGCGCATGTCGCTGTGTGTGTGCGCGTGTGGCTGTGTGTGTGTGTGTGTGTGTGTGTGTGTGTGTGTGTGTGTGTGTGTGTGTGTGTGCGTTTGCGCGCGCGCCCTGGCGTTTTAGAAGGGGGTGTTGGGGTCAGTGGGTTCTGTATAATGGTAAAGTGTGCTGTTCTGTGGGAGTGTTGGCAGCCAGAGTGTTTAGCTTTCAGTGCATGTGGTGAAGAACGTGCTTGGCTTCGGCGCTGCTTTCCTCCCCGTTTGATCACCGTCACATGTATGGAAACTCCCACTGACTCGAGCTGTCTGTCTGTCTGTCTGTCTGTCTATGTCTCTATGTCTATGTCTGTCTCACTTTCTGTCTCAGTCTCTCTCTATGTCTCTCTCTCTATGTCTCTGTCTCTCTGTCTGTCTCTCTCTCTCTCCATCTCTCTCTCTCTCTCTCTGTCTCAGTCTTTCAATCTGTCTGTCTGTCTCAGTCTCTTTGTCTCAGTCTTTGTATGTCTGTCTGTCTCTCTCTCCCTCTCTCTCCCCCCTCTCTCTCTATCTGTCGCCCTCTCTCTATGTCTCTGTCTGTCTGTTTCTCTGTCTCAGTATTTGTCTGTCTGTCTGTCTGTCTGTCTGTCTGTCTCTCTCTCTCTCTCTCTCTCTCCCTCTCTCTGTGTCAGCGCTTGGGCGCGCGTATGTATGCGAGTGTCCGAGTATGAATATATCACGGAGAGAGAGACAGAGAGACAGAGACAGAGGCAGAGACAGACTGATAATGAGAGAGAGAGAGAGGCTGAGAGACAGAGATAGAGTGTGTGTGTGTGAGTGAGTGTGTGTGTGTGTGTGTGTGTGTGTGTGTGTATGTGTGAATGTGTGTGTGTGAATGTGTGTGTGTGTGTGTGTGTGTGTTGTGTATGTGTGTGTGTGTGTTGTGTATGTTGTGTGTGTGTGTGTGTGTGAATGTGTGTGTGAATGTGTGTGTGTGTGTGTGTTGTGTGTTGTGTGTGTGTGTGTGTGTGTGTGTGTGTGTGTGTGTGTGAATGTGTGTGTGTGAATGTGTGTGTGTGTGTGTGTTGTGTATGTGTGTGTGTGTGTGTGTTGTGTATGTTGTGTGTGTGTGTGTGTGTGTGTGTGTATGTGTGTGTGTGTGTGTGTTGTGTGTTGTGTGTGTGTGTGTGTGTGTGTGTGTGTGTGTGTGTGTGTATGCAAAGATGATGCGCGAAGTCCACACATCACGTGCTCCATAGCATGCCTGTAACCCGTGCTTGGCACGATGGCAATAACAATTAATGTAACGTTGATGGAGTTACGAAAAAAACAACATTTGGGTTTATTTTCGCACAAGGTAATCTGCACAACCGATCATAATGTTTTGTTATACGAGCTGTGGTCCCAACATGCCTTGCCAGCCTTGTCTTGTCTTGTCTTGCCTTGTTTCTCCATGCTTCGAGAGTTCGTTTCCAACAAACGACAGGCATTCAGCGCCTTCCTCAAGGTCTTTAGTAAAATAAATAAATAAATAAATAAAATAAATGAAAAAAACAACAACACTAAAACATAAAGAACGACAAGTAATCAGCACATTCCTCAAGGTCTTTAGCAAATTAGATAACTAAATAAATAAATAAAATGAAAAAGAAGACTGACAACCAAAAAAGAAAGTCATTGGCCATTGCTTTTCATTGGAATCCCACACCATTCCCCGTTCTTGTGACAGGTTTGCTGACCGCCATTAACCCTTTGACTACTGCTGAAAAGTTTGCTGGGCCCCAAATACAGCAATATTTTATGCTTGGCTTAGTTCAGATACTGACATCCTCTTGTACGAGTTCGAGTATGTGTACTTTTAGAACCGATGTAGGTGATATTTCTCGTTATCTTTTTTTTTCTTTCTTCTTCTTCTTCTTTTTTTTCTCTTTGAGTATGTTTTTGTAGTGTGACATTATCCCTTATTACCCATGTCAAAGTTATATACCGATAATGCAGTCTATCGGAATGTTCTTCTAACGTTTCCTGTGTTGTTTATATGTTTGGATATACGTAACCATAGGACGCACCATTTTTGTTCTTCATTCCATAGAGAAAAAAAAGGCAAAGAAGGAAAAATGAATTTAAATGATAGGTCTCTCTCTCTCTCTCTCTCTCTCTCTCTCTCTCTCTCATTTTCCCCCCTCTCATTTACTATGTTGTTTTCAGTTGTTGATGTTTGTTGTCTTTTTTTTTTTCCAAATGTTCTTGTGTATGTAATTCTATCCTGTACTGTTTCTGATGTGGACATTTTTTTTTTTTTTTTAAACAAAAAAAAAAAAAAAAAAAAAAAAAAAGAGAAAAGTTTGCTGGTCCGAGAACGGGGTTGTTGCCTCACTGAGACCAAAATCAGTAGCAGGTACGGGCAATAGTCAGCATCCCTTGTCTGGATCTTCTTCCTCTTGTTATCATCATTATCACCTTTCTTCGGCAAAATGGACTATATCGTTGAAACACACACTGCAGTTCGTGAATGCAGTTCAACCTGATGCAGCCTGAGTGATGTCATTTCAGCCACCAAGATGGGGCAGTCAGCAAGGATGAAAAACCATCCAATATCAAACAACGATAGTTCTCAAGCCTGTTCCAAAAGGGTCACCACCACCTCCACAACCACTGCCACTACCACCTCCTCCACCACAACGACCTCTACCACCACCACCACCACCACGACATACAAAGGCAGGAAGTTGTCAGTCAGTCAGTCATTACCTAGCAAACCAATCAACTCAGATGAGGAAGGAGTACCGCCCCCCGTCACCCCACCAACCCAATCCCACCAACCCAACACCACCAACCCAATCCCACCAACCCAACACCACCAACCCAATCCCACCAACCCAACACCACCAACCGATCCCTACGGCAGTCAGTCCAGCCCAGTCAACCAACAGCCTCATTACGGAAATAGTCCATCACTCAGCGTCCCACCTTGCCTGCCTCCTTACTGGAAGAGCCTGGAGAGACTCTCCGCCTCACTGCCGACCATCACATCCCCACTGGAGAGACTCTCCGCCTCACTGCCGACCACCACATCCCCATCAGCGCTTTCTTCTTTTGCGACAGTGCTTCCCCTTTCATGCAGTTCACTCCCCTCCTCCTCCTCTCCAGCCCAAAGCAAGAATACAAATTGCCCATCACTTCCTGGTTATCTTGTCCATCAGGTCAGGCTGCCTCCCCATCACGCCCCCACCCCACCCCGTCCCCCCCATCCCCCATCCCCCCCATCCATACCTATGCGTCTGTAGCTTTGTTGGTATGCTGGTCGTTATTCTGGTGCTGATAAGAGAAGAGCTGAAAACGAAAGTCTGGTTGGATGGGATGGGATGGAACGCATAGTAGAGAGAGATGTAACACGGTGGGTAAGGACTCTGGTAAAACTAGGTCTTTGACATCGAGCTCTTGATGGTTCAATGTATGTGTGTGGGGGGGGGTGAGGGGGGAGGGAGTTGTGGTGGGGGGGGGGGTAGGGGAGATGGGGGGGAGGGAGGAGGGGGAGACGTGTGTGGAAATGGGGAAGGAAATGGGTGGGAAGTTGTCTCATCTTGTCCATCAAGTCCTTAACCTGTGTTTTACTGCATGTCCACTTTGTGACGGTTTTATAGCATGTGAAATGGGCCAGTCTCTCACAAAGGCTGGCTGCTATTGTGTTATCCAGTTTTCAAACACAGACTCTGCATGCCCATCATTGTCTTATCCAGTTTTCAAACACAGACTCTGCATGCCCATCATTGTCTTATCCAGTTTTCAAACACAGACTCTGCATGCCCATCATTGTCGTATCCAGTTTTCAAACACAGACTCTGCATGCCCATCATTGTCTTATCCAGTTTTCAAACACAAACTCTGCATGCCCATCATTGTGTTATCCAGTTTTCAAACACAGACTCTGCATGCCCATCATCGTCTTACCAGTTTTCAAACACAAACTCTGCATGCCCATCATTGCGCGCAGGCTGTGCGTGTGGAAGAGATCCAGAAGCTTGACGTGTCTCCTGTGCCGAGTCCAGGTCTCACAACCATACCTCGTCTTTTGTTCTGGCACTGAACTGAACCCTTGCCACCCAGTCATATAAAGCTTTTCGAGCCTTTGGTTTGCATGTGTGGTGATGCTGTGTGGGGCCCGGGTTCCCCTGGCTGAACCAGGGGGCTTAACGGCCGCACACAGACATCAGTCATCCAGAGCTCCCCACCCCCCCCCCCCCGGCCCCTCCTATTGTGGATCATCGCCACCGGGACAAGAAAAGACATCGCGAGGGACCAGCCTCAGACCGACAACCAGGACTCCACCACCCGAACACAGCCAGGACACAGCACGGACCACGGACATCACCGGCGGTCAGCACACAAGGACCCTCCTCGAACAAGACCACAGGACCAACGCCTTGACCACGCCACACCCCCTTGGAAAAGACCACAGCCACGAACAACTTGACCTTAAGGGCGTGAAGCCGACAGGTCGTCAGACTCGACTCTACCGTGGTTTGCCTGGCATGGTTATCATCTCTGCATCGACGGCCACTGGCTTCTTCACTTATCTTTAATCTATTTCATTTTCCGACCCACTTTGTCAAAACAAGATTCCAGACAGTATAACATCATTATTTTGTTGTAGCCGTGGAGCCAATGCATATAAGTAATCTTCATGCATCGCCGAGAGCCAGAGCTTATGCCAACTGATAAGTTATATAATTCACTCTCCCTACTGCCCCCTTTCCGACTCTTCCCCTCCTCCCCTTACACCCCCCCCCCGCCCCCCGCACCCCC
>NC_134894.1:4099362-4109362 GCF_041734735.1 Babylonia areolata | reverse complement strand
GTTATGTACCATGTTGACAGAGAGAGTTACCACTTCGTTATGTACCATGTTGACAGAGTTACCACTTCGTTACGTACCATGTTAACAGAGAGTTACCACTTCGTTATGCACCATGTTAACAGAGTGAGTTACCACTTCGTTATGTACCATGGTAACAGAGAGAGTTACCACTTCGTTATGTACCATGTTGACAGAGAGAGTTACCACTTCGTTATGTACCAAGTTAACAGAGAGAGTTACCACTTTGTTATGTACCATGTTGACAGAGAGAGTTACCACTTCGTTATGTACCATGGTAACAGAGAGAGTTACCACTTCGTTATGCACCATGTTGACAGAGAGAGTTACCACTTCGTTATGTACCATGGTAACAGAGAGAGTTACCACTTCGTTATGTACCATGTTGACAGAGTTACCACTTCGTTATGTACCATGTTGACAGAGAGAGTTACCACTTCGTTATGTACCATGGTAACAGAGAGTTACCACTTCGTTATGTACCATGTTAACAGAGAGTTACCACTTCGTTATGTACCATGGTAACAGAGAGAGTTACCACTTCGTTATGTACCATGTTAACAGAGAGTTACCACTTCGTTATGTACCATGTTGACAGAGAGAGTTACCACTTCGTTATGTACCATGTTGACAGAGAGAGTTACCACTTCGTTATGTACCATGTTAACAGAGAGTTACCACTTTGTTATGTACCATGTTAACAGAGAGAGTTACCACTTCGTTATGTACCATGTTAACAGAGAGTTACCACTTTGTTATGTACCATGTTAACAGAGAGAGTTACCACTTCGTTATGTACCATGTTAACAGAGAGTTACCACTTCGTTATGTACCATGTTAACAGAGAGAGTTACCACTTCGTTATGCACCATGTTAACAGAGAGAGTTACCACTTCGTTATGTACCATGTTGACAGACTTACCAGTTCGTTATGTACCATGTTAACAGAGTTACCACTTCGTTATGTACCATGTTGACAGAGAGAGTTACCACTTCGTTATGTACCATGTTAACAGAGAGAGTTACCACTTCGTTATGTACCATGTTGACAGAGAGAGTTACCACTTCGTTATGTACCATGTTGACAGAGAGAGTTACCACTTCGTTATGTACCATGTTGACAGAGTTACCACTTCGTTATGTACCATGTTGACAGAGTTACCACTTCGTTATGTACCAAGTTAACAGAGAGAGTCACCACTTCGTTATGTACCATGTTGACAGAGAGAGTTACCACTTCGTTATGTACCATGTTGACAGAGAGAGTTACCACTCTTAATTATTGGTTTTCTCTCCTAGTCTCATTATTCTTTCCGTGCCAATTACATTACTTCCTTTTCCCTAGTACTCAGACGACAACTGGTAAACTGCATATGCAAAATGATAATAATAATGATTATAATGAAATAAAATAAAGACATTCGCGAACAAACCAAATTGTGTTTTTGAAAATATGGAAATTCACGGTCTATCGGTTACCAGTTTACCATCCTCCCTAAACGTGCTTGTCAGTGAGGAAGTCAAGCAGTCAAGAACAGCATCAGCATCCCAGCCAGTCCAGTGCAAAGTGCTCCTACTGAAACTCTTGTGGAAAGCGTCCCATGCGCTATTTCCAGTAAAACGTATGATTTGAACAGTCAGGTTACACACACACACACACACACACACACACACACACACACACACACACACACACACACACACACACACAAATTATTGTTCATTCAATTTACCATTTGAATTTTGTTGAGATTTTATATATATACTTCTGACTGTTGACTTCCTAATTATTTTCCATGGACAAGAAAAATAACGTGGGAGGTGTTTCTAACTGGTAGCACCGGTTGCAAGTCGTTCTATACCAATCACTTGGCTTCGTTTTTCCAGTCCTGGGAGATTTGGTGACTTGCCTGCAAAAGTCTTTCGCGAAGAAACTAAACTCTGTAAAATGGATTTTCACCGTCTATCGATCATTCTTGCCATCGTCCAACTCTGCTTGTCACTAAAAGTAATAAGTGCATGCAAGACAACAACAAAAAAAGGCAGCCAGTATGCAAAGGACTTGGACTAAAGTTGTGGAGAAGTAATTAAGGGGGAAAAGACGACGTTGGGGATGGGTGGAGGAGGGTGGGGTGAGAACACTTTCCAGGCACTGTTTCAAGTGAAACGGTATGGTTTGAAGAACCATTCTAGGTTACATACACACACACGCGAGCGCGCGCGCGCACGCACATAATCATTTCTTCTTTCTTTCTTTCTTCTTTTTTTTTTTTATATACTTTGACATTAAACCTCCCGCAAAATTAAACTGTTTGAATGACGATTGTATTCGTGTACAAATCCTAAGAACTCCATCTTGTTTTAAAAGAATCCTTTCAGCTCGCAGTTTTCTGCTCACGGTCATCAGAAAAGCGATAAAGAAGACGGATGAGAGAGTGATAGAAGGGGCGTGGGGGGTTAAAGAATTAGTAGTAGTAGTAGCAGTAGTAGTAGCAGTGGTAGTAGTAGTAGAGCAGTAGTAGTAGTAGCAGTAGCTGTAGGAGGAGGATGGGCAGAAGGGAAGGAGGGAGAATATCAAAAGAAGGAGCACACAAAAAACACTGGAAAAGATTATTTCATTTATTTATAGTCTGTTCATCTAAGATGATGATATTAGAAAAGAGTGTCACTGGAAAAGAAGGAGAATCCAAATCTCACTCCCCCACCCCCCCCCACCCCCCACCCCCCAAAACGCACAAAACCCAAACCCGGAAGACAATCCCAAACATTTTATTTATTCCAGGGGCAAAAATTCTAGACGAGGAGGTATGTCTTTTTTTGTGTCTTTTTTTCTTTTCTTTTTTTTTAAATGCCCTGCCTTCCACCCTCCCTTGCTCCTAACTAGACTTCGTCAACAAGCAGATTCGTTGGACTGATCATGCAAGACTTCACGAGGAAACCAAACAGACAAATCTGATTCAGAGCTTGTTCCCCACTCAATCTCTCCTCCACCACACCCACCCCTGATCACCTACCTCCCCCCCCCCCCCACACCCCCCACACACACACACACACCAACACTTCCATCCTCCACGCGTTCGCTTGTTTTATGTTGCCATAGCGACCTTTTGCTAGGCAACTACTAAGAAGGAAAGACAATGCAATGCGATGGTTGGTCTGTCTTGGTCGGAGTGGTGACACTCACTCACTCACTCATTCCCTTGACCGCTGGAGTCGTTGGGGGGGCATGAGGAAGATGTCATAGCTCGCCACGCCGTTCTGTTGGCAGCTGTCGTGAGGAGATCTGGCATCGTCATTTTGGTCCATTCCTTGACGTTGTCGGACCAACTCTTTCTCTGCCGCCCCCGTCTGCGCCCTCCCTCTACAGTCCCTTGCAGGATGGTTTTGGAGAGGGTGTTATGTCGTATGACATGACCAAACCATGCCATCTTCCGTCGTTTGACAGTCGCCAGCAGTGGTTCTTGGGGCCCAACAAGGTTGCTGACCAGGTTCCGCGCATAGTCGTTGGTCTTGTGCTCCTTGTAGGAGATGTGTAGTAGTCTCCTCAAGCACTTGGTTTCGAATGCTTGGATTCTTCTTTCTGTTTCTGCCATCAGTGGCCATGTCTCACATCCATATAAGTGGATGGAGACCACTAGTGACTTGGAGAGCAGGTGACACTGACAGCGTGGAAAATTACAACTATGACACATTTACTTACATACAGTGTTTTATTTTTTTCTCGAGCTGTTAATTGACATGATTCAGCTCAGGAATTTAGGATGCTAAAAGTGGGATTTTATTCCGTCCCACTTTAGAATCCTCAATTCAGCTCCCTCCAGATATTTAGGATGCTTAAAGTGTGACACTACCCATGCTATTTATAGGTTTTTATCTGTCACTTCTGAACTGGAGCTGTGCAATGCATGCATGTCAATCACTGGTGGTGGGTGTGTAGTAAGCGCTTTAATTTGGGGGGGGGGGTTGTCCCTGCACAAGATATTGCGTGCGATGCTATGATGATGATGATGATTTATTATTATTATTATTATTGCTGTTGTTGTTGTTGTTGTCGTCATCATAATCAGAATTATTTACAACTGATCCTTATGAACAAAAGACCCCCCCCCAAAAAAAAAAAAATAAATAAATAAAATAAAATCACCACACTATGACCCCTTCCACTCCGATCCCCCACTCATCGACATACACTGAAATATCCAAACCTCACCCTGAGTTATCCTCGACAATTTGTTTTGAAATCAAACTGCGCTTTAGTACATAGTCTGGCCAGTATCTTGTAGCACTGTTTATTCTCTCTCTCTCTCTCTCTCTCTCTCTCTCTCTCTCTCTCTCTCTCTTTACGACCGTTAGGAGCACGCCACCCACAACACTGAGTGTCGATTTCTTGTCTCGTCCTAAAAGCCCAACAACACTCCTCCAAAATCCCACACACGATCATCTTGGAGAAGTGAGTAGTCAATAACGAAAGAAAGAAAGAAAGAAAGAAAGGAGAGGAAAAGAAAAGAAAGAAGACTGAAAAGAAAGAAAGAAAGAAAAGATGGGGAGGAAGAGCGAATCCCTGTCTGTTTTGTCAATAGAACCAGAGTTCTAGGGTTCCCCACGTCTTCCCAAGTGGTGCTAGTTATCCGCCGGACCGCCACTACCTCTGACTGATTGGTAACACATCTGTTTGGTCAAGAAAGAAAGACAGACAGTGAGAAAGAAAGAAAGGAGGGGTGATGAAGAATGAGAAGAAATGAAGAGAAAGGCCGAGGAGGAAGAGGAGAAGGAGGAGGAGGAAGAGGAAGAAGAAGATAGAGATAAATGAGAATGTAGAGAGACGGAAGGGTGTGGTGAAGAAGAAGAAGAAGAAGAAGAAGAAGAGCAACAACAATAACAACAACAACAGTGACAACAACGACAAGAACAAAATCTAGAACACGAACAATATAAAATAACAAGGGCATGGTGGTGGAGGACACCAACAATATAAAATAACAAGGGCATGGTAGTGGAGGACACCAACAATATAAAATAACAAGGGCAAGGTAGTGGAGGACACCAACAACATAAAATAACAAGGGCATGGTAGTGGAGGACACCAACAATATAAAATAACGGGGCATGGTAGTGGAGGACACCAACAATATAAAATAACAAGGGCAAGGTAGTGGAAAACACCAACAATAGAAAATAACAAGGGCAAGGTAGTGGAAAACACCAACAATAGAAAATAACAAGGGCAAGGTAGTGGAGGACATCAACAATAGAAAATAACAAGGGCATGGTAGTGGAGGACACCAACAAGTTAGAAGAGGGGAGGTGCAATAGAAAAAAAAGTCGATGAAGGAAGGGAAGTCGAAGAGATAGAGGAGGAAGAAGAAGATGAAGAGGAGGAGGAAGAAGAAGAGGAGGAGGAAGAAGATGAAGAGGAGGAAGAAGAAGAGGAGGTGAAGGAGGAAGAAGAGGAGGAGGAGGAGGAAGAAGAAGAGGAGGAGGAGGAAGAAGAGGAGGTGAAGGAGGAAGAGGTGAAGGAGGAAGAAGAAGAGGAGGAGGAAGAAGAGGAGGAGGAAGAAGAGGAGGAGGAAGAAGAAGAAGAAGGAGGAGGAGGAAGAAGAAGAGGTGAAGGAGGAAGAGGAGGAGGAGGAAGTAGAGGAGGAAGAAGAAGAATAGGTGAAGGAGGAAGAAGAGGAGGAGGAAGAAGAAGAAGAGAAGGAGGAGGAGGAAGAAGAAGAGGAGGAGGAAGAAGGAAGAAGAGGAGGAGGAAGAAGAAGAAGAGGAGGAGGAAGAAGAGGAGGAGGAAGAAGAAGATGAAGAGGAGGAGGAAGAAGAAGAAGAAGAGAAAGATGATTTGTTGTTGGTTTTCTTACTTGCTAATTTTTTTCTGCCTTTTCTTTCATCGAGCCACGAAATATTGTGTGTTTAATCTGGTTAACCTCTGTAAATATTTCATCAAGTCATTCGTTTTCTGTGTCTGTGTATCTCTCTGTCTGCCTGTCTTCCCTGTTTAACCCATCCCTTCTCCCCATCTTTATCCAGTAATGGCGGCGATTAATATGTTGTTGTTGTTGTTGGAGGTTTTTTGTGTGTGTTTTGTTGTTGTTTTTAAAGTAATGATAATAAAAAAGAGATAAAGAACCTGTCCATCAAAGTGATGCGGTAATACATCAACCAGAAAGTCGTGTTTGAAAGGTTTGGGTTGCCAAGGGGGTGGGAGGTTTGGGGGTGGGGTGGGGAGTGAGAGATGGTAAAGAGCGAGAGGGAATTCAGTGTGGAGGTGTAGGGGAGTGGGTGGGATAGGGTGGGGGTGGTGTTTGGAGGGGTGGGGGGGGGCGAAGGCCTTGGAAGAAGGAAATAAGTTAGAAAAAAAAAGACACATATTACGAGCTTGTGTGAGGGCGGTAGAAAGGGGTGGGGTGGGGGGTCGGGTTTTGTAGGGGGACACTAAGGGGAAGTGATGGGGTGTGTGGGGGTGGGTGTGTGGGGAGTTGGAGTTCGGTAGTGGGGGGGGGAAAGAGGAAACGTAAAAGGTCAGTGTGACCTTAAACTTGGGAGTTGTGTTGTTTATCAACCAGCAGTCATCTTTGTAAAGGGAGAGAACACGTGAACAGTTGCTGGGTTTCTTTTTTTTCCGTTTTTTTTTTTCTTGTGTGTGTGTGTGTGTGTGTGTGTGTGTGTGTGTGTTGTGTTTCCTCCTAGAAAGCTGTGATCCATAACTAAGCGTGGCCTTTCTGCAAAACACACACATACACACACGTACACTCACGCACGCATACACACGCTAACACACACACACACACACACACACACACACACACGTACGCGCGCGCACACACACACACTGACACACACACAAGCACTGAAACACACGCACGCACACACGCACAAACACACACGCAAATACACAAGCACTGACATATGCACACAAGCACTCTCGCACGCACACACACACACACACGCACAAACAAATGCACGCTCGTACACACACACACACACACACACACACACACACACACGCACACACGCACGCAGGTACACACACGTACATACACGCGCATGCGCATACACACACACACACACACACACACACACACACACACACAAAGTCGTAAAAACACATCGCCCGTAGCGACCTAAATGGTGTCAATAAACAAGGACTACAAATCAAGCTGCGAGTTTTAATATTTGCGACATTATTTATCGGTTTCATCTATTTGTTTGTTCATTTACATTTATTTATTCATAATTATTGTCCGATTCATTCATTCAGTTTATTCACTTGAGGTTTCACACTCATAACGTATATAGTTTTGTTGTTTGTTTTTTTGGGTTTTTTAACGAATTAAACATACAAAGAAAATCTTTCTTACAATTCTAAGAGATGACAAGGGTGGTATTCATTCATTCATTCATTAACTTATATATATATATATATATATATATATATATATATATATTACTTATTCAGCTAAAATATTTATTTATTTGTTTCCTGTTCTTCTTTATGTTGGCTTCAGAACTTTCCCCGTCCACACAGAAACTCGTTTCGTGTTTACCGTGTTGATTTTGTCTGACTTTCCTGTTTATTTCCCTCATGAGAATGAAAGTTTGGGAAGGGTTAAAAAAAAAAAAAAAAAAAAAATACAAGGGATGCCCGCGCAGGAAGCTGGGCTGCTTTTGTGGAGAAAAAAAAGAAGAAGAAAAAAGAAGAGAAGATTGTGAGAAAGGCAGGGAGGACGGAAATGGGGGGGGGAGGGGGAGGGGGTGGCATTGACCTTGTATGCTAAACAACATTCCTTTACATCTCAGTTGGGAAGGGGGAGGGGGGGGGCGGGGGGGGTGTCGGGGGGGGGGGGGGGGGGGTTTGGAGGGGGCGGGAGGGATGGAAGGGTTCAAAGGTCAATGTGACATAGACGAGGCGCACCCCTGCTGAACCTTAGGTCGTTTAGTTTATCAACCTCCCCGTGTATCTGGTAAAAGGGATTCCTCTTTTGTATTAACTCTCTCCATACGAACGGCGAAAGAGACGACGTTAACAGCGTTTCACCCCAATTACCACCATCAAAATATTGCAAGCGGAAGGCTCTTATACTGAAGGGGTGAATGTTGACAAAGATACCACAATTCTGACGACGGAAGCTAAAGGTTGGGTCATTGAGACACCCACTGGACATCCGAGGGGTCTGTGTAAAGGAGAAGAGAGGACTGGCCATACTGAGTGAGTTAACCGCCTAGTTCCCATAATACCTCCCCACCCTTCTCCCCTCCCCCAAACCTCTTATAAAAGCTATGACCCGCATCACACGAGGCGCCTCGGACCGACAACCAGGACTCCACCACCCAAACACAGCCAGGACACAGCACGGACCACGGACATCGCCGGCGGCCAGAACACACAGCAAGGACCCTCCTCGAACAACGACCACAGGACCAACGCCCTGACCACATCACATCCCCATGGACAGGGCCACAGCCACGAACAACTTGACCTTAATAAGGGCGTGAAGCCGATAGGGTCGTTAAACTCGACCCAACAACAAATCAAACGAGGCCAGACTACACAGACAGACACACAGACAGACACACAGACAGACACAAGCTGCACTGACACACAGACACACACAAGCTGCACTGACACACACAGAGACACAGGGACTCAACATGCACACACACACACACACACTAAACAGAAGCCTAAGCACACACACACACACACTGAGGCACACAGGCACTGAAACACAAGTGCGCACACAGAACGCACACACAAACACATTGAGAGACAACGGCAGACAAGTTCTACAAGGACAAAAGACGTGACACACACTGACAAACACACACACAGACGCACAGACCGTCACACAGTCCAACAAAACCCTCTGCCCCCTCTCTCCTCTGTCGGGAGAGAAATGAAAAAAAGACTGAAAAATGGCGTGGGCGCGAAACAAAAAAAATCACCAAAAAAAACAGACACAAAAATCATTCCAAAATTTTTTTTTTTTTTTTTTTAACAGACAAAAAAAACCCACTTCATAACAACAACAAAAAGAACAGAAGAAAAGTCTAAAACAGACGATCCAGGCTGCTCGACAACTCCAAGTTGTGAGGGTCACGTGGTGCGCTGTGGCAAAGCGGGTTGACCTGGTTGCATACTTTTTTTACATGATCTCAGCGACTGCAATGCCTCCACTCTAACATCAGTGACAATGAGCAGTCTGTTGTTCGGTTATGGGTCACCACCTCCCCCACCTCCACCCTCACCCCCAACCCCCTCCATCCATCCATCCATCCATCCCCCCCCCCCCTCACACACACACACACACACCTCCTTTTGTCCACACACACCTAGTTGACTGGACAAACATGTTTCCTCGGAGGATAGTTCGTTGCGTTGCATGGTGCGAGGACAACCAAATCTCTGTGTGTTCGTTCGTTCGTTTGTTCGTTTTTTTTTGTTTGTCCGTCCCCAATTGTGCTTTCAGGCGAAAAGCCCACCTCCTTCACCCCCCCCCCCTCCCCCCCACCTCACCCGCCCCCCTTCCTTTCAAACCAAGCTTCACTTGCAAGGCGACCGTCAGATTAATTCATGAAGCGCTCGCTCGCTCGCTCGCTCGCTCTCTCTCTCTCTCTCTCTCTCTCTCTCTCTCACACACACACACACACACCACACACACATACACACACGCCCACGTCTCTGTCTCTCGTCTCTTTCTGTCTCTTTCTCAATCTCTGTCTCCTTCTTTGTGTGTGTGTGTGTGTGTGTGTGTGTGTGTGTGTGTGTGTGTGCGGGCGCGCGCGCGCGCGCGTCCATGCATCAGTGTGTCTGTATGCGTTAGTAAAGAAGTAAGGTGTGTGCAGTCGTATGTGCGTGCCTCTGTGTGTGTGTGTCTGTGTGTGTGTATGTCTGTGTGTGTGTGTGTGTGTATGTGTGTCTGTCTATCGGTCTATTATTTCCTTGTCTCCTTTCTATCTCTCTGTCTTTCGCTCTGCATGAGTCTGCCTC
>NC_134894.1:4086862-4094362 GCF_041734735.1 Babylonia areolata | reverse complement strand
GGGCTTCCCTTGCCCTGTGGGGAAATAGGTGTGGAGGTTAGTGATCACGATCGTCTCTCTCACTGTCCGTCTGTCTGCTCTCTCTAACCCTATGATGCTAAGAAAATAAATCGAAACAACGAGACACTGGACTTGAAATAAAAGTTATCGTACTCTCTTGTCAATTGAAAAAACAAAAACCCCCACCCCCCAAAAAATAATTAAAAAAAAAAAATAATAATAATAATAAAATAATAAAATTTAAAAAATAAATTAAAAAAACGTTCATCGAGAATGAAATCTATCTTCTATTAACATAGATATAAAAATTATATATTTCATGCTGAAACTGAAACTATTTCATGCTAAAATTTCACCATACTTTTCACACGCATAGTTGCCGATGGAGAGGGGGGGGAAAAACAAGAAATAAGAAACATATTTATAAAAAAATAAATAAATAAATTTAGAAGAAAAAAAAAACCGCTTCGACGCTTTCAAGGAACACACACAACTGATTCACTGGATGTGTGATGCATACTGTGACCTCTCACAGACGGAGAGCTCCGCACAGACAAATGCACAAACGCTGCCCCTCCTCATCCCCCCTACCCCGCCCAGCCCGCCCCCTTCTCCCCCAGGCCCCCCAGCCCCCACCCACCCCCCAGACCCCCTCCCTTTCCTTGCCTGCCCATTCTATTTTCCCCTACATGGCAAGACCCTATTGGTCCTGTCCCGGGATAGAAAACAGGTCTCCGAGGCAGTTAATATACGCAACAACAAAAAAGAAAAAAAAAAAGAGATCAAACTGCAGCTCCAAATTCTAATAACTCCGTTCAGAATTCATGCAGTTTCTGTGAAGAGGGAAAAAAAAGGATTACAGAAAACATTTGGGTGGTCAGTTCGGTTTATGTGTAGATGAATATGATGTGTGCCCATGTATACGCCAAAATACTTCCTGTTTAATGTCTTCTTTGTTTTCTTTTTCTTTTTTTTTTCTTGTATTGTTCAATTTTTTGAAATATGGAAACATTTTGCGGAGGTGGTGTTGGGGAAGGATGGTTTTCCTTTTGGTGATGTCAGAGGGAGACCTCAACAGTATGGGCAGACTGGGAGAGGATCGGTTTCCTTTTGGTGAAGTCAGAGGGAGACCTCAACAGTATGGGCAGACTGGGGGAGGATGGTTTTCCTTTTGGTGATGTCACAGGGAGACCTCAACAGTATGGGCAGACTGGGGGGGGATGGTTTTCCTTTTGGTGATGTCACAGGGAGACCTCAACAGTATGGGCAGACTGGGGGGGGATGGTTTTCCTTTTGGTGATGTCACAGGGAGACCTCAACAGTATGGGCAGACTGGGGGGGGATGGTTTTCCTTTTGGTGATGTCACAGGGAGACCTCAACAGTATGGGCAGACTGGGGGGGGATGGTTTTCCTTTTGGTGATGTCACAGGGAGACCTCAACAGTATGGGGAGACTGGGGGAGGATGGTTTTCCTTTTGGTGAAGTCAGAGGGAGACCTCAACAGTATGGGGAGACTGGGGGGGGGGATGGTTTTCCTTTTGGTGATGTCAGAGACAGACCTCAACAGTATGGGGAGACTGGGGGAGTCAACAGTATGGGCAGACTGGGGGAGTCAACAGTATGGGGAGACTGGGGGAGGATCCAGACGCTTCAGGAACCTGAACGTTACCCAGGAGAGGGGGTGGGGGGGAGGGGCAAGAGGGCGTGGCGGGGTGGGGTGGGGGGAAGCTACGATAAGGGGGTGAGCAGAGGCGGTGCGCGATAAGGGACGTTGCACCGAATGTACCGCAAGTATCACCCAGTGAGAATCATACAGTCCGACGTATGCGCACTCACGTGCTGTCAAACCCAACATTCATTTTCTGAGAGGGATAGATAAGTAAATTACATCATGCGCGTGTGTGAGTGTGAGCGTGAGTGTGTGTGCGCGCGCGCGTGTGTGTGTGTGTGTGTGTGTGTGTGTGTGTGAGAGAGAGAGAGAGAGAGAGAGAGAGAGAGAGAGCTAGGGAGTGAGTGACAAAAAAAGACAAAGATAAGAAAAAACGAGGAAAATATGGATAAGAAAAGTACACACGGGCAGAGGGGGAGAGAGAGCGAGAAAGACAGACAGACAGACGGAGAAAGGGTGGCGGAGAGAGAGAGAGAGAGAGAGAGAGAGAGAGAGAGAGAGAGAGTGTGTGAGCCGCCCGTACGCATGCGTGTGTTTGGGTGTGTATGCATGCATGTGTGTGTGTGTGTGTGTGTGTGTGTGTGTGTGTGTGTGTGTGTGTGAATCAATTCGGAATGAGTGGGTGAGTTAGTGAATACGTGCGCGCGTGTGATGGACACTTGCTTTTGCACCACTGCCCCATGAAAGTTGCACACACACACACACACACACACACACACACACACACACACACACACTCCCATCCCCTCTCCTCCCCCACAACCCCCTCCCCCAGGTCCCCCAAGCCCCCCCACCCCCACCCCCACCACACACACACACTCTCTCTCACTCACTCACACGCACGTAAGCACATAAACACGCACGTACGCATTCACACACACACACACACACACACACACACACACACACACACAAATATACAGTAGTTACCATATGGAACGGAGAGAGACGAAAACATGTCTTCCCTTGTAGATTTTGGCAAGGTAATAGAGAGAGAAAGAGAGAGAGAAAGAGAGAGAGAGGGACAGATAGAGGGGGTGAAAGAGAGAGAGGGGAGGAACAGAGAGAGAGGGTGAAAGAGAGAGAGGTAGAGAGAGAGGGAGAGAGATGGGGGAGAGAGAGAGAGAGAGGTAGAGAGAGGGAGGGAGAGAGAGGTAGAGAGAGATAGAGGGAGAGAGAGGGAGAGAGAGACAGACAGAGTGTGTGAGAGCAAGACAGGGAGACAGAGAGACAGGAAGGCAGGTGCAGGGAGAGAGGAAAGAGAGAGAGTGACTGTATATATGTACAGTAGTGACTGACTGTATGTATGTATGTATACTAGCGCTGTGCACTGAAGTATGAGTGTCAGTGTGTGCGAGCGTGCACGCGTGCGTATGTGTCTGTGTGAAAATGGGTGTGTTTGTGTGTGTGTGTACGCACATGCTGGCGTACGTACGTGCGTGCGCGCACGCGCGTGCGTCCATGCGGGGGTGTCGTGTTTGTGTGTCAGTCGGAAGAGCTGACGAGTGCATGACGACACCGTGTAGTAACTACCAGGCTTGGAATGTGCTGAGGCAGGTATTGTACCATGCCCTGCACCTGTGTACTTTTAACAGTGAGAGAGAGAGAGAGGGAGGGAGGGGAGAGAGAGAGGGAGAGGGGGAGAGAGAGAGAAAGAGAGTATGAGTATATATGTGTATGTGTGTGTACGAGCATGCGTGCGTGCGTGTGTGTGTGTGTTTGTGTGTGTGTGTGTGTGAAAGAGAGAGAGAGTATATGAGTATATGTGTGTATGTTTGTGTATACTAGCGTGCGTGCGTGCGTGCGTGCGTGTGTGTGTGTGTGTGTGCGTGTGCGTGTGTGTGAGAGAGAGAAAGAGTATATGAGTATATTGTATGTGTGTGTCTGTGTGTGTACGAGCGTGCGCGCGCGCGCGCGCGCGCGTGTGTGTGTGTGTGTGTGTGTGTGTGTGTGTGTGTGTGTGTGTGTGTGTGTGCGCGTGCGTGTATGAAAGAAATAAAATGAACGAAAGAACGGAAAGGAAAAGAATGAAAACACGTAAAAGATGCTATGCTAAGATGTGGAGAAAAAAGAAAACAAACCGCTATTTGGGGGGTTTCATTATCGGTCCCTCTCAACCCGACTCACTGAAGACGATCAATGTTACGCTTTGTGGCAATTTGGTCAGGAGTAACTACCATTCAAACACTAGCGATTGCTATGCATACATAAAAAAAATATATATGTAGAATCGAAACAAAAGGTATGACAAGTATTGACAGACAAACTATCGATACAGTTGTCAGTGACTACAAAACAGTTCAACAAATAAAACACCAACACCACCACCACCACCAAAGAAGGAATATGAAGACAAGAGACTATGACAACATTACGCCAGAGTATACGAAATACTAGAGAAAGTGAAAAAAAAGAGTTATGAACACGCCAAAAGTTATACAGCATCAAGAGATAACGAACTGAAAGAGTTTTGAAGACACCAAACCTGTAAAAGCAGAACTGTTACAAATACACCAAAAATAGAACACTAGAGTGTAAAGCGAAACAGATTATGAATAAACTGAAAGGTGAGTCAAGTATCCGAGAAGACGAAGGTTGATAAGTATGCCAAAAGATATTGTGTATCAGACAAGCTGAAAGTTATGAACACACCAAAGGTGCAATCATAGTACCAGAACAGAGAGAGAGAGGGAGAGACAGACAGACAGAGGGAGGGAGAGAGATGGAGAGAGGGAGAAAGAGGGAGGGAGGGAGGGGGAGGGAGAGAGACAGACAGACAGAGAGGGGGAGAGATGGAGAAGGAGAGAGAGACAGAGGGGAGAGAGAGAGAGAGAGAGAGAGAGTTACAAACATGTCAAAAGATAATTATTCTGACGACCAAAGAAGGTGGAACACAAACCTTTACACCACGACAAAAAGCGAAAGTATCACACTGTGAACACGCCACAACTGCGGAGTACCATAAAAGGTTTAAGACCCCTCAACACGCCAAAATAAAATTATATCCACGTGGATATAACGAGCGCTGCTGGCAGAGAGAGAGAGAGAGAGAGACAGAGAGACAGAGAGACAGAGAGAGACAGACAGACAGAGACAGAGAGAGAGAACTCAGAACGTTTTCAGAATTAGGCCACCGACTTGTATACATATGGGTGCACGTGTTGCACACACCCACATATGAAAACCAAACCTTGAGCAGAACGAACAAAATTTAGAAAGAATATAAATTGGTCATTCGGGTGAGACGATAAACCGAGGCCCCGTGTGCAGCATGCGCTTAGGGCACGTAAAATAACCCACGGCAACAAAAGGTTTGTTCATGGCAAAATTCTGTAGAAAAATCTACTTTAATAGGAAAAACATAAAACTGCACGCAAGAAAAAAAAAAAGAAAAAAAAAGTGGGTGGCGCTCCAAGGGAGAGCGGCCTGAATTTCACAAAGAGAAATCTGTTGTGATAAAAAAAAAAGAGAAATATAAAATACAATACAATAATATAACCAAAATAAATAACAAGCTAAAGGTAATTTGGAAACATGTCTTTCATATAAAACGGACACCTCTCTACTCTCTGTTGTAACGCATGAGAAAGAGAGAGAGAGACAGACAGACAGACAGAGACAAAGTCCTCATTCCCTCCCTCCCTCCCTCCCTCTTCTGTCTGCAATGCCTACATACCACACCAGGCCCACACCCACACCACCACCCATCCTTACCTACCCGTCACCATTATCGGCCTGAACAATAGAGGTTTGGGGTCAGCCGCCATCATACCATGTACATACAGCACTCTTACATCACACGGGCGTATGGAGGGGAGGAGGAACGGTGTGGAGAGATGCTGTGTGTGTGTGTGTGTGTGTGTGTGTGTGCGTGTGCGTTATGTGTGTGTGTGTGTGTGTGTGTGTGTGTGTGTGTGTGTGTGTGTGTGTGTGTGTGAAGGGGCGGGGTGATGATGAGTGGAGCAGCATGAAGCGAAAAGTTGAGATGTCTGGGAAGTTTCATACTGTTAATCAATTAACGCTGTTTCTTATGGGTATGAAGTTTCATACTGTTAAATAATTAACGCTGTTTCTTAGGGGTATCAAGTTTCATACTGTTAATTAATTAACGCTGTTTCTTAGGGGTATGAAGTTTCATACTGTTAATTAATTAACGCTGTTTCTTAGGGGTGTGAAGTTTCATACTGTTAATTAACGCTGTTTCTTAGGGGTATGAAGTTTCATACTGTTAATTAATCAACGCTGTTTCTTAGGGGTATGAAGTTTCATACTGTTAAATAATTAACGCTGTTTCTTATGGGTATGAAGTTTCATACTGTTAAATAATTAACGCTGTTTCTTAGGGGTATCAAGTTTCATACTGTTAATTAATTAACGCTGTTTCTTAGGGGTATGAAGTTTCATACTGTTAATTAATCAACGCTGTTTCTTAGGGGTATGAAGATTCATACTGTTAATTAATCAACGCTGTTTCTTAGGGGTATGAAGATTCATACTGTTAATTCAGTAATTAACGCTGTTTCTTAGGGGTATGAAGTTTCATACTGTTAATTAATCAACGCTGTTTCTTAGGGGTATGACTTGCCGTCGTTTTCTTCTGTTTTGTGTGTTTGTCTTGTAGTTTGATTTATTTTTTTATTTGAATTTGATTTTTGTTTTTGATGGGTTTTGTTGCTTGGGGGGCGGGGGGGGGGGGCTGAGGGGGGGGAGAGGGGGGGGCTAGAGGGAGGGGGTTCGGGGCGAACTCTTTTGGCCAAACTTTCAACCGCTAAAACACGTCCCTGAAATTTAGACACTACAACAGGAAATTCCCTTAAGATAGAAAGACAGTTACTGACGAACAAAAACAAAGAGTTTGGGAACTCACCGAGCTTTCCACACCGGGCAGGAAGGTCAAAGCGGGCCACCACAGCCCGCTACAGAGAACTGTCCTGTCTCGGCCTTCCGGGCTTTCCCCTCCACAGCAGAATGGCAAGCGTTATTGTTGAGGGTCTTGCAGGCTCTGGACAGCACTACTTCTTCTTCTGCGTTCACTCGTATGCACACGGGTGGGCTTTTACGTGTATGACCGTTTTTACCCCGCCATGTAGGCAGCCATACTCCGTTTTCGGGGGTGTGCATGCTGGGTATGTTCTGGTTTCCATAACCCACCTAACGCTGACATGGATTACAGGATCTTTAACGTGCGTATTTGATCTTCTGCTTGCATATACACACGAAGGGGGTTCAGGCACTAGCAGGTCTGCACGTATGTTGACCTGGGAGATCATAAAAATCTCCACCCTTTACCCACCAGGCGCCGTCACCGTGATTCGAACCCGGGACCCTCAGATTGACAGTCCAACGCTTTAACCACTCGGCTATTGCGCCCGTCTGGACAGCACGACAAATGAGTATGCGAAGCAGACTTCATCTTTTACTGGAGTGGGTCGTCAGATTCGTGAGGGAAGTCATTTTTCTGCCATTTGTTTTGCGGAAGAGCTGTTTGCGTGTTTGACTCCCAAAGTGTTCAGCCCCTTTTCGAAAGTCTACGGTAAAATCCTCCATTGGTCGCAGTCTTAGGCTGCTACTCTGCCCGTCCCAGGTCAAGGGATCAGTGCCACAGCTCTTCAGGCTAGTCTTCAAGGTGTCTTTGTGGTACCTGTTGAAGGGTCGTCCTTGGTTACGGCTTCCATCTTTCAACTGGCCCTGCAGCAACACTTCGGGGATTCTGCTGTTTCCCACATGACCACCGGAGTTGGCCTCGAGTCAACATACAATCTATGTTTGAGAGCTGATATTTCGCCAGTGCCTCGGAGTTTGGTTACCCTGTCCTGAAACTTGATGTCAC
>NC_134894.1:4074362-4076862 GCF_041734735.1 Babylonia areolata | reverse complement strand
TTTGTGTGTCTGGTGTGTGTTAATAGTTGGGCTTGTTTTGAGTCATGATAGAATTCATTGTTTGCACTGGGGGAAAAAACAGAGAGAGCAGCTTAAAGCTCACCACTTTTGTTGGAACGGGAACATGGGTGGGTATGATGTTGTGCAGCATTTCTTCAAGAGTGGGTACATGTTTGTGTGTCTGGTGTGTGTTAATAGTTGGGCTTGTTTTGAGTCATGATAGAATTCATTGTTTGCACTGGGGAAAAAAACAAACAGAGAGAGCAGCTTAAAGCTCACCACTTTTGTTGGAACGGGAACATGGGTGGGTATGATGTTGTGCAGACATGGCCAAAGTACTGCTCCTTGCAAAGAATTCATTTTTCAACAATGATAACAACAAACATCTTGGTTTCAGATGCCTGACCAGCAGCGTAACCCAACGCGCTTCGTCAGGCCTTGAGGAAAAAACAAAGATACATACATAAAAAAAAGAACTACTACTAATAATAATATTATGTATAAGGCGCAAAAACTTGATGAAGTCAACTATAAGCGTACACAAAAATATTAATAATAAATAAATAAATAATAATATATATTTTTTTAAATACTACTACTAATAATAAATAATAAATAAATAAATAAATAAAATAAATAAGGAATTGTATCATTAACAGTTACTCTTGTTCTTGGGGGTGCATGTTTGTATCTATCGTGCCTTGATAGTTGCGTTCATTTTGTGTCAAACAAAAAAACGGTCAGGCGCCAAGCTGGGCACAAACTGACAATCTAGGAACTGGCTTCCACCCTTCTTCGTGACTCTGAGGTGGTGGCACCCTCTCACAGGGTAGAGCAGTGTACCTGGTTTGAACCAAACACGTTTGACAGGACAGGGTGACGGACATCTTGACACGGCGTGCTGACATGCCCAATGAAAGAGCTGAACCAACTTACATTGGAAACAATGCTCGCTTATTCATTTGTATGCCGCGTGCATTTTGGAACATCTAATTAGAAGCACCACACACAATCACCATGGTACCACCACTTTCATGTAACGTCACCGCCACGTGGAGATAAAGAGTCTTGCCTGTTTGCCCGCAGAGGGGCAAAGGTGTCTGCCCTGTTTGTGGCAAGCCTGACACCCCCAGTTACCTGCCTGTCACCATTATCACCTGAGGAATGAGGTGCGGGCCAGCCAGCACCTGGAGGAAGAGGACGAGGAAGGTGGTGGGGGGGTTAAGGGGAGAAGGGGGTGGGGGGGTGATGCAAGGGCAAAGGGCAGGGGGTGAGGGGTGTGGCTGGGGAAGTGTAGTTTTTAACCCCTTAACTACCGCTGCTGACGAGTATGCTCAGTCAGTGAAGGTCTGTCACCTCAGTGAAACAGACTTGAGCTTACAGGTCAGGATGTAAGTCACGTTCCACTGGAGATTTGCACTGCATTTTGTTCAGCAAAATCAATAACACTGCGGAAAAGTACACAAAAGTACTTATGGCTTTTTGAATCCATGCCAGATTGTCATCATTGTACCATAGTTCAGCACACACACACACACACACACACACACACACACACACACACACACACACACACACACACACACACGCACACACACTCTTTGAGTCAATGAAAATATTACCATTAGTGAAAACTAACATAAACAGTTCCATCATATGAACTGTAACTTTACGTTGACAAGAGAAAATAATGATAAAATAATAATAATAATAAATAAATAAATAAATAAATAAGACAACAATGATGATAAATAAGCAAATAAATATAAAACATGAAGACACACATTCACACATACACCCACACATGCATAACAGATATGCCCCAAAAACGCAGTTTCATAGATATGAAAGCACAGTCAAATACATATAAACGTACATGAGCTCCAACACACACACACACACACACACACACACACACACACACACACACACACACACACACACACACACACACCACAAATTTCCCTGCACCTCCTCTAACCCCTCCTCCACACACTCGGAATTTTCTAGTCTATGTATCACAGCTTCCACGGCACACACACACACACACACACACACACACACACACACACACACACACACACACACACAAACACGCACACGCACACACACACACACTCACACACACAGATGAACACTTACTTGTACAAGCACACACACACACTCCCATATCTCCCACCCCCAACCCCCCACACATATATACAAAGATATATATATATAATATATACGTTCCAATATCCTGATGCTCCCACAGTGTAGGCATGCATACACTCACATACCTCATCCTCTATCTCACCTCCTCCTTGCACCCCCACCTCCCCCTCACACCCACACCCACACACACACACAACACACACACACACACACACACACACACACACACACACACACACACACACATGCACAGAACTCTCCTGACACTTGTGTACACTTACACTCTTACGCATGCACAAACGCACTCAAAAGCACAGACCCACACATACACACAAACACACACATA
>NC_134894.1:4061862-4069362 GCF_041734735.1 Babylonia areolata | reverse complement strand
GGGGCAGCAAAAAAAAATAAAAAATAAAAATAAATAAATAAATCATAATAATAATAATAAAAATAATAATAATAATATGATAACAATAATAATTATAAAAAAAATTATAATAAAAAATAAAGAAATAATTATCGGGACTGGGGACAGCCACACTTACAAACAGAAAAACCAAACAGAGAATGGGTGGCGCTGCACTGTGGTGACAGTGTCTCTCCCTGGGGAGAACTGCCCGAATTTCACACAGAGAAATATAGGTTTTAGCAAAAACATAATACAGTACAATACAATGCAAGAACAATACAATGCAATGCAATACAGTTCAATACAATACAAAACAACGCAATGCTACGCAGTACAACACACCACAATACAACACAACATAATACAGTCTCGCCAATCTCTGATCAAACCCACAATTCCATCACTGAGGGCCTTGCCTTGCACACGTGTTCACCAACATAAAGCGGCTCTTGCTCTGTCAACAACAACAACAGACAGTAACATAAAAGAGAGATCTGAAGAAGCTAAATTATTGGGCGACATGTTGATGTGATCTTTACGTCATCACTAGAAACTGACAGCTCGATTGTGAGGCACTCTTGAGGGCACGTAAGACCGTATGGCTGTCTTCTGGAGTGGCACTGTCTTCATCTATCTGCGGGCAGAGGCGGTTTGGTCTGTGGGAGAACTCAGAACTCAGAACTCATTTAATTGTCGTAAAACCATCATAGGAATTATGGACACTATAAACTAAACACAACAAGCAAACAAAAAGTAAAAGCAATAAGTTGTGAGCACATGCAGGATATTCCATAAGACAGTTATGGACTGCGAACTTTAAAGCATTCATATATGTATTTTGCCAGTTCTGGTTGGAAATAATTTTGTGGCAACAGAGAACTCGGCCTTTGGATTATTGTGTTGCCAGTGCCATCTGGCCAATGATTCGAAGACTGGGAATTAACTGTCACAAGTAGGCGAGATGTGGGAGTGTGCTCAGCAGCTGGAGGGTGGTGTCTTTTGCCGGTGGGCTCTGCAGTCATGAAATACTGGCTGGTACACCCATGGGGATACTTCTTTTAAGGCTGTCGCGAGTTGCATCCTGTGGTCTCTTTGGCCTCTGTTCGGGAGCGGCTGTGTACCTTGAATTCTTAATGGAGTGTCCTGTGCGTGCCTGCACCCATCGTGAACACAGCGCAGGCCTCCAAGGGTGGTGCAGGATTGTTCCAAGGGCGGGGTGGAGACAGTGCTTCTCTGGGTCCTCCCCAGCACCTACAGGTGTTTCTCTTTCTTTTAAATTATTGGGCGACATGTTGATGTGATCTTTATGTTGACAGCTGGGTTGTAAGGCAACCACTACCGGGCTGGAACAAACGGGAACGGGCATGCATGGTGATCTGACATGGCCAAACATGGAGCCAGTTCTCAGCAGACCAAACAAATAGAGCCAGTTCTCAGCAGACCCAACAAATAGAGCCAGTTCTCAGCAGACCCAAAAATAGAGCCAGTTCTGAGCAGACCAAACAAATAGAGCCAGTTCTCAGCAGACCAAACAAATAGAGCCAGTTCTCAGCAGACCAAACAAATAGAGCCAGTTCTCAGCAGACCAAACAAATAGAGCCAGTTCTCAGCAGACCCAAAAATAGAGCAAGTTCTTAGCAGACCAAAAAATAGAGTCAGTTCTCAGCAGACCCAAAAATAGAACCAGTTCTCAGCAGACCCAAAAAATAGAGCCAGTTCTGAGCAGACCAAACAAATAGAGCCAGTTCTTAGTAGACCAAACAAATAGAGTCATTTCTCAGCAGACCAAACAAATAGAGCCAGTTCTCAGCAGACCCAAAAATAGAGTCAGTTCTCAGCAGACCCCCAAAATAGAGCCACTTCTGAGCAGACCAAACAAATAGGGGCACTTCTCAGCAGACCCCAAAATAGAGTCATTTCTCAGCAGACCCAAAAAATGGAGCCACTTCTGAGCAGATCAAACAAATAGGGTCACCTCTCAGCAGACCTAAAAATAGAGTCATTTCTCAGCAGACCCAAAAAAGGGAGTCACTTCTGAGCAGACCAAATAAATAAGGCCACTTCTCTGCAGACCCAAAAATAGAACCACTTCTCAGCAGAACCAAAATAGAGTCACTTCTCAGCAGACCAAAAAAATAGAGCCAGTTCTCAGCAAACTCACAAATAGAGCCAGTCCTCAGCAAACTCACAAATAGAGCCAGTCCTCAGCAGACCAAACAAATAGAGCCAGTCCTCAGCAGACCAAACAAATAGAGCCAGTCCTCAGCAAACTCACAAATAGAGCCAGTCCTCAGCAAACTCACAAATAGAGCCAGTCCTCAGCAAACTCACAAATAGAGCCAGTCCTCAGCAGACCAAACAAACAGAGCCTGCTCTGAGGACACGTGGTAACGTTTACACCTACAAAAAGCGTCTTGAGCTCCGTGAGTAATAAACGATACAAAAATGTACATTTCTTTTGTCATTGCTGCAGTGTGCATAATTATGCCAAATGATTGGTATCAGAACACACCCGAACCTTTCTTTTACGAGGAATGGTTTGTTCTAATGTACTTTTTTTTTACTTACCTAGTACCTGTGTGCTAGCCGAATTGGTAGCATAAGCAGCATTGACTTGGAGTGTGTGCACCTTGTACATTGAGAGAGATTTACCACTCTTTACTGTTGGTTAGGGTAAAGTGATCAAATTCCGACCAGTTCTATCACCTGCTTTGGTTCTCAACGAATTACTGTAGACTAACAGCATACCTATCTGATTCGTACTGTCAGTATCTTCTGTCAGACTGTCTGTCATCGAATACAACGGGAAAAAAAACAAAGGAAAAACCACACAAAAGAAATAGGATCTGAAGAAGCTAAATCAGCATTCTCGACTTGTTGACAGCTCCAGACCAGACACAAGGAGCTGAGCCACTGTCACGCTGGAACGAACGGGAATGGGCATGTATATACTGTGTGCTGACATGCCCAAGAAATAGATATGGCTGGCTGGTATCAGTGTTAAGCTATGCAATGTGTGTGTGTGTGTGTGTGTGTGTGTGTGTGTGTGTGTGTGTGTGTGTGCCCATGTTTGTGTGCGAATATTTGCTTTTGCATGCATGTGTTTGTCTCTTTTGATGCGCGAATGCGTGGTGTGTGTGTGTGTGTGTGTGTGTGTGTGTGTGTGTGTGTGTGTGTGTGTGTGTGTGTGTGTGTGTCTGTGTAAGTATGTCTGTGAGTCAACTGAAGCACCATCATTCACCAATGATACTAAATGCCCGATCACATGCTAGATTTAGGGGGATTTGAAGTATTCTTTATATGCACTTTTTTTAGCGTCACATAGAATAAGAAAGAAACCTTTTGACAAAATAGACTCCTTTATTGGTACAGAAATATCTAAAGCATAACTCAGCTTGGATCTGTATCTGTTTCTCGTTGCCTGAAAACCAGCCCTACATTATACTTGTTGTACAACAAGCCATTAATGCGCTTTTTGTTCTTTTTTTTTGTCATGTAGAGTTGCTTTTGATGACAATGATAATAATCTATCAATGAACAGTCAGATAAATGGTACAGTCAAATGAAAGAAAGTAACTCCCGTAGGGCGAGAAGAGAGACGGAGTGTGGGGTTGGGACAGTTTCAGTTTCAGTTTCAGTAGCTCAAGGAGGCGTCACTGCGTTCGGACAAATCCATATACGCTACACCACATCTGCCAAGCAGATGCCTGACCAGCAGCGTAACCCAACGCGCTTAGTCAGGCCTTGAGAAAAATAAAGGTGAATAAATAATAGATAAATACATTAAAAAAAAATTAACTACTACCACTACTAATAATATGTATAAGGCGCAAAAACGTGATGAAGTCAACTATAAGCGTACATAAATAAGTAAATAAATAAATAAATAAATGAATAAATAATAATTATAAGGTGGGACAGAGAGAGAGAGGGAGAGAGAGAGTAAGAGACAGACAGACAGAGGGACAGAGAGACAGAGAGACAGAGACAGACAGACTGATAAACAGATATACAGGTAGGCAGGCAAACAGACAGACAGAGAGAAAACCAAAGACGAAGAAAGGCACATAAAATGTTTAAAGACTCAAACACCACGAACGATTTCAAACGAACAACCTCTAACGCACACGCAAGCGATTTGATCAGCCTCTGAAAATAACGCTGACGGGCAAACTATTGCCGAATTTGTTTTGTCATGCAGAAATCCTATCCTCTTCTGTGCTGGCGACATTGCAAACAAAATCGCGCACCCACGCGCAAACATGCACACGCGCGCACACACACACACACACGCACAAACACGCGCGCGCGCGCACATGCGCGCATACATGCACGCACGCGCGCGTGCATCCTCCACTCCAGACCCAGCCAGCACACACACACTCTCTGTCTTTCTGTGAGTGTGTGACTGAGTGAGTGTGTGTGTGTGTGTGTGTGTGTGTGTGTGTGTCTGTCTGTCTGTGTGAGTGCGTGTGTGTGTTTAATCTGGGCATGTAATAATTATTTTGCAGTAATCCTCCATACTCCAGTAGGAGTGAAAGGATAATTAAAACTTGAAACTTGTGTTCGTGTATGTCTGTGTGTCTGTGGTTGTGTCCATGTGTTTCTGTCTGTCTGTCTGTCTGTCTGTCAGTTTGTCTGTCAGTCTGTCAGTCTGTCAGTCTGTCTGTCCGTCAGTCAGTCTGTCTGTCTGTCTGCCTGTCAGTCTGTCTGTCTGTCTGTCTGTCTGTCTGTCTGTCTCTCTCTCTCTCTCTCTCTCTCTCTCTCTCTCTTTCCTCGTTCTATTTCTTATGCATGCATAAATCTATTCATTTCGCTCTATCATAATCGTGACAAATGTCCCAGTAATATTAGTGATGGTGGTAGTCACTGTTGTATGCTGCACTTGTTACACATAGATTTCAGACACAGTAACACTACTGTACCTTTTGAACACCGGGATGCTTCAGGAACTTCTATATTGATGACATCTCTCTCTCTCTCTCTCTCTCTCTCTCTCTCTCTCTGTGACTCACTGTCCTATCCATCTGTCAATCTTAGTGTGTGTGTTGGGAGGGAGGAGGTGCTTTCAGTATGTGTGCGCGCGCGTGTGTGCGTGTGTATGTGTGTGCGCTCGCGCGCGAGCGTCAGTGTGTGTATGCATGTGTGTGCACGGGTGTGGGTGTGTGCGGGGGCGAGGGGGGGATGGGGGGGTTCTTCATTTCCTTCTCCTTCTCTTTCTCTCTCTCTCCACCCCCTCTCCTCCCCGTCCCCCTTCCATCTCTCCCCCCTCCCTCCCCCCCCCCTCTCTCTCTCTCTCTCAAACAAAACAGACCAGCCCCGTAGGAAATTGACAAGGGCATTTATTCTTGGTGAGTCTGCTTTTTGTGATTGACGTCAGTGAACCAACCATGCCACTCCACACCACAGGTGACCAGTGAATGTCACTATCACACACACGCGCGCACACACACACACACACACACACATCACACACACACACACACACACACACACACACACACATCTATCTCCCCCTACTGTTCCCCTCAGCCTCTCCCCCTCCATCCATATCTACTCTCACCAGGTCCTCTTCTCCTCCTCCTCCATTCCCCTCCCCTCACCCCCCCCCCCCCCCCCCGGCCCCTCCCTCCCTCCCCCCCCCCCCCGCACTCCCCTCCCCTCCCCTCTCCCCACTCTCACACAACAAACAGTTTTTTTTGACTTGGTAACAGGAGTCTATGGTAAGGAGTCTATGGAGTGTGCTGACATGCAGACAAAAGAGAAAGATTCAATAGATAGAAATACAGAGATAGAGGAGGAGGGTGAGAGACAGAGAGAGAGAGAGAGAGAGAGAGAGAGAGAGACAGGCAGAGAGAGACAGAGAGAGAGGGTGTGTGTGTTTGTGTGTGCACGTGTGTGTGTGTGTTGTGGTGTGTGTGTGTGTGTGTGTGTGTGTGTGTGTGTGTGTGTGTGTGCGTGCGTGTGTGTGTGTATGTGTGAGTGTTGGTGAGTGTCTGTGTAAGTATGTCTGTGAGTCAACTGAAGCACCATCATTCACCAATGATACTAAATGCCCGATCACATGCTAGATTTAGGGGGATTTGAAGTATTCTTTATATGCACTTTTTTTTAGCGTCACATAGAATAAGAAAGAAAAATTTCGACAAAATAGACTCCTTTATTGGTACAGAAATATCTAAAGCATAACTCAGCTTGGATCTGTATCTGTTTCTCGTTGCCTGAAAACCAGCCCTACATTATACTTGTTGTACAACAAGCCATTAATGCGCTTTTTGTTCTTTTTTTTGTCATGTAGAGTTGCTTTTGATGACAATGATAATAATCTATCAATGAACAGTCAGATAAATGGTACAGTCAAATGAAAGAAAGTAACTCCCGTAGGGCGAGAAGAGAGACGGGGTGTGGGGTTGGGACAGTTTCAGTTTCAGTTTCAGTAGCTCGAGGAGGCGTCACTGCGTTCGGACAAATCCATATACGCTACACCACATCTGCCAAGCAGATGCCTGACCAGCAGCGTAACCCAACGCGCTTAGTCAGGCCTTGAGGAAAATAAAGGTGAATAAATAATAGATAAGTACATTAAAAAAAAAAAATAACTACTACCACTACTAATAAAATGTCTAAGGCGCAAAAACGTGATGAAGTCAACTATAAGCGTACATAAATAAGTAAATAAATAAATAAATGAATAAATGAATAAATAATAATTATAAGGTGGGACAGAGAGAGAGAGGGAGAGAGAGAGTAAGAGACAGACAGACAGAGGGACAGAGAGACAGAGAGACAGAGACAGACAGACTGATAAACAGATATACAGGTATAGACAGGCAAACAGACAGACAGAGAGAAAACCAAAGACGAAGAAAGGCACATAAAATGTTTAAAGCACTCAAACACCACGAACGATTTCAAACGAACAACCTCTAACGCACACGCAAGCGATTTGATCAGCCTCTGAAAATAACGCTGACGGGCAAACTATTGCCGAATTTGTTTTGTCATGCAGAAATCCTATCCTCTTCTGTGTTGGCGACATTGCAAACAAAATCGTGCACCCACGCGCAAACATGCACCCGCGCGCACACACACACACGCACAAACACGCGCGCGCGCGCACATGCGCGCATACATGCACGCACGCGCGCGTGCATCCTCCACTCCAGACCCAGCCAGCACACACACACTCTCTGTCTTTCTGTGAGTGTGTGACTGAGTGAGTGTGTGTGTGTGTGTGTGTGTGTGTGTGTGTGTGTGTGTGTGTTTGTCTGTCTGTCTGTCTGTGTGAGTGCGTGTGTGTGTTTAATCTGGGCATGTAATAATTATTTTGTAGTAATCCTCCATACTCCAGTAGGAGTGAAAGGATAATTAAAACTTGAAACTTGTGTTCGCAATCTATTCATTTCGCTCTATCATAATCGTGACAAATGTCCCAGTGATATTAGTGATGGTGGTAGTCACTGTTGTATGCTGCACTTG
>NC_134894.1:4044362-4046862 GCF_041734735.1 Babylonia areolata | reverse complement strand
GCTTGCCAACTGCCCTTAACCGCTTGTCCTTGACCGGTGGTCAGTTATGTGGCCTGATTTGTGACTGAGCCTGTTCTCTCTCTCTCTCTGTCTCTCTGTCTCTCTCTCTCTCTCTCTCTCTCTCTCTCTTACACACACCTTTACACTCTTTTTCGTAAAATTAGAAAACTCCGCCCCTTCCTGTCTGTTGATGCTGCCAACAAACTTACTGTCGCCTTCATTTTATCCCGCCTAGATTACTGCAGCTCTCCCTTCGCCATCCCAATAATAAATTCTACAAGCTCCAGAAAATAGAGAATAGTGTAGCTCGACCAGTCTTTAAAAAGTCGAGGAGAGAGTGCTACTACTCTCCTGCGGACACTTCACTGGTTGCCTGTTCAAGCCAGAATTGAATATAAAGTTTCCTGTCTATGCTTTCAGTGCCTGAATGGTGATACCACACCCTCACATCCTTCTGAACTTGTTAACACGTACTTGCCAAACAGAACATTGAGATCTCTTGACTCCTCCCAGCTAACTGTTCCCCGATACTTCCTTAAAACTGCTGTGGAAAGAGGTCATTTTCCGTCTTCGGGCCAAAGACGTGTGCGTGTGTGTGTGTGTGTGTGTGTGTGTGTGTGTGTGTGTGTGTGTGTGTGTGTGTGTGTGTGTGTGTGTGTGTGTGTGTGTGTGTGTGTGTGTGTGTGTAGCGGGGGTAGGTGTCTTTGAGTGTAACAGTTGTAGTATTGATAGCATGTTCCTTTGTGGGTTTTGTGCATTGTGTTTTTATATTATTGATTATTCTGTTTATATGTTCCTACTACTTTTTATGTGCTTTCTTGTTTCACTTTAGGTACTGTATTTGTAAAGTGCTTGTGGCTTAGAGCTTACTTATGCTTGAATTATAGCGCTATGTAAAAAAAAAAAAAAGAAAGATTATTATCATTATTATTATTATTGTTATTACTATTATTACACACAATGTTAGTGTTTCGATTTTTGGTGTGTGTGTGTGTGTGTGTGTGTGTGTGTGTGATGGTTGGTTGTGTGTGTGCGTGTCGTGCGTGTGTGAGAGAGAGAGAGAATGAATGAATGAATGAATGGTTTATTCATATAGGCCATTGCCCCTCATGAAAGGGTGTCAGACAAAAACATATGTGAGAAGAAAAAATAAAATAAAATAAGCAAGACAAATATCATACGTTGTCATGCAGTATACACTTAACTAAGTAGTACACAGCAGATAAATAACAACACGCCTGTTTAACTGAACTCAATAAAGTAATCGTGTCATCAGAAGTGGCACAAGCTTAATAAATGAATTTTACGACGTAAGAGTGGATCGATGTGTGTGTGTGTGTGAGAGAGAGAGAGAGAGAGAGAGAGAGAGAGACAGAGAGAGAGAGAGAGAGAATTATGTGTGTGAAAAATGCCCAGGTAAAAAAAAAGGGGGATGGGTGGGATGTCCTCCAGGATAAAAGACACATTATACAAGATGTTTGTAGACTGGGAGTATGATATATCATAACTGCGTCCAGAGAGATATAATTATTGCAATTTTAGCGACCTTATTAGCAAGGTCGAGTCGATTTAACCCTCAGTGGCAGTGCTGGTGGGAACTTAGTTCTTGTACGAGGTATAATCATGGCCAGTGTCTATTGTTTCCAGAACATTACTGACGAAATGTGTTTCATGTTTTGTATTTAGTTATATGAAATATGTCACGTTGGCATGTACTCCCCAGAAGTTTGACTTGTCTTGTCCATACAGAAGTCCATCTGTCACACGTGTCTGTAATTGTGTAGCAGCGTGAAGTGTCCAAGGACATAATTATTACACTACTGGTATTTACTGGTTTGAAAGCTATGTTCTTTCTGTGCGTCGGTTTGTCTGGCTGTGTCTCTGTCTCTGCCTATGATAGTATGTCTTTCTGTGTGTTTGTCTGTCTGTCTGTCAATCTCTCTTTTGTCTTTGTTGATTCACATCTCTCTGTCTCTGCCTCTGTCTCTTATCTCTCTGTTTTCTATGCCTCTGTCTGTCCCTGCCTCTATCTCTTATCTCTCTGTTTTCTATGCCTCTGTCTGTCCCTGCCTCTGTGTCTATCTATCTGTTTTCTATACCTATGTCTGCCCCTGCCTCTGTGTCTGTCTCTCTGTTTTCTATGCCTCTGTCTGTCTCTGCCTCTGTCTCTATTTCTCTGATTTTTTATGCCTCTGTCTGTCTCTGCCTCTATCTCTATCTCTGTTTTCTATACCTCTCTCTGTCTCTGCCTCTGTCTCTATCTCTCTGTTTTCTATGCCTCTGTCTGTCTCTGCCTCTGTCTCTATCTCTCTGTTTTCTATACCTCTCTCTGTCTCTGCCTCTGTCTCTATCTCTCTGTTTCCTATACCTCTCTGTCTCTATCTCTCTGTTTTCTATACCTCTCTCTGTCTCTGCCTCTGTCTCTATCTCTCTGTTTTCTATACCTCTCTCTGTCTCTGCCTCTGTCTCTATCTCTCTGTTTTCTATACCTCTCTCTGTC
>NC_134894.1:4034362-4036862 GCF_041734735.1 Babylonia areolata | reverse complement strand
CTATCTATCTATCTATCTATCTATCTCTCTCTCTGTGCCTCTCTCTCTCCCTTTCTTTCTCTCTCCCTCTGTCCATCCATCTCTCTCTCTCTCTCTCTCTCTCTCTCTCTCTCTCAACCAGCTAAAAAAAAGTTAACTCATTGCATAGACGAGCAGCTAAACTTATTTTACCAGACCACTCCCTATCAACAGATGAAAAATTAACAAAACTAGAAATATTACCACTATACAAGCAATCCGACTACAATAAAATGGTCCTCATGTTCAAAGTACACAAAAACATGTCACCACCATACCTCAGTGACCTTGTTCAACGGGCATCAGAGCGTTACGATTCAGATAATTATATTCTGCCTCGTGTGCGCATAGATTTGTACAAATCTAGCTTTGTATTTTTTGGACCATCTGCTTGGAACTTTCTTCCTTCGTTCATTAAGACGTGCGATTCATTACGTTCCTTCAAATCAAGCATACGAGAACTTCTGCTCCACAAACAATAGGCCCACAAAGCTTTTTTTTTTTTTAATAACCAGCTAAAAAAGACAAAAATCATGCTTTTTCCGTGAAGTTTGTATCTATACCTACATGCAGTGAATTTATTTTATTTCTACCTTTGTGCTTTAATGTTTTTACTTGTTCGCCTGTAAATTGGATGTTATTACCTGTAACATCTGCATCAGCAAATTAATCACTTTTGTATATGTGCAATGGTAAAGTTGTGCTTCTCTGTTTTCTTTATGTCCGCTATATGTTTCTCACTTCGGTCATGTCTCTGTATGTGCATAAGTGTGTGTGTGTGTGTGTGTGTGTGTGTGTGTGTGTGTGTGTGTGTGTGTGTGTGTGTGTGTGTGTGTGTGTGTGTGTGTGTTGGGTGGAGAGAGTGTGTGCATGTGTATGGATATGAATGTATGAATGCGTTCGTTTTATTACTTTTTACGATGTTAATGATGATGATGGTGATCATTCTTCGTTGTAGTAGCAGTAGATGTAGCAGTGTTAACAAAATTATTATTTTTGTGTCGTTATCGTTAATGTTGTTATTGTTATTGTTGTCACAAGGACAGATTGGAAGAATGGGCGATGCCTAAAATCTTTATCCTTGAGTAATAAAGTTTTTGAATCTCCTCTCTCTCTCTCTCTCTCTCTCTCTCTCTCTCTCTCTCTCTCTCTCTCTCTCCACCTCTTTCGGGTAGTCTTTCATAATATTTCGCTCTTCTGTCCTCCCCCCCCCCCCGCCCCCCGCCCCCCAACGCTGGCTTAGTTCACCATGCCTCAAACGAAACTATCTTTGTGCCGCGTGACAAAGGTATCGCTTTGCACAGAGGAGCAAGAGAAAGAACAGACAGACAGACAGACAGACAGGTAGGGACAGACACACAGACAAGACAGATGAAAGACAGGCCGAAAGATAAAGAAGCAGAAACGAAGTGAGGAGAAGGAACACTGCCTCTCTTCTTACTTCAGCAGCTACATGTCTCTTTTACAGAGAGTGAGAAGAGGAGGGGGAGGAGGAGGAGAAGAGGAGGAGGAGAAGAAGAAGAGGAGGAAGGAGAAGAAGAAGAGGAGGAGGAAGGAGAAGAAGAAGAGGAGGAGGAGGAGAAGAAGAAGAGGAGGAAGGAAAAGAAGAAGAAGAGGAGGAGAAAGGAGAAGAAGAAGAAGAAGAAGAGGAGGAGGAAGGAGAAGAAGAAGAGGAGGAAGGAGAAGAAGGAGAAGAGGAGGAGGAGGAAGGAGAAGAAGAAGAGGAGGAGGAAGGAGGAGAAGAAGAAGAGGAGGAGGAAGGAGAAGAAGAAGAGGAGGAGGAGGAGGAAGGAGAAGAAGAAGAGGAGAAGGAGAAGAAGAAGAAGAGGAGGAAGGAGGAAGGAGAAGAAGAAGAAGACGAAGAAGAAGAAGAGGATGAGGAGGGAGAAGAAGAAGAAGAAAAGAAGAAGAAGAAGAAGGGGAGGAAGGAGGAGGAAGAGGAGGAAGGGAAGAAGAAGAAGAAAAGGAGGAGGAGGAAGAAGAAGAAGAATTCGTGGGAAACTGTATGGAGTGGGGTGGATAATTACCCCCTACACCGGATCAGCTCAGCACACCACCAAGTCGCCGGTGGTGATGGATCGTAGGAGTCCCCCGATCAATAAACAGGACAGCGTGGATTTCATGGTGTGGGGGGCGGGGGGATGGGTGTGTGTGTGTGTGTGTGTGTGTGTGTGTGTGTGTGTGTGTGTAGGGAGGGTGATGGGGATGTGTGCAGCGGGATAATGTGAGGTTGGGGTGAGGTGTGTGTATGTGGACGTGCGTGCATGTTCATGTCTGTGTGGGGGATGGGGGGGAGGAGGGGGGGGAGGATGGGGGTGGCCGGAGGGGGTTAGGAATCTGTGTCATCCATCTTTACCACCGCACGACAAACGAAATGAGTAAGCGAGGAGGTGCATTGATGCCGGGGATTCTTTGATCGTTCAGATCGTAGTCATTTATTTATTTGTTTATTGGAAAGCAAGACAGAGACAGGCACAGACAC
>NC_134894.1:4004362-4011862 GCF_041734735.1 Babylonia areolata | reverse complement strand
TTTTGTTTGTTTGCTTTTTCTCCTTTCTTTTTTTTTTTTTCTCTCTCTCTTTTTTTCTAGGCTTTGGACTGACCGGCAGGTAACTGACCCCATTTAAAACAGCCGGAGAGTTGGGTCACTGACAAAAATGTTTGCAGTTTAACTGGACAGACAGATGACCGCTACCGAGTAAGGAATGATTATTTAAATCTTTAAACAAAGAAGGATAGAAAGGACGGGCAGAAATAAAACAAAAATGATGGAAGGGTGATAGGAAAGGAATGAAGAATGGACCGGAGGTAGGAAAGGAAGGAAGGAAGGAAGGAAGGCAGGGAGGGGGAGGAAGGAAGGAGTGGAGGAAGAAAGGAAGGAAGGAATAATCATAGTGTGCTTTGTATTTGTATTTGTATTTCTTTTTATCACAACAGATTTCTCTGTGTGAAATTCGGGCTGCTCTCCCCAGGGAGAGCGCGTCGCTACACTACAGCGTCACCCATTTTTTTGTATTTTTTTCCTGCGTGCAGTTTTATTTGTTTTTCCTATCGAAGTGGATTTTTTTCTAGAGAATTTTACCAGGAACAACCCTTTTGTTGCCGTGGGTTCTTTTACGTGCCCTAAGTGCATGCTGCACACGGGACCTCGGTTTATCGTCTCATCCGAATGACTAGCGTCCAGACCACCACTCAAGGTCTAGTGGAGGGGGGAGAAAATATCGGCGGCTGAGCCGTGATTCGAACCAGCAGCGCGCTCAGATTCTCTCGCTTCCTAGGCGGACGCGTTACCTCTAGGCCACCACTGGAGAAGAGAGATCAGTGGAACGTGCATGGAGAGGGTTGAGGGGGTACCATAAGGGACTGCTACGTGGGAGTGGGCGGATTGGGGGGTGGGGGTGGGGGGGGGAAGCAGGGGAGGGCGGGGAGTGAGGAAGGACAACCCTACCACCCCCAACCCCCACCCCACCCCCTAACCTCCTCCCCCCCACACCCACACCCCACCCCCAACCCCTCCCCTCCACACACACACACACACCCCTACTCCCTATCTTATCATTCGAGCTACACGTGGGTCTTGGCATGCACTCACTACTGCACAGAGGGGAAAAGAAAAAAGAAGCGAAAAAAAAGAAAAGAAAAGAAAAGAAAAAAAAAACCCAGCTGAGCTAATGTTACCACCCTCTGTGACATAATATATAGGCCTGCCCCCTTTCTTTTTTTTTCTTTTTTTTTTTTCATTCCAGGCTTCACAATGCCTAGCACTGAGGTGACTGACCCTGGTACTAATGGAGATTTGTGGTCACTGACCTTGCCAGATATACCTGGACATCCAGATGACCACAATCGATGAAAGAATAATAGATGAATAATTAAAAGAGAGAGAGAGAGAGAGAGAGAAGGAAGAAATGAAGTAACTAAGTAAGGGATGGATGGAAAAGTAAAAAGAATAGAAGGAAGGAAGGAAGGGAGGGAGGGAGGAAGGAAGGAAGGAGAGTAAGAAAATAAAATAAAGGTACGAACAGATGAAGAAATATTTTCATAAAGGAATCAATTAAATGAATGAAATAGCGAAAGAAGGAAAGTCTGAAAGATAAAAATAAAAGCAGAGGCCAAAAAAAGGAGTAAAAATAAAACGTGGAGGTATGAATACGGTAGTGCCCCTGTAGTGAAGGAGATGTGGATGTGTGTGGTGGGGAGGGGGGAGGGGATGTGAGGGTGGGGGGGGGGTTGAGAGAAGGGGTGAGTGAGGATGGGGAGTGAGGAGTGACACCCCCCCCCCTCCCCATCCCCCCACCTCCATATCAGAGGAGGAGGTACACACGAGTCTTTGCATGCTGCACTCACTACTGCTCACCGAGCTGTCAGAAAAAAACAAAACAGTGTCCCCCAAACCCCTTACGTAATATGTAGGTCTGTGCCCCCACACCCTCTGGCATGATATATTGGCCTGTACACCCAACCACACTCTTTTTTTTTCTTTTCTTTTTTTTTTAGGGCTTCAGAATGCGGTAGGCAGGTAACTGACCCTTAGAGAATTAACGGAGATTAATTTTGGTCACTCACCTAGCTTGTTTTAACTAGAGAGATGACCAGTCTTGATGAAAGAATATCTGTTTTTAGGTGGGGGGGGGGTTAAGATAAGAAGGAATGGAAGGAAATAACTGAGATGTATGGGAGGAATAAAGGAAGGAAGGAAGGATGGAAGGAAGGAAGAGAGGGAGGGTGGAAAGAAAAAATGAAATGAAGGGATGAAGGAGGGAAGGAAGGAAGAAATGAAGGAAGGGAGCAAGGGGAAAGGGGAAAATATAAAGGAAGAAAGAAATGAATTAAAAAAAAAAGAATGAGTGAAAGAAAGAAAGAAAGTAGGAAGCAAAGACTGACAAACAAAAGCACCAAAAAAAAAGTGTAGGGATACGTGCACTACACTGTAGTGAAAATGGAAAGGTGGGAGGGAGGCGGGGAGAAAGGAAGGGGTGAGGGTGGGAAGTGAAACTGAAGAGACACCTCCCCCCCCCCAGCCCATGCCCCTCCCCCCTTCACCCCCCCCACCCCCCCACCCCCACCCCCACCCCCCACATTCACACACACCCTTCCTTTCTTATCAACACGGGGTGCATGTGTGTTTTGGCATGCTGCACTCATGGCCGCACACTGAGCTGTTACACACACAAAAATACCATGTCCCCAACCCTCTGACATAACATGTATTTTAGTCCCCTGAGGATTTTTTTTTTTATCCCTTGCAAACTGCCCCCATGTCTTTTGTTTAAAGTGCAGATTTTAAAACAATTTTACAACATTCATTTTATCTATTTGCCTGGTTTTTCTTGCCATGTTATGCTCAAGTTGGTTATTGAGAGACATTTTCTTTTTTGTATGAAAGTCCCTACCTAGCGATTGGTAATTTCTCCTTGCTTAGGTAGTCTCTGATTCGCAGTTCAGAGCGTAAGACCACAGCCCCGAACAATTTGTTCTTAAAGTCTTACTGCCGATAGAACGTAAAACTCAACTGTAAAAGTCAAGAGCGGGTAGTAAACCCGATGAGCACTCCGAAGTGCGAAACAGTTGTCGTTTGCTGTGCAAATCAACCTTTCTTTTGAAGGTACTAAGACCAACATGGGCTAATGAGAGCTTTTTAACTATCACCCACCCAAACGCAAAACAGATTTAAAGGTTAAAGAATTAACCAAAACAGTTTTTTTTTTTTTTAGTAATGTTCGCCATTCCATTATGAAAATAAAAAGAGATCTGGATTTGATATTTCTTATATATATATATATATATACAGGCCTGCTCCCGTGTGTTCTTTCTCAGGCTTCAAAATGCCGTCTGGCAGGTGACTGACCTTTACAGCAATGGAGGTTTTTGGTCACTGACCTAGCTGGTTTTATCTGGACAGATGACCACATTCGATGAAAGATTAACAAATGAATGAATAGATATATAAATGGAGAAGAGAATAAGAAAGGAAGTGCTTGGGGATTTTTGTTTGTTTTGTCTATTGTAGCCTCAGTTACATGCATGTCATGGAACACCAGCATTTCTTTCTTTCTTTCTTTCTTTTAATAGTACTTCACATGCCTTATCTATTGGCTGAAAAACCCACTTTTTTTCCCTATTCTCCTCTTTTCGATTTTTTTTTCTTTTTTAGTCTTATTTTCACAACAATCATCCCACCGATGCACAGTTTATGTTAACTATGTATTATCCTAAGTGTACATAGAGTAGTATTCTAACAAGTGTTGTTAACAAGTTAGTCGACTATTCTCGTTTCATGGACAATTTCAACAAGTACTTAAAGTACACTTATAGAGATGTCTGATTTTTCGGTTGCTCAAGAGCGTGTGTGTGTGTGTGTGATCCCCTGTAGTGAAAGAGAAAGAGAAGGGGGGCGGGGAGGGGGGGGGGAGGAAAAGGGTGAGGGCGGGAAGTGAGGAGAGACAGACTTCCCCCCCCCCTCCCTCCCTCCCTTGTCAGCGGGGTACATGTGGCATGCACTCACTGATGCACCAGGAGGGTGTCAGATAATAATAATACACGTGAACAATCAGAGTCGTTTCATTATGTACCCCCACCCACACCCACACCCACCTTCCCGTCCGGCCAAGAAAAAAAAGTGTACAAGTTGCATAGTAGTCTTTACCTTCCTTGTGGACCCTGTATAAAATCATGTAATATTTCTGACATTGTCACCACAACCACCACTGCCACCCCGTTTTGGGTTGGGTTGTTTTTTGGTTTCTCTCTCTCTCTCTCTCGGACTTCGAAACGGCCAGCAAGTGACTAACCCATAAAGGAACGGGTTCCTTGGGCCGTTTCTGGGATTGGGTCGCTGACCTTACTGAATTTACCTGGACAGTTGACCACAACATGACGAAAAATGGAGGGGGGGAAGGATCAACGAAAGAGAGACAGAGACAGACAGACAGAGACAGACAGACAGACAGACAGAGACAGACAGACAGAGACAGACAGACAGACAGAGACAGACAGACAGAGAGACAGAGACAGACAGACAGACAGACAGAGACAGAAATAAAGACATAGACCAGCAAATTGGACAGATGACAACAACACAAAAGAGGGAAAAAAACTAAGATCAGACTTTTTAAGAAAGGAAGATAGAAAGAAAGGAAAAAGAAGATATGAGAGATGAAGAAAAAAAAAAGAAAAAAAGAATGAAATGTGAAAGAAGAAAACAGAAAGAAAGACAGTCAGAAAGGAAGAAAAGAAAAGAAAAGAGAGAAAAAAAGAAAGTACGGAAGAACAAAAGAAAGAAAAAGAAACCAGCCAATCACCAATCAAGCAACCAAACAGATGAAAGGTAGGAGGAAAAGAGAATACCAAAAAAAAAAGAAAAAAAAGAAAGAAAGAAGAAAAGCAGAAAAAGAAGACAGAGAGAAAGAAAGAAAGAAAGAAAGAAAGAAAACAAAAATTGCGCAGGTAACGAAAGAAGGCGGTCACTTAAGGTTAGACTATTCTTGACACAGTTGAGATGTTTGAAGGTCGTTATCGTTTGACGGACACCTGCACGCGCGCGCACACAGACACACACACACACACACACACACACACACACACACACACACACAGGGGTGACTGACCAGTATTACAAAACGGGTCGGTCACTGCTGGAATTCGGTCGTTGACCGACAGGAAAGTGCGTGGCGCATTTGTGCATAGGTGAGATTATGTGCTCCATAGAAATAAATAGCAGCAGCAGCAGCAGTAACAATAGTAGTAGCAGTAGTACATGTAGCAGCAGTAGTAGTAGTAGATGTTGTTGCTGCTTTAGTAATAATAGTGGTAGTTGTGGTGGTGGGAATATCGTTTTTGCTGTGATATGTAGTAATAGCGGTGGTGGTGGTGGTGGTGGCAGTAGTAGTAATAGCAGTAGCAGTAGTGGAAGTAGCATTATGATTAATTACAGAGACAGACAATGAAAAACAAAATGATGGAAGACGTAAAGGAAAGAAAGATAGGTAGCGAAAAAGGAATTGAAGAAAGAAGAGAAGAATAGACAGAGAAGGAAAGAGGGGAAAAGAAAGTAAGAAAGGACAAAATCCACAGTGGAAAGAGGGGAAAAGAAAGTAAGAAAGGACAAAATCCACAGTGGAAAGAGGGGAAAAGAAAGTAAGAAAAGACAAAATCCACAGTGGAAAGAGGGGAAAAGAAAGTAAGAAAGGACAAAATCCACAGTGCAAAGAGGGGAAAAGAAAGTAAGAAAGGACAAAATCCACAGTGCAAAGAGGGGAAAAGAAAGTAAGAAAGGACAAAATCCACAGTGGAAAGGCGGGGAAAAGAAAGTAAGAAAGGACAAAATCCACAGTGGAAAGAGGGGAAAAGAAAGTAAGAAAGGACAAAATCCACAGTGGAAAGAGGGGAAAAGAAAGTAAGAAAGGACAAAATCCACAGTGGAAAGAGGGGAAAAGAAAGTAAGAAAGGACAAAATCCACAGTGCAAAGAGGGGAAAAGAAAGTAAGAAAGGACAAAATCCACAGTGCAAAGAGGGGAAAAGAAAGTAAGAAAGGACAAAATCCACAGTGGAAAGGCGGGGAAAAGAAAGTAAGAAAGGACAAAATCCACAGTGGAAAGAGGGGAAAAGAAAGTAAGAAAGGACAAAATCCACAGTGGAAAGGCGGGGAAAAGAAAGTAAGAAAGGACAAAATCCACAGTGGAAAGAGGGGAAAAGAAAGTAAGAAAGGACAAAATCCACAGTGCAAAGAGGGGAAAAGAAAGTAAGAAAGGACAAAATCCACAGTGCAAAGAGGGGAAAAGAAAGTAAGAAAGGACAAAATCCACAGTGCAAAGAGGGGAAAAGAAAGTAAGAAAGGACAAAATCCACAGTGGAAAGGCGGGGAAAAGAAAGTAAGAAAGGACAAAATCCACAGTGGAAAGGCGGGGAAAAGAAAGTAAGAAAGGACAAAATCCACAGTGGAAAGAGGGGAAAAGAAAGTAAGAAAGGACAAGAGGGGAAAAGAAAGTAAGAAAGGACAAAATCCACAGTGGAAAGAGGGGAAAAGAAAGTAAGAAAGGACAAAATCCACAGTGGAAAGAGGGGAAAAGAAAGTAAGAAAGGACAAGAGGGGAAAAGAAAGTAAGAAAGGACAAAATCCACAGTGGAAAGAAGGGAAAAGAAAGTAAGAAAGGACAAAATCCACAGTGGAAAGAGGGGAAAAGAAAGTAAGAAAGGACAAGAGGGGAAAAGAAAGTAAGAAAGGACAAAATCCACAGTGGAAAGGCGGGGAAAAGAAAGTAAGAAAGGACAAGAGGGGGAAAGAAAGTAAGAAAGGACAAAATCCACAGTGGAAAGAGGGGAAAAGAAAGTAAGAAAGGACAAGAGGGGAAAAGAAAGTAAGAAAGGACAAAATCCACAGTGGAAAGGCGGGGAAAAGAAAGTAAGAAAGGACAAAATCCACAGTGGAAAGACGGGAAAAGAAAGTAAGAAAGGACAAGAGGGGAAAAGAAAGTAAGAAAGGACAAAATCCACAGTGGAAAGAGGGGAAAAGAAAGTAAGAAAGGACAAACTCCACAGTGGAAAGAGGGGAAAAGAAAGTAAGAAAGGACAAGAGGGGAAAAGAAAGTAAGAAAGGACAAAATCCACAGTGGAAAGAGGGGAAAAGAAAGTAAGAAAGGACAAAATCCACAGTGGAAAGAGGGGAAAAGAAAGTAAGAAAGGACAAGAGGGGAAAAGAAAGTAAGAAAGGACAAAATCCACAGTGGAAAGGCGGGGAAAAGAAAGTAAGAAAGGACAAGAGGGGGAAAGAAAGTAAGAAAGGACAAAATCCACAGTGGAAAGAGGGGAAAAGAAAGTAAGAAAGGACAAGAGGGGAAAAGAAAGTAAGAAAGGACAAAATCCACAGTGGAAAGGCGGGGAAAAGAAAGTAAGAAAGGAAAAATCCACAGTGGAAAGAGGGGAAAAGAAAGTAGGAAAGGACAAGAGGGGAAAAGAAAGTAAGAAAGGACAAAATCCACAGTGGAAAGGCGGGGAAAAGAAAGTAAGAAAGGACAAGAGGGGGAAAGAAAG